>NC_092388.1:6945904-7252675 GCF_030028105.1 Mobula birostris
GAGGGTTTCCTCTGGTGCTCTAGTTTCTTCCCATATCCCAAAGATGTATGGGTTAGGGTTAGTAAGCTGCGGGTATGGTATGTTGGTGCCAGAAGCATGGCAACACTAGCGGGCTGCTCCCAGCACATTCTCAGACTGTTTTGGTCTTTGATGTGCGAGATGTATTTCACTGTGATTTGATGTTTCAATGTATGTGGGACAAATAATTATAATCTCTCTATTCTGAATAGAGGAGTCGGTCATTTTATCTACAGGTTCACTATGAATTGTTTTTGTGCTAGTTCTCTCATTATGAGAGATGAGCCCCTACTTTTATGGAAAGTCAAGTTTGAGTTCAGGTTTAATTGTCATTCAACCATACGCATGAATACAGGAAAATGAAAAAAGCATTGAATACAGATATTGAAGATTTGTCAAAATTGCTCAGGCGAGCACATCTCTAAATAATTTAGCCACATCAAAGTAGGGACTGAAGATATTGGGATATCGAGCCTTTGCAAAAGGTTTGAATATTTTTTTATGTAATGCCCTGGTTAAGATTTTTACTGCTACGCTGTGAGTAATTTCATTTTAGTAGTTTTCTGTAAAAGCAGTGCGCCCTGCTAGTATAGTGTTTTGGTTGTGGTTAAAGATAAAGGGCTATGTTGTTCAACCTAGGAATGTTGCGTCAGCCAATCAGGATGGTGAGAACAGGAGAAAGTTCTAGAGAGAGTTGCGTAGAAAAAGATTTGTGATGGATACTGGTGGGGCTCTTGGTCTCTTAGCGGGACGTGCAGAGAAGAGAAGATCAGGAGAGACGCCTATAAGATTCGATCCAGCAGGAAGAGGCGATGCAAGAAGTGCTTCATGACATGAAGAAGTCCAAGATGGGAAGTTCTACCAGTGATTGGTGATGAGAATTTAGCACCATAAGTAACGTTTATACCCAGCTTTTGGAAGAGATGATCTCCAACGATCATGTGCACATTTAGACTGGTCTAACTGTAAAGGGCCCTTTTATTTTTTTTTCTTTCTTTTCTTCTCTTAGCAACTGTTTGATAAAGCTGAAAATGGTAAATATACTGTCTTTATAATTTTATGCTGGTGTATGATTTGTCATTTCTTGGCGACCGGTAATTGCCCAAGAAAGATCTCCAACCACGCCCTGCTCCTTCATTGCTATTAAGAGGATATGGCCACAATCATCATAAGGAAACGTTGAGATGCATTTGGCACGTGATGAGAAGAGAGGCCAGCTCCTTCATCAAGCCAGCACTTGATTGGACTCCTGAAGGGTGGAGGAAATGGAGGAGACCAGACCACTTGGCGCCATACCATAGAGGCAGAAATGAAGACCCTGAACCACACCTGGGGCACGATAGAGAAGATGTCCAAGGACAGACAGATATAGAAGACCTTCATTGCTGTCCTAAACGTCAGTGGCATAATGGCTAGTAAGTAAGTAAATCATGATTAAAAACCTGCCCTAATCCAATATCTTTAAAAACATATATAATTCAACTGCCAAGCTTGAAGCTTTTACGTTTCTGTGTTTTATTCCCTTTTCTGGCTTGCAGGTTAGCTGTTGCTGTGGCGTAGGTGCAAGGCATGCTTCAATGCAATGTCTTCCCTAGCAGACTGCAGAGACTTCCCACATATGGTTCTCTCATCAAATAATCTCACTACTTCACATGCCAGAAGAATACTTAAATATATGTGAACATACCATCCTACAAATTACAACCAACTATTCAGTTGTCGAGCAAGCTCTTCTACCTAAGATCATGACTGATCTGACTGCAACCTCAATTCCAATACCTAATCACGACCACACAGTAACACAGATAAACACAACAAAACCAATAGCACAACCTTTATC
The DNA here is from genome assembly GCF_030028105.1 of Mobula birostris. Lineage (NCBI taxonomy): Eukaryota > Metazoa > Chordata > Chondrichthyes > Myliobatiformes > Myliobatidae > Mobula > Mobula birostris. The sequence goes on from NC_092388.1 coordinate 6,947,763, forward strand.
AGTACCTCAGTATAGCAGCACTTTGTACTACAATAAACTCTATTTTTTCTTCAGATCTGTTCTTTACTGCGTATTTTTGTGTGATGTATATTTTATGTTTTTCTTGTGAATATTGTGCCTCTGGTGCTGTATAATGCTGCTGGAGGTAAGGTTTTCATTGCACCTGTGCATGTAATCAAAGGAGGCACAAGGGACAGTCGTTCAGCACGCCCGGAATTTGAGCCTGGAGTTTGGGGTCCCATCATCAGCTTGTCCGGAGGTCAATACTGAAGACCAAATTGCAAGGGTTGATCAGAAGGCCGGAAGTTGAAGCCTGATGGCCGAAGCCTGAAGGCTGGAGGCTGGAGTTTGAAGGCCTGACCTGGAAATGGAGGACTATCCATGTGTGCGGGTGGGTGGGAGGGAAGAAAGGGGCTTGTTTTACTGTTGTTATGTTGCTTGTTGTGTTCTGTGTTGTGGCCATGTGGGCATGTTATGCTGGCGCCAGAATGTATGGCGAACTTGTGGGCACATCCTTGGGTGTGATAGTTGTTAATGCAAACAGTGCATTTGACTGTACATTTCTATGTACATCTATATACTACTAAAACTCTCATGCTCTGTCTGTCTGTTCGTGACCTCCAATTAGCGCAAACGGTGCAATACAGCGGCACTTTTTTTGGCTAAAATTGAATTAAAATGCGCTAACTTACAGAATGCAGACAAAGTTCAGGGTTATATATTCATATAAAATTGCTCATTCGCCAAAAATCAACAGGCTCCCTTTTAACCCGAGAGCTGATCGGCCATCATGGAAATCGGGACACGACAGCCCAACACATGCGCACGGCCAGCCTCAGCAGCGACACCTACCAGAGCAAAAGGGCAGGGCAGCTCTATTTTGAGGGGTCACATTCTGCTAATCACCATCAGCATGTGCAGGATTGCGACAGATCTAACTGCCACCCATCAATAAGATAATTAAATCTTAATGTAATAATGTACTTCGAGACACCCATAAAACCCTTTGCTGCAGTCAAAGGACAGCGGTGACTATATCACATCCATTTAGGACAGCGCCAACTACATCATCAAGAATAATCAGCATCCTTTGGTGTTAGTGCTTCGTATCTTCTATACAGCGTTAGGGTAAAAAAAATGGTTAGCCTAATTATGCCACGTGGAAAGGGAAGGGGGACATTATGGTCAAGAGATGATGCCAAACGTCATCAGGAAGCGGCAAGGAGAGGGAGAGAACAAGAATCGGATGAGGTCAGGGCCGCACGACTCCAGGATCAAAGAATCAGGACAAAAAAGATCAGAGGAGGAGAGGCATGCACGTCTCCAGGATCAGAGACAAAGAACAAACAGCAGAAGAGATGAAGAGACGGGGGATGCAAGGACTGCACGTCTCCAGAATGACAACGAGAGGCACAAGGGTGGCAGACAAACCAGAAATGATGCCATCAGAACTGTCCTTCGTTAAACGAGGAGGAGTTATATTTGCTTTGCTACGCGTCGCTCTTCTTTAATAAACTGAGGTTTTCTACTTCAGTTTCCAAAGCAAAGCGATACCAATAGCATTCAAGAAAATTTAATGTTCATTCTGGTCACATCAGACTGCACTATCCTTCTCTCAAAGGGTGCACCAATGGGTCACCCCATTGTCTAGTGATAAATAAATGAATCCGAATCTGACAATAAACCTGAGTTGGACTCTGCATTCACATCAAGTCTTTCATCCCTTTGCTTGCCATGTAAATATCTACCTCTGGTTGAAAATATTCAAGAACTCCAATGCCCTTTGAGGAAGAGAGCTCTAGGACTCAGAGCCTACTGAAAAGAAAACAAATCCCAGTCTTAAATGAGTAGCCCCTTAATTTTAAACATAACACAGAGTACAAGGTTCTCCAGTATGCAGAAATACCCTCTTTACCACCAACCAGTTGAGAACCCTTGGGTTCCTATAAATTTTATCCTTCTGTTCTCCAGCGGATACAAGTCTAGCCTGACCAAAATTTTCTCTGTCTTAAAGACTCACTTTCAAGGACTCTTCACAACTCATGTTCTCAGTATTTTTTTGATCAGCCATCTGCCTTCTTTTGCACATTGGTTGTTTGTCAGCCTTTGCTTAAGGATGGTTTTACACAGATTTTTTGGTATTGCTTTATTTTTCCTGTAAATGCCGGCAAGATAATGAATCCCAAGGTAAACATACTCCTACATTGATAATAAATTGGACTTTGAACTTTTAAGCTCCTGTTCTAGGTATGTGTGTATGCTTATAAATCCTATCCCTAAGAATTCCCTCCAGTAACTTTCCTACCACTGACTTGAGAATCACCAGTCTATAGTTTACAGGGTTATCCCTGGCTCTCTTCTTGAATTATGGAACAACACTAGCTACTTTCCAGTTCACTATGACCTCACCTATGGCTAGAGACAACACCAAGACATTAGTCAAGGCCCCAGCAATCTCAATCCCTACCTCTGATTAATCCAGGGTATATCCATTCAGACCCTGTGGACATATCCACCTTAAAGTTCTTTGAGAGCCTCAACACCACCTTCTCCTTTACCTCAAAATTCCCTAGCATATTAATATCCCTATCCCCCACAACCTTCTCCTTGATGTAAAGTACACGTGTAAGACATCATCTACATCCTCCACATCCAAGCAATATGTTTAGTTTTGTTTTTGTAAAATTCTGTTATATTTCCTTTTTCCTGTAAGCCGAACACAGAACATTACAGCACAGTAAGGCCCAATAGCCCATAAAGTTGTGCCACTCAAAGGTCAGGGTTTGTGAACATTTGGAAAACCATGGCCTAATCCTCCCAGGAGAAGGGAGAAGATGGCGGCGCAACGGCAGCGCGCGCGGCCACTTCGGTGATGATATCTGTTACCTGTCAAGTAGGGGACCATGCACAATTCTGATTTGATGGAGACAAGTGTGACAGCATGGAGGAACATCTGGAAAACTTCTGAAATGCTTGTTTCGCTGCCACTCCTACTGTGCGGTAACCAGAATCTCTGGAGCTGAAGGCCCCGAAATCCTCGGCTTTGCGTGTTTCAGTGGCCGGGGAGAGGTCGAAGGCGCTCGGCAGAGGATGGCGCTCGGGAGGCTGTATCGGAGAGGCTGGTCGGAAGCTCGAAGTTTTCGGATGGATGGACTCAGTGTCGGCTGTGGTCGGCTGCTTCCAAGGTATCGGCAAGTTGACGGTGCAGGAGGTTTATGGCAGGGAGTTTCTCCCTTTTGCTGCCTGCTATCGGGGACTCGGGAGTCGATCGACTCGGGACTTTGAGACTTTTTTTTACTGTGCCCATGGTCTGTTCTTCATCAAATTATGGTATTGCTTTGCACTGCTGTAACTATATGTTATAATTATGTGGTTCTGTCAGCGTTAGTCTTTGGTTTGTCCTGTTTTCTGTGATATCACTCCGGAGAAACATTGTATCATTTCTTAATGCATGTATGCATTTCTAAATGACAATAAAAGTGGATTGAGTGTTCTCATAATCTAATCTAATCTAATCTAATTAGGGAGAGCCAACACGAGGAAATCTGCAGACGCTGGAAATTCAAGCCACACACATAAAAGTTTGCTGGTGAACGCAGCAGGCCAGGCAGCATCTCTAGGAAGAGGTACAGTCGACGTTTCGGGCCGAGACCCTTCGTCAGGACTAACTGAAAGAAGAGCTAGTAAGAGATTTGAAAGTGGGAGGGGGAGGGGGAGATCCAAAATGATAGGAGAAGACAGGAGGGGGAGGGATGGAGCCAAAAGCTGGACAGTTGATTGGCAAAAGGTATATGAGAGGATCATGGGACAGGAGGCCCAGGGAGAAGGAAAAGGGGGAGGGGGGGAAAAACCCAGAGGATGGGCGAGGGGTATAGTGAGAGGGACAGAGGGAGAAAAAGGAGAGAGAGAAAAAGAATGTGTGTATATAAAAATAACGGATGGGGTATGAGGGGGAGGTGGGGCATTAGCGGAAGTTTGAGAAGTCAATGTTCATGCCAGCGGAAATTTGAGAATTCAATGTTCATGCTAACATGGCTTTGTGGAGGGCAAGTCTTATTTCACTAACTTGATTCAGTTTTTTGAAGAGGTGATGGAGATAACTGATGAAAGTGGAGCTGTGGATGTTGTCAAATGGATTTTAGTAAGGAATTTGGCAAAGTCCCTCATGGGAGACTCATCCAGAAGATTAAGATGCATGGGAACAATAGTGAAATGACCATTTGGATTCAGAGCTGGCTTGCCAATAGAAAACAGAGGGCAGTTGTTGAAAGAACATATTCTAGCTGGAGGTCTGTGACTAGTGATGCTCTGCAGGGATCTGTACTGGTACCTCTGCTGTTTCTGATGTATATAAATAACCTGAATGAAATGTAGATGGGTGGGTAGTAAGTTTGCAGATATTACAAAGATTTGTGGTGTTGTGGATAGCGTATTAGATTTTCAAAGAATACAACAGGATATAGATCAGTTGCAGATATGGTCAGAGAAATGGCAGATGGAGTTCAACCTGGCCAAATATGAAGTGTTATACCTTGGTAGGTGAAGTGAAAGTCACATTGCAGAGGGATCTTGGGGTCCAAGTTCAGAGCTCCCTGGAAGTGACTACATAGGTTGATAGGGTGGTTAAGAAGGCATATGGCATGCTTGCCTGTATTAGTTGATGCACTGAATCAGTTTTATTGTCACTTATTTATATGATGTGAAGTTTGTTGTTTTGCAGCAACAGTACAGTGCAGACATAAAATTACTACATTACAAAGGAAATAAATAGTGCAAAAAATAATGAGGTAGTGTTCAAGATATTTCAAAGTAAATTTGTTAACAATGTACATACTGTACATGTCACCGTATACTACCCGGCAATTCAGTTTCTTGTGGGCATTCACAGTAAATGCAAAGAAACACAATAGAATCAGGGATGCAGTGGTAATTCCTTAGGTGCGGGAGCTGACAAAATGCTTGCCACTTCCTATATTCTCTCTCTATATATGTCACACCCAATTTGTGTACCTGCTCATTTCATGTAGTGGGCAACTTCCTTGCCCCATTCATGTAATGAGCAGGTAAACAAATTGGGTGTGACATATATATATATGAATAGGGCTTCTTATAATGTCAAGTACTAAACCAAGATGAAAGAAATATATGAATTCCAGAGCTCCACAGAAATAGAGTGATAGTTAAGATATTAACAAGATTATAGCCTATCACTACATTTCAGTGTATAACTGGTACAATAAAACATATAATACAATTTAATAATATGACAAGTATTGCACGGTTGCACTCACTAATTATCATAAAATATAATTATTAAGCAAGTAAGGAAAAAGATGGTAATCATGTATTTTACCAATTTAAAAGTAATTACCTACTTACTAAATGCCACCAATGAGAAGTTTCACAATAATTTCCACAAAGGGTCAGGCGTAATACGTGTTCGGGGGTCTGAAGCAACTCTTGTCCTGGCGTCATCTGCTGATCTGTGGTACCGCAGCCATGATGTGACATACAGCTCAGGATTCCACTGAACTAGAGGAGGTCCATGTAGTTTAACAAACATAAGCGCTGATACATGATTTATGAGAATTCTTGAGCGTGTTGTTGTTATTATCAAGTTCATGTTACTGAATCCTCTCTCACAGTCAGCAGTACTAATAGGAATAACATGTGAACAGCTCAGTAATGGACATAAATCTTGGGGGATGCAGCGTCCATGATCCTCCACATAATCTCTGAAGGCATTTATTACAGAGGAAGAAGAAAGCTTAAACCTCTTACAGAGAGATGATATTACAGCTTCTCCATAATTAGATGGTATTTCAGCAGGCCAGTTATCTTTATCAAGGACACACATTTCATTTAGTAGGGATTTATACATACTTTGAGGTTTAGAAGTTTGAGAACCTTTCAAGGATGTTGCCATGTTCATGTTGCCATGAAGTTTGGTGCTGCAAATTGTTTATAAGACTAGTAAGAAACTGTAGGTAATTAATGGAGACAATTTTGTTGTTGCTTGTTAAGGTAATTTCTCCAAACTTCCCCTTTTTAACTACCTTTTGAGCTTCTAGAGTTTTTGTACCAGGTTGCTCATTCAGTCCATGCAGTGATCTTATGCTCCATCGGATGAGTTTGTCTGCATAAACGATCGTAGTAGTGCATTTCTGTAAACACTCTGACAGTAAGCCAAGTTCATGCAACATGTCATACATTAGAGCTAAGTCCAATAGAAACTGCTCTGAGGAGATACTTTTCAACAGACCTTCGTAGGTTTTTCTGTCACTCCCAGATCTTGTTTCATCCTTCATTGCTTTTTCAAAATGAAGACACAGTGCTTCATAATTTTGCCAAACTGCTGAAACTGTTCGAAACGAGCTAGCTACCTACCTGGTGCCCAGAACACAGCCTATTTTGCAAATTTGCTGTTCTAGTTGAGAGGCACATTCAGACAGTTCCTTTTGATTTAGAGGTGATCTACTGTAAATAGAGTACAATTTGTCCACAAATGATTAAAAATGATTTATTCCATGAACTTCTCTCACCGAATCACCTACTGCAAGTTCTAATCTGTGATTGAGACAGTGCCAAATTATCACATCAGAGTAATGTTCTTTGAGAATTGTAGCAACACCAGATTTGACACCAAGCATTACGCTCGCCCCATCACCAGCAAACGCTACAAGGTTCTGTTTCAAGTAAGAGTCATCAAGCCCATGGTCATTGATACAGTTCAATAGATGCTTAGCAATAGTTGCAGCTTTTTGATCAGGCAGTTCAATGAGACCTAAAAACATAAAATGGGGATCACCTTCCTTATCACCATCACATTTCAGATAAACTATTAGGACGGTCTTAATGCTTAGACTTGTTGATTCATCAATAAGAACAGAAAATTTGCCATTTATCTGCTTGATCTGCCGGCAAATTTTCTTTTTCATATTAATGGCTACGTGATTAATTATCTCTGTAGCACTAGTGCATGAATGCAGTCCAATTCCAATGTCAATACCATTTTTTTTGAAGTTTCAATAAGCCAAAGTGATTAGAGTATGGTCTGTCATTCTGAGCTAAATAATATGCAGAACGAAAAATTGAACAAGTTGCCTTTAGATGTGAAGCATACATGGTGTCACATAATTTTCCAAGAGCATCTTCACTAGCTATATTTTCAGCACTTAGAGCAGCAGTGTGAGCTTTTGATAGTTTGTGATCAACAATTGCTTTTCTGAGATACTTCAAGCATGTACTTCGATCGGCTCCATAATAGGATACTTGGTACATCTGCCATGTCGATTCTCCCATGACCTTTAAGTTCTTGAGGCTGTAGTGCTTTACATATCTAGCCAGCCATCCCTTACTAGCCTTAAACTCCTTCCTCTTGCTCTCCTCAACCCCCTCACAGTAGTGCTCATGGAGGCTAAGTGCTTTCTCATGCATAATTTTGCCATCAACAGGGATATGCTTCTGTGACATGTCCTCTAGCCACACACTTAACGCTTTCTCAGTCTTTGCAAGCACTTTATCATGAACCAGAGAGACCACTTTTGTCATTGCAGGGGTAGCACTAACACCTCCACGAATTTCAGCTTCTTTCTGCTTTATTGTGCGAATGCTCGATTCGTTCTTACCGACCTTATGGCTCACTTTGGCAAGCGACATGCCACTTTTCAAAAGATCTATGATTTTTAATTTCTCGGTGAACAACGCTCAAACAACGAGTGCTGGGAAGAGACTGAGGATCCGTGAAATGGCGGGAGGCTACAGCAGGGTTTGCTGGGACAACGGGTCGAGCGAGGAGGAATTTCACAAAACAGCCACAGCTCCAGGATTTCACCAAAAACGATCAAATATCTTAATGTTATTAGTGGTATTTTCCCCACCAGCCACCACCCCCTCTTCCCAACCCCCACTTCCATAAAATTCCCTCTATTTAGTATGCGGCCGCTGTTAAATTCCCCGCTTGTTTATTTTGACTTTTTTTTAACAGAGGTGCCTGAGCGATGCTCCGGTGAGCTCTGGCAGCCCTGCATCCCTGAACAGAATCAATGAAAAACCACACACAAGACCGGCAAGCAACCACTGTGCAAAAGACAACAAACTGCAAATACAAAAGAAAAAAAACAAATTAATAATAAAAATAGAAATAGATATTGAGAACATGAGATGACTTGTCCTTGAAAGCGATTCCACAGATTGTGGGAACAGATCAGTGATGGGGTGAGTTAAGTTCATGGACCATTGAGAAGCCTGACGGCAAGGAGACATATGAAGAGACATTGCTACAAGCAAATGAATCTCAAGGTAGTATTTGTTACCATATATATGATACGATGAGTACCTCCCATGGCCACTACCTCACTTTTTAAATGTATATTATTTCTACTTTTGCAGTATTTTAATCTATTCAATATATGTATATACTTACTGTATTTGATTTATTTCTTTTTTCTATATTATCATGTATTGAACTGCTGCTGCTGTTAACAAAGTGCACTGTACATGCGGTGATGATAAATCTGACTATATGATTTGACAATAAATTTACTTTGACACACAAGGACGGGTACTGATATGCAGGATTAGTCCAGCAGTTGCTCCGGCCGTTCGGTGCCTTGACCGGAGCTTTGGAGCCGACCAGAGGAACCACCAGCAGCCACCGCCGCTCCGCCGGCTCCGGTGCAGCAGAGCCGCCGCGCAGCCGCTGCTTGGGCGGGATCCCCACACCCGCGCCGGAAGTGGCGGCTCGTTACCAGGGTGAAAGGTCACCGGCAGCCGACGCGTTTGCGGAGCAGCCATGGAAGTCGGCGGCAGAGGTAATTTGAAGGGCCTGGCTCTGCAGCCGTGGGTGGATCAGGTCTCCTACTTCCTGTTATCATTGGTCTCACCGGCTTCGGGGAGGCGGCGACGTGGGCTGTCGGTGGTCTCACGTCGCCCACGTGGGTGTTTGATCTTGCTGCAGCTGAAGGTTGGACTGTCAAAGTAGTCGCAACAAGTTTTCGGCTGAGGGTCTGCACACAACTTTGTTGTGAATGGTACTAGGACACCAATACCGATCAAGAATTTCAATCTGATCAGAGCTGGTGTCACTTCCTTCTTCAGGAAGGGAGAGAGGCAGAGAGAAAAAAAGAAATTATAGGCCAGTTAGGCTGACATTAGTGGTCGGGAAGATGTTGAAGTCGATTGTTAAGGATGTTTTCTCATGAAGGTCTCTGCCTGAAACGTCGGCTGTTTTCCATAGATTCTACCTGGCCTTCTGAGTTCACCCAACATATTGTGTGTGTTGCTTGGTTTTCCAGCATCTGCAGATTTTCTCTTTTTTGTTAAGGACGTGGATTTGGGGTGGGCACATGATAAAATAGGCCATAGTTGGCATGGTTTCTTTAAGGGTAAATCTTGCCTGACAAATCTGTTGGAATTGTTTGAAGAAGTAACAAGCAGGATAGAATCAGTGGGCCAAATGGCCTAATGATGCCCCTATATCCTGTGGTCTTTGTTTACCAGGAGAAATCCTAAGGCCCCTGGTCTTACATAATTTGTAAGTTGTATCTTAAGATATCCAAAACACTTTCACTCTACCACTACTGTGCAGAAGGAAAACCACTCACTGTGCCAAAGAATTCTGAATTTTTGGATCGTTTGCATGGAGTTAGGTCAGAATTGTACAAGATGTTGGTGAGGCTGTATTTGGAGTATTGTATGCAGTTCTGGACACTTACCCACAGGAAAAATACAAATAAAATTGAAAGCGTACAGACAAATTTTACAAAGATGTTGACAGCTTGAGGACCTGGGTTGCAAGGAAAGAGTGAATAGGTTGGGACTTGATGCCCTAGAGTGCAGGAGAATGAGGTGAGATTTGATGGAGGGATACAAAATTATGAGGGGTATAGATGGTTAAGATTGGGTTGGGTGAGACTAGAAGTATAGGTCATGGGTTAAGGGTGAAAGGTGAAATGTTTAAAAGGAGCAATGAGGGGTACTTGAAATACAATGTTGGAAAATGCATAGTCATGCACTTTGGTTGAAGAAATAAATGTGCGGACTATTTTCTAAACGGGGAGAAAATCCAGGAATCTGAGATGCACGGGGACTTGTGCAGAACACCCTGAAGGTTAACTTGCAGGTTGAGTCAGTGGTGAGGAAGGCAAATGCCATGTTAGCATTCATTTCAAGAGACCTAGAATACAAGAGCAAGAATGTGATGCTGAGGCTTTATAAGGCACTGGTGAGGCTCCACCGTGAGTATTGTGAACAGTCTTGGGCCCCTCATCTTAGAAAAGATGTGCTGGCATTGGAGAGGGTCCTGAGGAAGTTCACATGAATGATTCCAGGAATGAAAGAGTTATCATATGATGAATGTTTGATGTCTCTGGGTCTGTACTTGCTGGAATTCAGAAGGAGGAGGGGGGATCTCATTGAGAACTTTAAAATGTTGAAAGGCCTACACAGAGTATATGTGGAAAGGATATTTCCCATGGTGCGAGAGTCTAGGACAAGAGGGCACAGCCTCAGGATAGAGGGGCATTCTTTCAAAACAGAGATGCACAGTACTTTCTATAGCTAAAGGGTGGTGAATTTGTGGAATTTGTTGTCACATGTAGCTGTGGCAGACAGGTCACTGGGTGTATTTAAGGCAGAGATTGATAGGTTCTTGATTGGACACAGCATCAAAGGTTACGGGGAGAAGGCTGGTGACTGGGGATGAGGAGAAGATAAAAAAGGATCAGCCATGATTGAATGGTGGAACAGACTCAATGGGCCCGGTGGCCTAATTCTGCTCCTCTGCCTTATGGTCTACTTCTTCACTCAGAGGGTGGTGAGAATGTAGAATAAGATGCCAGAGAAATTTGGATAGGTACATGGAAGGCTATGGTAGGTGCATGTCAATGGGACTAGGTAGATTAATAGTTTGGCACATACTTGATGAGTCAAAGGGCCTATTTCTGTGCAGTAATGTTCTATGACCCTTTTACTGAATTGAATTGACTTTATTACTTCCATCCTTCATATACATGAGGAGTAAAAATATATTCGTTATGTCTCAGTCTAAATGTGCAATGTTCAATTCATAGTAATTTGTAATAAATGGTATATACAAAAGGATAGTCAATATAACAGAAATACAGTTGCATCAGCATGAATTAATCAGTCTGATGGCCTGGTGGAAGGCTGGTAACTTGTGGTCCCGCACTTAAAGTGAACAGTTTTTAAATAGCATCAGTTGCATTTGCTTGTCTTCAACAAGCAGTCATTTTTGTCACTAATATTTGTTGAGAAATAGGCAGCAAGACAATTCGGGACTGTTTTGCTCACTGGTTTCAAGCATTCAGGCTTGGAGATGCTAGGATCAGCTCGGAGTAAAAATATGATTTCACCATTTCAACAAGTTAGGACTATGAAGAATTTGAAGGTATCAACAATCATCTTCAATGTTACTATGAAAATGAAGATTTGGAGGGATGCAATTGTCGATAGCATTGTATGAAGGCAGACTATTATCTACACTAGGTGTATGCACTGATTTTACGAGGGGTGATTGATAAGTTTGTGGCCTAAGGTAGAAGGAGTCAATTTTTGAAAACCTAGCACATTTACACACTTAGTCTAGCGGTCATGGAGCATACGGATCCCTTCTTTGTAGAGGTCGGCGTCTTGGACCTCCAGAAGTGGTCCACAGCAGGGGTGACTGATAAGTTTGTGGCCTAAGGTAGAAGGAGATGAGTTATTAACCTCAAACATTCTACATTATCACTCAAAGAGTTGAACTGCACTTGCATGTAGCAAGAGCTATATAACTCATCTCCTTCTACCTTAGACCATGAACTTATCAATCACCCCTGCTGTGGACCACCTAGAGGTCCAAGACACTCTCATTACATGCACGTGCAGTTCAACCCTTTGAGTGATAATGCAGAAAGTTTGAAGTTAATAACTTATGAATCACCCCTGCTGTGGACCACTTCTACAAAGAAGGGATCCGTATGCTCCACGACCGCTGGACTAAGTATGTACATGTAGGAGGGGACTATGTTGAAAAATAAATGTGCTAGGTTTTCTAAAATTGACCCCTTCTACCTTAGGCCACAAACTTATCAATCAACCCTCGTATACATTTACAAAAGAACACGGCAGCGTACACTGGATAAATTCGTCCAATATAATTATTGCATCCGTATTGTACTATCTTAGTACTTTTATATTAGTGTGCTGTAGCACTTTTTTTATTCGCAGTTATTTTGTAAATAACACTGTTCTTTGCATTTCTGGTCAGATGCTAAATGCATTTCATTGGCTTTGAATCTGTACTCGGCACAATGACAGTAAAGTTGAATCTAATCTAATCTAAAATTAGGAACTAATACGGTTTTATAGTATTGTAGTAGTATTTAATTTAATTTTTTTTTGGCGTGTGCGTGCATCCGTGATGATGTCTTTTTCATGGCTTTTTTACAAGGCGCAGAGTGAGAGAGAGACTGTGTGGCACGCCACTCCTCACACAGGCATTTTCGCAGTATTTTTCCCTTTTATTTTACGAGGTCAAGTTGCGATCTTGACACTCAACCCGGCATGGATGGAAATCGTACTTGGGAGTGGACCCGACTAGTTTCGAACCCGGGAACCTCCGCTCTCGGGTCTGGCGCCGATGTCAGTGCGCCATCAGCCGGCCCTGCAATAGTATTTAAAGTGCTCTAATTTGTTTTGTATTTCATTTAAATACATATTTTGTTATCCAGTTAAATGGTAGTTTAGCTATTTTTAAATACCTTTTAACTATTTCAATAAAACTTAGGCCAATTGGAGCAGCCGCATAATTGAGTCAAAATGTACTGTTCCTGATGTGTCCTATTTAACTGGAATCCACTGTATTAATTTTAGGGAAATCCTGTAATAAAAGAATGGTCAGTAGTGGATGGGAAAACTGAGTTTGAATTCATGTTTTTATTTACTGACTTTGTTGGCCAGTTTAGTATTTATTCCCCCCAAGCAGGTGATGGGGAGCCATCATCTGAAGCCACTCTTTTAATACTATTAGATTGTTCCAGAATTATCAGCCTGACATGACTACATGAGTAGTGTTCATCCAACAGAAATGTTCCTTTAAATTTACATTAAGTTTAAACCCATATCTACTTTGTGCTTTTGAAATTACTGATAATTCAAGCTGAAACATGTCCATGAATTTGATTAGTACTTACAAATTCAGATTCGCCAATTATTGCTCCAATAGCCTTTATGGGGGTCCTGATGAAGGGTTTCTGCCCAAAATGCCTAGTCTTTATTCCTGTCCGTAGATGCTGCCTGATCTGCTGAGTTCCTCCGGCGTTTGCAAAGTTCAACATAAATTTATTATCAAAGTACATGTATGTTACCAAGTACAACCCTGAGATTCATTTTCTTGTGGGCATACTCAATAAATCGATAATAGAGTAATAACTGTAATAGAGTCAATGAAATGCTGCATCAATTAGATGTTCAATCGGCTCGAACCCACGACCTTCAGATCACTAGTCCAAAGCCCTAACCACTTGGCCACACACCACACGGACCTGTCCAGTGACTGCTGTGAAAGGGCAGCTGACGACAAGGGAAAGACCTTCTGTCAGCGTGGGAAGACAGCTGACAGGAGGGAATCAACCCCAATGGGGCTGACATGGGCTAGCTACCCATGGCGGCAGTCCTCAGAGCTGTTTCAGCATTTGGAGACAGCCATTAACGGCTATGAAAAAGCAACAAAGGAAGATGCCCCTAGAGCCTGCAAGATGGCTCAATGACTGATAACATGGCTACAGACTTAGGAACAGAACCTACCATGAATAAAGAGAGCACTGCACAAGGGGTCACTAAAACACCAGCAGCAGTAGTGCGACCCAGCGTCAGGTGTTCATCTGTGGGTGAGAGAAAGTAACATCAGGAAAAGGGTTGAAGATCCATCAAGGGAGGAAAGGGTGCTTGAGGGAGCAGGGATAGGAGCCTTGCATTGACCTGTACTACTTGCAAAGTCAATCAACTAAGTCAAATGAAGCGCAGTGACCAGACACAAACCAAAATTTGCAGAGCATTAGCCCTCCTGTCGTTGAGGAGGATAACATAGAAATCCCAGCTAAGGGTCCCACCCAACCACCAACACCTCCTAAGGAGAGAAAGATCAAAGGGCACAGACCACTCGAGAAGTAGCCCAAAGCTGCTGATACGAAACACTGGGAAACCATCAACAAATTTTGGAGCAGTTAAATGAAACAGCAGAAAAGAAGTTGGATGCAATAGGAGACATCATCTACTGCCATGGGGAAGAACATTTTGGAGTTAGCGCAAGGAAGAGTGGAAAGACATGATCACCACCAATAAAGTCCAGGCGGCAGCAGGAGATAGTGCGACTGGTTTGCGAAAGAAGACGGCTGAGGAAACAGTGGAAGAAAGCCCCTGATAGTGAGAGGGAAGGCCTCAACCAACTTCAAGCAGACATTAAGAGCCAGCTGACACAGTTGCGAAGAGCTGAGAATCTAAGGAAGCTGTGCAGAAAGAAAGAAAAAGAACACAGTTCTATAAAGACTCCTTAAAATTCATTAAAGATCTTTTCACACTGGGAAAAAAAGTGAAACCGAAAATGTCAAAGCAGGAACTGGAAGAGCACCTGGAAAAGATTCACACCAACTTGAAAAGGCAGGAACATATGATCATTCCATCTGACATCCTGCCAATTCAGTCCCCCACCTACCACCTGGATTCTAACCCTCCAAAATGAAGAGAAGTGAGGAAGGCAGTCTGACGAGCAAGAGTGGCATCTGCTCCCAGGCTACGGAGTACCATACAGGCTTTGTAAGAACACCCGGGACGCCTTGAGGTTTCTCTGGAGGCTTATGAGAATGGTGTGGCAGAGGTGAATAATACCCAAAGCTGGCAATGTCCTGATTCCAAAAGGAAAGGATGCATAAAACATCAGTCTGCTTTAACCAATCTGCTTTCTGAACATCAAAGGGAAAATCGTCTTCACTGTAATAGCACAGAGGCTGGCCAGCTACCTGGAGAGAAACTAGTACATTAATGCATCTGTACAGAAAGCAGGAATTCCAGCATTCTTCAGGGATTTGGAACATACAAATATGAAATGGCATCAGATCCAAGCAGCTAGGAAGGACAAAAGAAATTTCTATGTGATCTTCCTGGACCTCACCAATGCATTCGGCTCAATTCGCCGTGCACTCCTCTGGGAAGCATTTGATTTCATCCAGATACCAGAGCCCATCACAACACTGGTGAAGTTGTACTTTCAAGACCTGCAATTTTGCTTCACAACAGCAGATTTTACTACAACAAGGCAGAGACTGGAAGTAGGCATCTGTAAGGTTCTTCATTAGTGATGACCCAATTCCAACAGTGTCTCAGCAACCTGTAAAAAGCCTGGGTAGATGGTTCAACCCCAGCCTCACGGACAAAGAGCAAGTGCAGAAGCTAAAGCAAAACATCACCAATGGCCTGGAATATATTGACAAGACCATGCTACCTAGAAAACTGAAGCTCTGCTGCCTACAGTTTGGACTTCTACCCCAGGTGATCTGGACACTCACTGTGTAAGAGGTTTCACTAGCAACTGTGAAGAAGCTTGAGCAAACCATCACGTCGTTTGTAAAGAAGTGGCTCGGTGTCCCAAGGTGTATCAGTAACATCAGTCTATGGTAAAGGAGTCCTCGAACTACCTTTCACTGGCCCTATAAAGGAATTCAAGTGTTCTGAGGTGCGTCTACAGATGACACTCAAAGACCCTCATGACACGGCCGTCAGTAATGCTTTTTTTGAGATTTAGCAATGTTATCAAAGTGAGTGTGGTCTGTTGCATGTCCTATACTAAATAAGATGTGTTTCACCCAGCATGCAGGGAAAGGAAATTGAGTCCGTTGCCAAGAATACTGGTGAATGAAATGTTTTGGTGTTGAACAATCTTAGTACTTCTTGCGATTGTACCCATCCAGGGAAATGATCAAGACCCTTTCAGATGTTAACATAGGGATTGTAGTTCACAGATGGGCTGATGTATCAGATCTTTACCTTCTTCCTTAATGTTTGACACCAGATAGCTTCAGTGCTACCACAATGCTGCTAGATTGTGTTCATTCTCTCACACAGCCATAACCTGCATTCTTCATCTAATATCAGAATCAGAATCAGGTTTATTATCACCGGCGTTTGTTAACTTAGCAGCAGCAGTTCAATGCAATACATAATCGAGCAGCGAGAAAAAAAATAAACAAGTAAATCAATTACAGTATACATATATTGAATAGATTTAAAAATGTGCAAAAACAGAAAAATTGTACTGTACATTTTTTTTAAAAAGTGAGGTGTATCCAAAGATTCAATGTCCATTTAGGAATTGGATGGCAGAGGGGAAGAAGCTGTTCCTGAATTGCTGAGTGTGTGCCTTCAGGCTTCTGTACCTCCTACCTGATGGTAACAGTGTGAAAAGGGCATGCCCTGGGTGCTGGAGGTCCTTAATAATGGACGCTGCCTTTCTGAGACACCGCTCTCTGAAGATGTCCTGGGTACTTTGTAGGCTAGTACCCAAGATGGAGCTGACTAGATTTACAAACTTCTGCAGCTTCTTTTGGTCTTGTGCAGTAGCCCCTCCATATCAGACGGTGACACAGCCTGTCAGAATGCTCTCCACAGTGCAACTATAGAAGTTTTTGAGCGTATTTGTTGACATGCTAAGTCTCTTCAAACTCCTAATAAAGTATAGTCACTCTCTTGCCTTTTTTATAACTACGTTGATATGTTGGGACCAGGTTAGATCCTCAGAGATCTTGACACCCAGGAACTTGAAACTGCTCACTCTCTCCACTTCTGATCCCTCTATGAGGATTGGTATGTGTTCCTTCGTCTTACCCTTCATGAAGTCCACAATCAGCTCTTTCGTCTTACTGACGTTGAGTGCCAGGTTGTTGCTGCGACACCACTCCACTGGTTGGCATATCTCGCTCTTGTATGCCCTCTCGTCACCATTGAGATTCTACCAACAATGGTTGTATCATCAGCAAATTGATAGATGGTATTTGAGCGATGCCTTGCTATACAGTCTTGTGTATATGGAGAGTAGAGCAGTGGGCTAAGCACACACCCTGAGGTGCACCAGTGTTGATCATCAGCACTATGTACATGTGACAAATAAAGCTAATCTTTAGATCTTGATTTAGTAAACCATAAACTTTGTGCTGGGTTTGAAGTTCTGATTTTGAATCAAGAAAACTCTGAACAAGAGTAGTTGGAGATATAAATGTGTCCATTCTTTGTTGATAATGCGTGGAATAGTTAATTTAGTATGTTGCTTTGAATTGGTGGACTGGACTGTGTTCAGGGAGTCATCTTTGAGTCTGGATGGGTATACCATAATTATCATTGACTTCAATGAAAACATGTGTGGATGAGTGTATGCCTACGAAAACGTACAGTACATCCCCAAACCAAAAGCTGTGGATGAACCAGGAGGTTCATAGTCTGCTGAGGGCTAGATCTGTCCCACTTAAGTCTAGCGATCCAAGTCTGTATGAGAAAACTAGATCTGACTTGTGGAGGCCCATTTCAAGAACCCAGAAACAATTTCAGGAGAGGTTAGAGGTGACATTGGATGCACGTCAACTCTGGCAGGGTTTGCAGGCCATTACTTCCTACAAAGCAAAACCCAACATCATGAACGACAGTGATGCTTCACTACCAGACAAGCACAGCACCTTTTATGCTCATTTTGAAAGGGAGAGTAAAACCACAGCTATGAGGATCCTTGCAGCATCCAATGACCCTATGCTTTCCGTCTTGGAGGCCGATGTCAGGCTGTCTTACAAGAGGGTGAAGCCGCTTAGGTAGCAGGGCCTGATAGAGTACCTGGTAAGGCTCTGAAATTCTGTGCCAACCAACTGGAGTGAGTATTCAAAGACATCCTCAGTCTCTGACTGCAATATTCAGAAGTTCCCTTCAGCTTCAAAAGGCAGCAATTATACCTGTGCCCAAGAGGAGCAGTGTGAGCTGCCTCAATGACTTGTCCAGTAGCACTCTCATCTGCGGTGATGAAATGCTTAAGAGATTGGTCACGGTTAGAACCAACACCTGTCTCAGGAAGGACATGGTCCCACTGCAATTTGCCTATCACCACAATAGGTCTACAACAGACATGATCTGAATGGCTCTCCATGCAGTTTTGGATCACCCGGACAATGCAAATACCTATATTCAACAGTTAACACTGTCATTCCTACAGTCCTGATCGAAAAGCTACAGAATCTAGTTCTCTGTACCTCCCTCTGCAACTGGATCCTCTACTACTTAACCGGAAGACCACTATCTGTGCAGATTGGAAATAATATCTCCACCTCACTGACAATCAACACTGGTGCTCCACGTGGATGTGTGCTTAGCCTACTGCTCTACTCTCTTTACAGGTATGACTGTGTGGCTATGCATAGCTCAGATGCCATCTGTAAGTTTGCTGATGATACAGCCATTGTTAGCAGAATTTCAGATGGTGACAAAAGGGTGTACAGGAGCGAGATATACCAGTTGAATGGTGTTGGAGCAACAACCTTGCACTCAACATCAGCAAGACCAAAGAACTAATTGTGGACTTCAGAAAGGGTAAGACGAGGGAACACAAACCTATCCTCATAGAGGGATTAGAAGTGGAGAGAGTGAACAATTTCAAGTTCCTGAGTGTTGCCATGCTTCTGGCACCAATATACCATGCCCACAATTTACTAACTCTAACCCATACATCTTTGGAATATGGGAGAAAACTAGAGCACCAGAGGAAACATTCCACATACAGCAGCTATATTTCATTAGGAGTTTGAGAAGATTTGGTTTGTCGACTAAAGCACTTGAAAATGTCTACAAGTATACCATGGAGAGCATTTTGACTGGCTGCATCACTGTCTGATATGAGGGGGTGGGTGTATGCTACAGCACAAGATCAAAGTAAGTTGCAGAAACGTGTAAAATTAGTCAGCTCCATCATGGGTATTAGCCTCCATGGTATCCAAGATATTTTCAAGCAGTGGTCCCTTAGGAAGGCAGTGTCCATTATTAAGGATCCCGACCACCCAGGACATGCCCTTTTCACACTGTTACCATCGGGAAAGAGGTACAGAAGCCTGAAGGCACACAGTCAGCGATTCAGGGACAGCTTCTTCCCCTCTGCCATCCGATTTCTAAATGGACATTAAACCCATGAACATTACATCACTCACGAGGAAATCTGGAGGTGCTGGAATTTCAAGCAACTTTTATGAACATTACGAATCTACCTTTTTATTCCTGCTTTTTGTATTTAATAGACATATATATACTTAATGTAGCTTAGTTTCTTTCTCTATATTTAGTTATCATGTATTTCAATGTACTGCTGCCATAAAGTTAATAAATTTCGTGACATATTCCAGTGATATTAGTCATAGCATACTTTATTGATCCCGGGGGAAATTGGTTTTTGTTACAGTTGCACCATAAATCATTAAATAGTAATAAAACCATAGATAGTTAAATAGTAATATGTAAATTATGCCAGGAAGTAAGTCCAGGAACAGCTTATTGGCTCAGGGTGTCTGACCCTCCAAGGGAGGAGTTGTAAAGTTTGATGGCCACAGGCAGGAATGACTTCCTATGACGCTCTGTGTTGCATCTCGGTGGAATGAGTCTCTGGCTGAATGTACTCCTGTGCCCAACCAGTACATTATGCAGTGGATGGGAGACATTGTCCAAGATGGCATGCAACTTGGACAGCATCCTCTTTTCAGACACCACCGTCAGAGAGTCCAGTTCCATCTCCACAACATCACTGGCCTTACGAATGAGTATGTTGATTCTGTTGGTGTCTGCTACCCTCAGCCTGCTGCCCCAGCACACAACAGCAAACATGATCGCACTGGCCACCACAGACTCGTAGAACATCCTCAGCATCGTCCGGCAGGTGTTAAAGGACCTCAGTCTCCTCAGGAAATAGAGACGGCTCTGACCCTTCTTGTAGACAGCCTCAGTGTTCTTTGACCAGTTCAGTTTACTGTCAATTCGTATCCCCGAGTATTTGTAATCCTCCACCATGTCCACACTGACCCCCTGGGTGGAAACAGCGGTCACCGGTACCTTAGCTCTCCTCAGGTCTACCACCAGCTCCTTAGTCTTTTTCACATTAAGCTGCAGATAATTCTGCTCACACCATGTGACAAAGTTTCCTACCGTAGCCCTGTACTCAGCCTCATCTCCCCTGCTGATGCATCCAACTATAGCAGAGTCTTCAGAAAACTTCTGAAGATGACAAGACTCTGTGCAGTAGTTAAGTCCGAGGTGTAAATGGTGAAGAGAAAGGGAGACAAGACAGTCCCCTGTGGAGCCCCAGTGCTGCTGACCACTCTGTTAGACACACAGTGTTGCAAGCACACGTATTGTGGTCTTCCAGTTAGGTAATCAAGAATCCATGACACCAGGAAAGCATCCACCTGCATCGCTGTCAGCTTCTCCCCCAGCACAGCAGGGCGGATGGTGTTGAACGCACTGGAGAAGTCAAAAAACATGACCCTCACAGTGCTCGCTGACTTGTCCAGGTGGGCATAGACACGGTTCAGCAGGTAGACAATGGCATCCTCAACTTCTCGTCGGGGCTGGTAGGCGAACTGGAGGGGATCTAAGTGTGGCCTGACCATAGGCCGGAGCAGTTCCAGAACAAGTCTCCCCAGGGTCTTCATGATGTGGGAGGTCAATGCCACCAGTCTGTAGTCATCGAGGCTACTGGGGCGCGTGTCTTCGGCACAGGGATGAGGCAGGACGTCTTCCACAGCACAGAAACCCTCCGGAGCCTCAGGCTCAGGTTGAATACATGGCGAAGTACTCCACATAGCTGAGGGGCACAGGCTTTGAGCACCCTGGTACTGACACCATCTGGTCCTGCAGCCTTGCTGGGGTTGAGACGTTTCAGCTGTCTTCTCACCTGTTCAGCTGTGAAGCCCACCGTGGTGGTTTCGTGTGGGGAAGGGGTATAGTCATGAGAGCAGGGTGGGGGACTGTGAGGAGACGTAGGAGGGTAGAGTGGAATATATGTTGATTGGGGGCCGACAACGGATGACTCATGTGGGGGATGGGCAGGGGCCACAATGTCAAATCTGTTAAAGAACAGGTTAAGTTCATTGGCCCTGTCCAACATATTAAATCTGATACTAATTCTTTAAGGTTTTTCAGGTTTTGTAATAGCAAATAGTAGCAATAAGCGATATATAATTACTGAAGTTGTCATAAGGCACTTTTCAACCTTGAGTTCAAATTCAGATCTTTTGATTGTTTAAGTTTTGTTCTTGGCTTTAAGCCCTCATAATATTTCATTCTCTATCCTCGTTCAATAATAGGCAGATAAAATATATTTTCATGGAGGTTGGAAAAGGCAATATGTCCTGTCATTTCCATTTCTATTCTTAGGCCTACAAATTATCCATATTCTATTGATAGTTTGCACCATTTAGAAACATTTAAAATGTTTATAAACTAATTATAAAGAACTTTTTACTATCAACATGCTTGTCAGGTTTAATCAAGCACAGAATCCAAGTGCTAACGTTGACAGTTTCAGCAAGATCTAGTTTTATCACTGGATTTCATGAATCCATTGGTGAAGAATGTTGAAAGCTATGACACCAATTGTCAATGGGTATATTTGGTTACTCTTTTGGACCACACGTGTATGGAAGTCCTGGACCTGCTGGCATCTATTGGCAAACTCTCATACAAAGTCTGCTATTAGCCTACATTTATGTTTGTGGATCACTCCATTTGTAGCAAGGAGATAAGGAGCTTAATTACAACATTTCACTTAAGAATTCAAACTTCCTAGGTGTTACTGAGATCCATTCAACTTTTTATTATTTGCTGTTAGTAAATAAAATACAGAAATCTTATTGCACTTTAGAACCAGAGCCATGCTTATTACCACTGACATGTCATGAAATCTGTTGTTTTGTGGCAGCAGTACAATGCAAGACATAAAAATTACTATAAGTTACAATAAAAATAGATAGTGCAAAAAGAGGAATAGTGTGGTAGCGTTCATGGACCATTCAGAAAATCTGATGACAGCTGTTCCTGAAGTATTGAATGTGCGAATTCAAGCTCCTATCACTCCCCCAGTCTTAAATATATTCTTTTGAGACATTTAAAAAGAAGATAGTAAGTCTGAGGGATTTAAATGTATTTTAGTTCATATGAGAAACATTCTTTAACTTCCCTTACGACACGCTGGAGGAGCTTAGCAGGTCGGGCAGCATCCGTGGAAAAGAACAGTCAACGTTTTGGGCCGGAACCCTGAAGAGGGAAGGGGCAGAGGCCCTATAAAGAAGGTGGGGGGAGGGTGGGAAGGAGAAGGCTGGTGGGTGCCAGGCGAAAAACCAGTAAGGGGAAAGATAAAGGAGTGGGGGAGGGGAAGCAGGGAGGGGATAGGCAGGAAAGGTGAAGAAGGAATAGGGGAAAACACAATAGGTAGTGGAAGGAGGCGGAACCATGAGGGAGGTGATAGGCAGCTGGGGGAGGGGGCAGAGTGAAACAGGGAGGGGGAGGGAATTACCGGAAGTTGGATAATTCAGTGTTCATACCAAGGGGCTAGAGACTACCCAGATGGTATATGAGGTGTTGCTCCTCCAACCTGAGTTTAACCTGATCATGACAGTAGAGGAAGCCATGTATGGACATACCCGAATGGGAATGTGAAGCGGAGTTGAGGTGGGTAGCAACTGGGAGATCCTGTCCATTGTGGCGGACGGAGTGGAGGTGCTCGACGAAGCGGTCCCCCAATCTGTGTCGTTTCACCTATGTAGAGGGGGCGCATCAGGAGCACTGGATGCAATAGATGACCCCAGCAGACTCACAAGTGAAGTGTTGCCTCACCTGGAAGGACTGTTTGGGGCCCTGAATGGTGGCAAGAGAGGAGGTGTAGGGACAGGTGTAGCACTTACGCTTACAGGGATAAATGCCAGGTGGGAGATCCGTGGGAAGGCATGTGTGGACCAGGGGGTCGCGGAGGGAACAATCCCTGCGGAAAGCAGAGAGGAGTGGAGAGGGAAAGATACACTTAGTGGTGGGGTCTTGTTGAAGGTGGCAGAAATTGTGGAGGATAATGTGCTGGATCTGGAGGCTTGTGGGGTGGTAGGTGAGGACAAGGGGAGCTCTGTCCCTGTTGTGGTGGGAGGATGGGGTGAGGGCCGAAGTGCGGGAAATGGAGATGCAGGTAAGGGCATCATTGATGACAGCAGAAGAGAAACCCAGATCCTTAAAGAAAGAGGACATTTGAGATGTCCTGAAAGGGAAAGCCTCATCTTGGGAGCAGATGCAGCAGAAACAGAGGAACTGGGAATAGGGAATGGCATTTTTGCATGTTGCAGGGCGGGAAGAGGTATAGTTGAGGTAGTTATGAGAGTCAGTGGGATTATAAAAGATGTCAGTGGACAGTCTGTCTCACTTTCCTTTTTCTTTCAACTTCCCTTTGCTTTTAAGAGTTTGTTTTTAAAAGCAAATTTCCTCTGTTAGAAATTAGAGTTTCTAGTAAATGCTGAGAAATGGTTGAATAAATTATGAACATTTTACATTTCTTCCTTTGCACTTTCTTTTCCAAGGAAGAGTGTTGCCATGAAGATTCATAGAAAGCTAGTGTTTGATTAACTTAATGCAAGAGAAAGAATATTCTTCCTTCTGAAATCTGGTGTGCTGGGAAAGTGACAGTTTGATGCAAAGCCAGATAATTAAATGTCAAGAAAAGCCACAGGAAGCTGTCTATATTTAACAATATATTTTCTTGTGTGCAACCTTACAAATGTGGTTAAATGACTTATTATTGTGTTCCAAGTTTTTACTATGTTTGGTAGCATCTAGCATATCTGTGAGACACTCCCTTTATTTCATATGCTGGATGCTCTGACAGAGATGGTTGCAATATTTGATTGGCCATTGATCACTGCTTCAGGTTCATTAGATAATATAGTGAGATTAATTTGTTCTTGTATGATACAGTTTTTAACCTTTGCTGATTACTATATTTAAGGATTTAAATGTTAAGTAGTATTACTGTATTTGAGGACTTAAATTTTGAGTAGCAAGGACTGACTTTTGCTTAATGTTAGCTGAGTGATTTGATATGAAGAATCAGAATGAGGTTTGTTATCACTGACATATAGAGTCATAGAACAATACAGCACATGTTGGGCCCTTCAGCCCAATGAGTCTGTGCTGACCATGATGCCCACATAGTTAGTCCAGATTTCATGTGTTCAGTCCAAACTCTCCACAAGTCCCACCCCTCCACGTACCTTATCCAAGTGTTTCTTAAATGATACTATTGTACCGGCATCAACTACCTCCTCTTGTAGCTTATTCCACATACTTACCATCCTCTGTGTGGAAAGTTGCCTCTCAGGTTCTTTTTAAATATTTCCCCTCTCATCCTAAATCTGTGGCGCTAGTTTTGGTCTCTCCTACCCCAGGGAAGAGACTCCTTATCCCTGCCTCACATTTTAAACACCTCTGTAAGGGTTCCAACACCCTCAACATAACATGCTTTGAGTCAAAGTCAATTTTAGAATCATATGCGTAAGTACATGTACTGTGAGCATAAATGCAATGAAAAACTTGCCTGAAGCAGTTCCACAGGCACGTAGCATCATATAAAGTTCAAAGTAGATTTATTATCGAAGCAGGTATATGATACCATATGCTACCCTGAGATTCATTTTCTTACAGGCATTCACAGTAGAGCAAATAAATACCATAGAATCAATGAAAAACTACACAAACAGATGCAAACAGTGTGCAAAAGATAAACTGTGCAAATACCAAAAAAAAAACAAACAAATATATAAGTAATACTGTGAGCAGGATTCGTAGAGTCCTTGAAAGAATCTATACGTTGTGGAGTTAGTTCATTGTTGAGGTGAGTGAAGTTATCCACGCTGGTTCAGGAGCCTGATGGTTGTAGCATAATAACTGTTCCTGAACCTGTTGGTAGTGGGACATAAGACTCCTGTAACTCCTTCCCGACTGCAGCAGAGAGAAGAGAGTATGGCCTGGATGGAGGGGGCCCTTGATGATGGATGCTGGCTTGTGTCAGCTGTCCTTGTAGATGTCCTCAATGGCAGGGAGGGCTTTATCTCTAATGGATTGGGCTGTAGCCACCACTTTTTGTAGGCTTTGCTGTTCTTGGGCTTTGGTATTTCCATACCAGGCCATGATGCAACCGGTCACTCTCCACTTTCAAAGATGACATGCCAAATCTGTGCAAACGTCTAAGAAAGTAGAGGTGCTGCCACTTGCGTGCTGCTCCCTGGACAATGATATGATAATGCCAGGGAATTTAAAGTTACTGACCCTTGAGGACTGGCTCTTGGATCGCTGATTTCTTCCTCCTGTAGTATCCACAAGAACAGAAAACACAATTTACATAAAAATTAAAGAAAGTATTTACAAGAAAGAACACAAGACAAGAAAATGAGCTGTAACTCACTGTATATCATTAAATTTATTACTCTAAGGCATAAGTTCAATGATAGAGATGTATTGTGGTAGAAGGACATCTGAATTGTGTAGTTTATTAGGTTTTCTGGGAGCCTTTCTTTGCAGTCAAGATATAGTTGGTTAAAGTGCAACTTTGAATGGGATCTTAGCCCAATATTTTGACTCTGCTACCCATTATCCAAACCACTGTTAATTCCTTTTGTCTTGCAGTGTTGCTTGACTTATCTACTAACGCACCAGGTTTGTGGGGTGGCATGGTAGTATAGTGGTTAGCACAATGCTTTACAGTACCAACTAAAGGGTTCAACACCTGCTGCTGCCTGTAAGAGTTTGTACGTTCTCTCCATGACTGCATGGGTATCCTCTGGGTGCTCCAATTTCCTTCCATAGTCCAAGGATGTATTGATTGATAGGTCATTGTAAATTGTCCGATGATTAGGCTAGGGTTTAATTGGGGGTTGCTGGGCAGCACAGCTCAAAGGGCCAGAAGGGCCTATTCTACTCTGAATCTCAATAAATAAATTAATTAATTCCAGCATCTGTACTGTCTTGTGTCTCCTGCATTTTTTATCTTCTTCATGTTGTTCAAGAATAAATGTAGTTATTACATCTTGAGCCTCCATTAAATTGCATTTGCCTTCCTTGGATCCAACAATAGATGTTCTGCAGTCATGTTCTTCAGTTCAGAAACATGGACGAATTAAAACAGATTCACCTCAGGGGTTGTTTGTTGGATCTTACTATTCAACAAATGGCCACTGCATTTGTCTCTGCAATACCAGTGATTACATTTGAAAAGGTATTTATTTAACTGCTGTCACAAGAATGTGACAATCTCTATGTAAATCTGAGTTTGTTATTTGCATTATCATTCATCAGAAGCTTTGTAAATCAGAGTTTTGTGTGAGACGTGGTTTCACAGGAAAAAGCTCATTTTGTAATTTGCATTTAGTTCTACTCTAATGGGTACAGCTAGAATTTCCTTTGTTAATTGTGTAATACTTACTTTTGTTCCTTGGCCTAGTTGCCTTTTATTAGAAGAAACAGGAGCATGCTCTGCCTCTCAGTTAAATTATGGCTGCAGTTCTTCCTTAGACATTCTTCCTTGCATTTCTTCTTTAGACATTCTCAAGGGATTGAGGATGTTTTGCTTCCACTCGGTCCTGTAGGTTTGGAGCTGGCAGAAGTCTGCAATGTGAGAGCAGCAGGCTGTGCCACAGTTACTTTATACTTTATTGTCGCCAAACAATTGATACTAAAACATACAATCATCATAGCGATATTTGATTCTGTGCTTCCTGCTCCCTGGATTACAAATCGATAGTAAATATTAAAATTTTAAATTATAAATCATAAATCGAAAATATAAAAATGGTAAGTAAGGTAGTGCAAAAAAACTGAGATGCAGGTCTGGATATTTGGAGGGTATGGCCCAGATCTGGGTCAGGATCCGTTCAGTAGTCTTATCACAGTTGGAAAGAAGCTGTTCCCAAATCTGGCCGTACTGATTGATATTGCAGGTGTTTGCATAGTTCGGGATGTTCTGCACTCATTCCACTACTCCGTGTGCTTAGTGG
Source organism: Mobula birostris (assembly GCF_030028105.1). Lineage (NCBI taxonomy): Eukaryota > Metazoa > Chordata > Chondrichthyes > Myliobatiformes > Myliobatidae > Mobula > Mobula birostris. The sequence continues at coordinate 6,974,861 of NC_092388.1, forward strand.
CCTCCTGAATGTTCTTTTTCTATTTTGAGTTGTCATGGACCATCATTTCTCAGGAATTAGTGAGGATGTAATTTTTTTTTCAAAATAACGAAGAACCTACTTGTACACACAAGAAATTCTGCATATATTGGAAATCCAGAGGAACACACACAAAATGCTGAGGAACTCAGATGTCAGACAGCATCTATGGCAAAGAATAAACAGTTGGTATGTCATGCTGAGACCCTTCATCAGAATGTATTTGTAATTTTTATTTCTCTGTACACCTGATAATCTCTTTCCTTGACAAATTTCTGAATAGAGCACTTAAGTCAAGCATGCAGATAATGTGGTCCACCCATCAGAGTTGACTGATACTAACCTGTTGAGTGTTTCCATCATTTTATGTTATTACTTGGGTATTGAATGAGAAAAGGATGCTGAAATTGTTTCTGTTGTGCATTTAATATTTCAGTAATATCCGAGTAATATTGTAAATATAATGTTTGATTAAGCATTCTTTGTTGTTTACATAAAGCAAATGGAATACCCAATGAGAAACAAGTACTAGTTTTGCTGAGTAATTTGATTTAAAGGCATACAGTTTGCTCAGAAATTTAACTTCTCCAACCAAACCAGCTGAAATGAGCTTTGCTAATATTATGGAAGTAATGCAAGAACATTTAGAACTGAAATTATTGTTGATTTCAGATTGTGTTACATTTCATAATCAGAATCAAAAGGAAGGGGAGTCCATTTCAGCATTCGTGTCTAAGTTGAAGGGATTATCTGAGCATTGTCTGTTCAATAAAGGGCTTAATGAGAGATCATTTAGTTTCTGGAATCTTACAAGAAAGCATTCAGAAATGGTTCCTAACTGAAGCACAACTTATATTTAAAAGAGCAGTTAAAGTAGCAGTAACAATGGAAACAGCAGATAAAGATGCAATTGAGTTGCAGTCAGGAATAAAAGTGAGTGTGAACAACTGCACTGTCTAAACAGAAACCTGCCTGGCTGAACAAATTATGTTAACCTTGTGGCAGGGGCTCACATACACATGACCAATGCTAAATTAAAGGCAAAACTTGCAGAAAATGCAACTAAGAAGGACACATACAGGGAGTATGCTGGGCAGACAAAAATAAATGGACTGCACGGGGAACAGAATAAGATAAAAAGTCAGGTTACATTTTCAAAACGAGCACTAATCTGGATGCTGCTGATGAAAAACATGATAAAGATGAGACTCCATTTCCCCTGATCTTGTCGATTAAACCGTTGAGGAAGATTGAAATCAACAAGGATGTGAGCAGAAGACAAGTGGGTGTTTGGCATTGTCTGCTTGCAAATGACCGGTCTCTCTCTTGCTCTCGCTCGCTGCTTCCAGAGGAATGTGCCTGCATTTGATTGGTCTCTCTCTCCCGGAGGATGGTGCCGGAGTCTTGGGTCTTGAGTGAGGTTTAATCGACGCAATTTGTGGACTGAACTCTGTAGTGCATGTTATGATGTGTTTCTGGTGACTGGTTATTCCTTTTTTTTTATTGCTATTGTGTGCAATTTTGTTCAAGCCAGACTGGCTCTGTGCCCTGCAGTCAATGAACAACACAGTGCTAGATTGAACTGAACTGAGCTGAAAGTGAATATTCCTGGACTGTTTTGTTGACTTAGTGGTTTGATGTTCTGTATTCTGTGTTTTTTCCCTTTTTATTTGGCTGTTTGGATGATTTGTTCTTTTTTTGCGTGTTTTGGTCTTGATATTTTTCTTTGAACAGGTTCCATGTTTTTCTTTGTTTCGTAGCTGTCTGTGGGAAGATGAATCTCAGGGCTGTATACTGCATACATACTTTGATAATAAATGTATTTTGAATCTTTGAACTTGGAGTGACTTGGGACTGGGTAGCCTTGGGATTTACAATGTGAAAACTAACAATAGAGAAGCTTACAAAGGAAATAAACAGCAAATTAATTAAAATGGCATTGGACATGGCTTGGTTGTTTCAGTCATTCCACAAAATGAGTTTGAATGGCTTTTCAAAGATACTGAACTGAAGCCTGCAGATATCCAACAAAGAATTTACACTGGAGAAAAGATAACACCTATGGGTATGACATCTGTAACAGTGAAATACAGCAACCAACAAGCCACATTGGGCTTGTATGTGGTAAAACAGGAGAACCAGCATTGTGGGGATGTGAATGGCTGAGATAAGTGCAACTTGATTGGCGATCCATCCACAATTTGCATGCTACATCCCCTGTAATCGAGTCAACTGAAAGTGAATTCAGAGATATACTAGATAATGCTACAACTGTCTCCATGGTGCACATCATGAACTGTTGTCCAACTGAGGGCAAACAAGTGTTGGTGCCAACCTCTCTGCCTCTGGTTCGAAAACATATTGGACCAAAGAAGGACCATGTTACTCAGAGAAACTGTGAAAGTGATGAAAATAGTGGTCTGGTTACAACGGTTTTTGGAGATGACACATTTAAGGAAGCTTCTAATATGTTAATCAGGCAGTTACTTGCAAAATGTGGCTTGGTTTTAAGCTGGACAAGAGATCAAGGAGCTTCAGGAAAGTTGCAAGCATTTGGTTTTCATGAGTATTATGAACCAGAGTCTACTCTGCGTATATTAAGATTATTGCATGAACTTCAAGTGGAAGACAAAAGGATGCTTGTAAAGGTAGATGCAAAGACCAAAGTCCAGCTGGAAAAATGGAAGGCCAAAAAAAAAAGGAGTCAATGGAGATACAAAAACAGAGGATTTATGAATGAGGAAGCCAAGAAGAGAGATCAGATCGTGAAGGGAGCAATAGAAGGATTAATAAGAGAATACTCTAGTGAACCAAATGCACCTTCCCAAGATCAAGAAAGAAGAAAAATGTCAGAAAGAGGAGAATGCCATAAGTACTATGGAAATGGAAGATGGTAAACAAAACCTAATTTCTCGTGAGATTAGCAAATTCAAAGATACAAGAAACAAAAAGAAGAGAAAGAAAGGTGACAAATAGACAAGAAGTTGAAAAGGAAAAAAAGATATATATATATAGAGAGAGAAAGGATGAGTGTGAGAAAGAAAAAAGAGCGGGATAAAGAGAGAGAAAAGAAACCAGGACTGGGGGAGTTGCAAGGATCGAAATAGATCCAGGGAGAAAAGCCGACAAAAAGAGAAGAAAGATGTCCAGGCCTGTCAGAACCACTTCCTTTAGTCTCAGAGTCACCTCCTATGACCACTACAGAGAATCTGAATCTGAGAAAGTTTTCACAGTCACAAGTCTCACCTGCCAAGCAGAGTGACCTCCCTTAAGAAAAAGATGTGATCCCATGAGTAAGAAATCCCCTTTAGCAATTAAATCTTTAGGCCTGAATGGGACAATTTAAAATTTACTTTGCCGTGGATGTCTGCATAGTAGTTGTATTATATAGTAGATTGTGTATATAATTGAGATGCATTCTATATTGAGTTAAGTTTATAGCTAAGCAGGCAGGAGTGTTGTGTGTTTAATATTCAAGTAATATTGGAGTGATATTGTAAGTATATTGTTTGATGCATTTTGTTATTTACATTATGCATTGTGGGTCTTCTGTAAAATACATAAATGGCACTTGTCATCACGCCACCACATGATACATGTGCGCCTTGCTTACAGTAAAAACTAAGATGGATGAGAATTATCAGCTCTCTTGTTTTTTTCCCCTTTCAAATAGCTTTATGTTTTAGAGTCACAAGGCATAACAGGTTCCCTCTCCCTGGCAGTTGATTTGTAGGACCTTGCAAAGATGATGTTCATGGTATTCCCTTAGTTTTTTGAGATATCTGTTGTAGATTGTCCATGACTCCTTAGCATATGGCAGGGCAGGGATGATAGCAGCACCAAAGTCCATGAAACTTCTGTTGTTGTGTTTGAGGTCTTGGTCCTTGAATCCCCTTTTCCTTGGTCAATTGAAAACCGAATTGGTGCAGTGGAGTTGATTCTGAATTTTTGCCACTCATATCTGCTGTTATTTGAAAGTGGCTTCCAAGATAAGGAAAGGGATCATATCTTTTAGAGTCTCACTGGATCTTGATTCTTGGGGACAATGTTGTGTAGCAGGGACAGGCTGATAGAGGACTGCTGTATTCCAAATGTTCAGAATGCGACCACTCCTTTTGTACATTTTAGTGAAGCACTGAGCAGTGATTTAACACTTATCTAAGTGTTCACATACAGAGGCGTTGTCTGTATAGTGTAATTCAAAAGAATGAGGTTGAGGTGTTGTTGGTTTTGAAGTGGATTAAATGAGGAATGAACAATTTCATTCTTCGTGTAGACTAATTCCATTCTAGCTTGAAGCTTCTTGGAGATGAGATGCAATTATTGCAGCATGCAAGGTCAAGAAGTGAGTTGGAGTAATGACACAGCCTTGTCTATACTGGCATTGAGTCAGCAAAGAACCCATCATTTAGGGTCATAGCTTGCATAAAATCATGTAATCGTTCATAAATTTATGAGGGCAACTAAATTGGAGAAGTATTCTCCACTTTGGTTAACAAAATCAAAGGCTTCTGTGGGGTCAAGAAAGGCCACGCACTAAGAATGCTGCTGCTCTCTTGTATTGTCACAGAACAGTACAGCACAATACAGGTCCTTTAGCCCGCAATGTTTTGCCAGCACTTGATTTTATTTTTTATTTTTATTCAAATACAGAGTGGGATAGGCCCTTCCAACCCTTCAAGCCATGCCACCCAGCAATCCCCCAATTCCCTAGGCTAATCACAGGACAATTTACAATTACCAATTAACCTACCGACCAGTACGTTTTTGGGCTGTGCAAGGAAACCGGAGTACCTGGAGGAAACCCTTGCAGTCACAGGGAGAATGTATAAACTCTTTACGGGCAGCGCTGGGAATTGAACCCAGGTCGCCTGTACTGTAAACCATTGTGCTAACCACTATGTTACTGTGCCGCCTATCTTACTCCAAGATCAATCCTACCTTTCCCTCCCACGTAGCCCTCCATTTTTTTTAAACATCTATGTGCCTAATTAAGAGTCTCTTAAATGTCTCTAATGTATCTGCCTCTACCATCACCCAGGGCCACTGTACTCCATGCAGTTACCATTTCCTCTGTAAATTTCTCTGACATCCCCCTCATACTTTCCTCCGATCACCTTAAAAACATGATGAAGATCAAGTTCATACTAGCCTTTGATAGGAAGAGAACTTTCTTCATGAAGAAGGGAGTTATGAAAGATCCTTCCAATGGTTTTCTCTGCACCAGATAGCAGAGAAACTGTTGGATCCTGATATTTTTGGTCTGAGGTTCTTTGGAGGTCAAGGATGAGGCATAAAACTTGTAGGTTATGATTGTTTATTAAGCATTACAAGAACATGGAAGATACATGGGGAAAGAGAGCGAGACAGACAGACAGAGACGGGGGGGGGGGACACATGATTGCAGAAGGGGTAGATGAAGAAACAGAGAAAGAACCAATGTGATCAGGTCCTCTTATACCAGATTGCTGATAACAATAGATTTCATTCAAAGTAAATTTATTATCAAAGTACATATATGTCACCATATGCAACCCTGAGATTTGTTTTTTGTGGGCATTCTCAATAAATCTGTAAAACAATAATTATAACAGAATCAATGAAAGACTGCCCAACTAGGGCATTCAACAAGAGTGCAGAAGACAACAAACTGTGCAAATACAAAAAGAAATAAATAATAATAAATGAACAAACAATAAGTATTGAGAAAATGAAAAGAATAATCTTTAAAAGTGAGCCTATTGGTTGTGGGAACATTTTAACCGTGTCCTTAACCCTTTGGTTCAAGAGCCTGACGGTTGAAGGGTAATAACTGTTCCAGAACCTGGTGGTGTGAGTCCTGAGGCTCCTGTATCTTTTTCCTGATGGCAGCAACAAGGCAAGAGCATAGCCTGGGTGGTGGGGGCCCCTGATGATGGATTCAAATTCAAATTCCATTGCTTTAATTAACCAATAAGACAGCCGCTATTCAAGTAAAGCAATACCCACCACTGAAACTAGGTTGTTTCCAGAAAGGTCCGGAAAAAACACACTCAACAATTACACATGTATAGCTAATGATATACAAATACAAACAAGTACAAGAAAGTTAAATTAGAAGGAAAATAACAATTATGTAGTCTAATCCAAGAGACCCCCTCTGTAATTACCACAGTTGGACTTGTCTCCTTTCTTGATGATGATGGCAAAATCTAGATCAGCCGTGGTTATATTCAATGACTCAGTTGCCATGGCATTTTGCAGTAGAAAATTCATTCTGTTGTTAAGGATTCCAGATCAGTCATAAGTTAAATAACTTCAACAAATCTATTTCACTGTTAGTTGAATGTTACTTTCCATGCACATTTTACACAAAAGCTGAATATTTAGTTGTGCTGAGTATAGTCAGAATCTATTTTAACCAGATTACAGATCTTCTTCAGAACAAAATGTGCAATAAATTCAGTACTAAGGGTGAAAATTTCATTAGAAGTGACGATTAAGTGTTGATAAACTTGAGTTCTATGTAATTTTCCATCAGGATTTGCAGTGCAAACTAATCCTAATATGGAAAAAAAAAGCACATACTTAAATAGATTTGTTCAATATAATTCAGTTGAAATACACCTTTTTTCTTTCAGATGCTTCCCAACTTCTCATGAAACTGAAGCATTTTCTGCTGTTTTTAAGAATTCAGTTTTTACTATTTTACTTTTGCCTTCTTTATGATTTTTACTGAATTAATTTAAATCAGGTGTTCCCAACCTCGGGTCCATGGACCTTTAGATTAATGGTAAGGGTCTATGACATAAAAACAGGTTGATTTAAATGGTGAGTTTATGTTTCTTCATTGTTATCACTAAAGCCTCCAGTCTTAAAGTTCACTGAGCGACAATGTGCAAAATCACTCCTCTAAGTAAGATTGTGTCTGATTGACTTAGCTACTTTTATGTTTTAGGGTGTGTTCAGTTTCAGAACACTTAACTTAATCTCAAACTGCTAAATGAAACAATTTAATGTTTGTGATCCTTCCTGGGCAGAGTTTTTTTTAACTTTAGCAGTCTAGATTAAAAATACTGCTATCCTTGTTATGAGCATTAAAAATTCAACTGTGAGCAGTATTGATGTAATCACAAATCTGGTCCTTCTGAAAACTTTCAGAGTAATTTTTGTCCATATCATTTCTGTTAATTTGAAGTTTTCATAGTGTAAAGAATGGCTGTTTATTCTTACATAGCACTTTTCCGGTAGGACATTTTGTTCTTATTTCATTTTCCAGCTGTAGGTATTGTTGAGAAGGCCAGCCGACATTGTGGAGAACCTCTGTGTGTGTCTCTCTGATGAAAGTACTTCCATGGTGCATTTGGAGGAGAAGTTCTAAGATTTGGACCCAATGACTAGTAGACCAGTGCTATATAAGGATGTAAGGATTATGTGTGACCTGGAGGTGAACATACTTACTTACTGTCTGTTACACCACTGGTGTCTAGGGCTGCAATAAAGGTCCTCCATCTCTGTGGTAGTGTTTGGGCTTTCCTTAATTATGTCAGTAGCTTCCTCTCTGTTTTCATTATTGTCAGTCATGCAAGTTGCAGGTGGAGTCTCAGGAATACTGTCGCACTCAAATGTAGAAGGATTCTTAATTGCTGTCTCCGTAACAATTTTGTTTTATCATTTCGGGTTGTTATCCCGGAGCTGAATCCCTGAACCTGGAGGACTCTTAGTCTGGCCTCTACCCTTTAACCTGTTAGGCATGGGTGACCCTACCAAGAGCCAAAGCATAAACCCCTGTCTTCAGCCAACGTAGCTCTCCAGATCATTGAGGTATGCAAGCCTCCAAACCACAACAAAGTAGTGGTCCTCTTGGAGGGAGGTGAACATACAGGTGAAGGTAATCCCTGTCATTGCTGCTCTTGGCCATCTTGGGGTGAAGATTGCACTTTTGGGAGGCATTGTCAAAATTGCCTTATTGAATAACCAACCAGGTGTTTTATAGTTGGTACACACTGCACCACAGTGCACCAATAGGGAGGGAATGAGTGTTTCAAGTTGTTAAATGGTTTGCTAATCAAGTGGACTTCTTTGCACCTTGATGGCCTTGAGCTTCTCCAGGTTGTTGCAGCTTTTTCATCCAGGTAAGGAGTTAGGCAGTGTGTCGCTCACCACAGTATATCCATAGTCATAGTCATAGTCATAGTCTGACATTAATCTGCATATTACTTGTGCCCCTCTAGCCCATGCTTATATTATTTCAAATCTTATTGCGTATAGCAATGGAAGGCTTCATTCTCTGAATAGTTGCGAATAGAATAAAACATTGTGCGGTTATGAGCAAGGTATGTTTGTTAGCTATTGATCGTATGATAGAGGCATGGTAATTAACGAGGCAGATTAAGATGGTTGAGCCTTACACACTTCTCTGAGTAACTTCTGTACTGCTGTTCTGGAGCAGATTAATCTTCAACTACTGTAAGCATCTTCCTGGTGCTAAGTGTGACTCCAGCCATTGAATGCTTTTATACTCATTGATGGCAGTTTTATCAATGCCCTTTGATGGCACCTTTAGTTAAATGCTGTATTGATTAAAAGGAGGACTTTCTCTTTGTCCCACATTTGGGCCAAGGTTACGTTGAAACCTGGAGCTAAGTTGCTCTGATGAAATGTGTAGATGAGCAGGATTTGGTATTTGCATAGTTTGTTGTCTTTTACAAATTGTTTGTCTGCCCTGTTGGGCATGGTCTTTCATAGATTCTGTTATGTTTCTTGGATTTTCTGAGTATGCCTGCAAGAAAACAAATTTCTTGATTGTATATGGCAACTTAGTAGGTACTTCGATAATAAACTTACTTTGAATTTTGAGGTTTGTATGTAGTTCACATAACACTTCAGTTTCTGTTTTTATTTATATGTTTTGGTCAATTGATAAAATTATTTACACTATTTGACCTAATGTGTTTTGAAATTCTCTTTTTGTCCTGCCCTTTTGAATAAAGTTTTAAGAGAATGTTATTAATTACAGAGCACATTAATAATTCCATTAACTGTACACTTTGACTTTTTTTTGGCTATTAACATTCCTTGTAGGTTGTTGAGTTTTTTGATTGAATGCAGTGGTGGTGGGTAGGAAAAATTATTTAAGAAACTGTTGGCACAGTTAATGTTCAGATTAATTGAATGAACAATGTAAATATTAGGTTTATTTGTCATATGTACAGTGAAATGCGTAGTTTCCATTAATAACCAACATAGTATGAGGATGTGTTGGGGGCTGTCTGCAGGTGCTGCCATGCTTATGGCACGAACATAGCGTGCCCACCACTCAGTAACTCCAACCTGTGCATGACTGGAATGTGGGAGAAAACTGGAACACCCGAGGGTGGTGGCTGATTCGTTTCTTAAGGACCCAAGTGGCACTGACTTGGTGACACAGGACAAGATAGGACAATGTCAGCATGGTTTCCTTAAGGGGAAATCTTGCCTGATGAACTTGTTGGAATTCTTTGAGGAGATTACAAGTAGGATTGATAAAGGCATGCAGTGGATGTTGTATATTTGGTTCTTCAGAAGGCCTTTGGTAAGGTACCGCACATGAGGCTGCTTACCAAGTTAAGAGCCCATAGTATTACAGGAAAGTTACTGGCATTGTTAGAAAATTAGCTGATTGGTAGGAGGCAGCGAGTGGGAACAAAAGGATCCTTTTCTATTTGGCTGCCAGTGACTGGAGATGTTCCACAGGGGTCGGTGTTGGGACCACTTCTTTTATATGCTGTATATCAATGATTTAGATGATGGAATAGATGGCTTTGTTACCAAGTTTGCAGATGATACGAAAATTGGTGGAGGGGTGGGTAGTGTTGAGGAAATAGGTAGGCTGCAGGAGGACTTAGATTAGGAGACTGGGCAAGAAAGTGGCAAATGAAATACAAAGTTGGAAAATGCATGGTCATGCTCTTTGGTAGTAGAAATAATTGTGCAGACTATTTTCTAAACTGGGAGAAAATCCAAAAATCTGAGCTGCAAACGGACTTGGGAGTCCTTGTGTAGGTTGCATTTGTGGTGAGGAAGGCAAATGCAATGTTTGCATTCATGTTAAGAAGTCTAGATTACAAGTGCAGGGATATGATGCTGAGGATTTAGGCTATAGGCTGGGCCTGGACTTATTTCCTGGCATAATTTACATATTACTATTTAACTATTTATGGTTTTATTACTATTTATTATTTATGGTGCAACTGTAACGAAAACCAATTTCCCCCAGGATCAATAAAGTATGACTATGACTAGGATTTATAAGGCACCTGTGAGTCCTCACCTTGAGTATTCGGAACAGTTCTGGGCTCCTCATCTAAGAAAAGATGTGCCGGCATTGGAGGGCATTCAGAGGAGGTTCACAAGGATGAATTGAATTGACTTTATTATTTACATCCTTCAAATACATGAGTAAAGGACTTTATGTTGCGTCTCTGTCTAAATGTGCAATGTGCAATTTATGGTAATTTGTAAAAAATAGTATTTCCCACAGGACAGTCAATATAACATAGAAATTGTATCAGCGTGAATTAATTAGTCTGATGGGCTGGTGAAAGAAGCTGTCCTGGAACCTGTTGGTTCTAGCTTTTATGCTGCTGTACAGATTCCCGGATGGTAGCAGCTGGAACAGTTTGTGGTTGGGGTAACTTGGGTCCCCAATGATCCTTCGGGCCCTTTTTACACACTTGCCTTTATAAATATCCTGAAAACAGCACAACAGCACCAATATTGGTAAGTTTACATCTACAGATGTGCTGCGCTGTCTGCACCACCCTCTGCAGAGTCCTGCGATTGAGGGAAGTACAGTTCCCATACCAGGCAGTGATGCAGCCAGTCAGGATGCCTTATAGAAAGTTCTTAGGACTTGGGGCTCATACCAAACTTCTTCAACCATCTGAGGTGAAAGAGGAGCTGTTGTGCTGTTTTCACCACATACCTATTATGTACAGACTACGTGAGGTCCTCAGTGATGTGGATGCCGAGAAACTTGAAGTTGTTCACCCTCTCAACCCCAGATCCATTGATGTCTATAGGGGTTAGCCCGTCTTCATTCTTCTTGTAGTCCACAACCAGCTCCTTTGTTTTTATGGCATTGAGGGAGAGGTTGTTTTCTTGACACCACTGTGTTGAGGTGATGACTTCTCTGTAAACTGCCTCGTTATTATTTGAGATTATGCAATCAATGTAGTATCATCTGCAAATTAAATTAGCAGATTGGAGCTGTGGGTGGCGACACAGTCATGGGTATACAGAGAGTAAAGGAAGGGGTGTAGGACATAGCCCTGAGGGGCACCTGTATTGAAGGTCAGGGGGGCAGAAGTGAGGGAGCCCACTCTTACCACCTGCTGGCAATCTGACAGGAAGTCCAGGATCCAGCTGCACAAGGCTGAGGTCTCTGAGCTTCTTGTCAAGACTGCAGGGAATTATGGTGTTGAATGCTGAACTGTAGTCCGAGAACAGCATTCTCACATAAGCATCCTTCTTCTCCAGATGTGTAAGGACGGTGTGCGGAGCTGTGGCTATTCCAGGAATGAAAGGGGTATCATACAGGGAATGTAAGATGGCTCGGGGTTTTTAACCTGCTGAATTTATAAGGATGAAGGGGGGGAATCCTCATTGAAGCCTTTCGAATGTTGAAAGGCCGAGACAGGGTAGATGTGGAAAGGATGTTTTCCCATGGTAGGCGAGTGTAGTACAAGAGAGTACAGCCTCACGATCAAGGGACATCCATTTAAAACAGAGATGTGAAGATATTTCTTTTGCCAGAGGGTGGTGAATTTATGGAATTTGTTACCACAGGCAGCTGTGGAAACCAGGTCGTTGGGTGTATTTAAGGCAGAGATTGATAGGTTCTTGATTGGACACAGCGTCAAAGTTTTTTGATTGGACGTGGCATCAGAGGTTACAGGGAGAAGGCCAGGAAGTGGGACTGAGGAGGGGATAAAAGGATCAGCCATGATTGATTGGCAGAGCAGATTCAATAGACCAATGGCCTAATTCTGTTCCTATGTCTTATAGTCTTTGGGCATTAAATCAACACTCGATAATTTACTGAGTCACACAGTTGCTTAATCAGCAAATCTGGTTGTTGGAGTAAAATCCCGGCATTCTTCTGCTGCCTACTTTCTGCACAGCAGCTGCTAATGTTTCCACTTTTATTTCTCAGAGACGCAACATTTGCGGCACGTGGAGAAGGATGTACTTATTCCCAAAATGGTGCGAGAGAAGGCCAGGGAACTTTGTTCAGATAAAGTGGAAGGTAACAATTTATTCTTTGAATTTATGAGTTCGTGTTGGATATATGCAATGTACTCATACTGTAGTAGTTGTGAAAAAAGGTGTAATCAACACCACCTTCTTTAGCAGAAACATTTAAGAGTTGAATAAGCAGGTTTATATATAGATATTGTGAACCATACAGGTTAAATTGTTTCAGATTCTTCTGTGCTAGTTGGTATCAACCAGGCTGACAGATGGACATCCATACTTCAATTAGGCTAGTAAGCAATGAAAAGCAGCCAGGATTCCAATACCTGTAGTAATAAACTTTGCTTAATTTTTACATGTCATTAAGGAGATAGCTTTATTTGTTACATTTACATTGAAACATACAATGAAATGCATCATTTTGTATCAACAACCAATTCAGTTAGAGAATGTGTTGGGGCAGCCCACAAGTGTCACCATGCTTCTGGTGCTAACATAGCATGCCCACAACTTACTAACCCTTACTATCTTGGACATCTTCGGAATGTGGATGGAAACCAGAGTACCCGGAGTAAACCCACATGGTCATGAGGAGAATGTGTAAACTCCTTACAGACATCTGAGGGAGTCGAACTCCAATTGGTGATTACTAGCTCTGTAATCTAACCGCTTTGCTACCATGCCATAACTGTAATTCTATACTAATGGAAAAGCTTGGTGATCATCACAGTTATATGCAAAATAGTACAGCATCTAACCATGAAACCATTTTTTAGGTGATTTTCAATTACAGAAAAGCTCACACGACACCTCAGGTGCAATTCCTTGACCTGGATGATAAGAGGCATTACTGCAGAAAATGCAAGTCATCAGTATGTCAATGCATTAACAAATTTCACAATCCATGCCAGTTACATATAATAAACCCAATTTTGATTCATTTTCAACATTTTCAGTGGTATCTTTCTGTGGGTGCAGAAGAGTTGTAAAGATGTTGGGTGGCTGCTTATTTTCTCCCATGTATCATCCTAGATTGTGTGGACAAGGAGAGGATGTTTCCTATATTGTGGGACAACTTCAGAATGCAAGGATGTCCCTTTACAACAGAGATGAGGAGGAATTGCTTAAGCCAGAGGGTGGTGAATCTGTGGAATTCACTGCCATAGATGCCTATGGAGGCCAAAGCAGAGGTAGATAGGTTCCTGATTAGTAAGGGCATCAAAGGTTATGAGAAGGCAGGAGAATGGGATTTAGAGGGAATATAAATCAGCCATGCTAGAACGGTGGAGCAGACTTGATGAGCTGAATGGCATAATTCTGCTTCTATGTTTTATGTTCTTTTGATCTTTATAGTATTCTGGGTGGATATTACGTATGGGTAAGGTTATATAATCCATGGTTTAATTTCCACCTCTCCAATTACATCAAGCTCCTTGAAGAACCAATTAGTAATAGCTTACCTTTTCTAAACACCCCCTCTCCTTCTTTCGTGCCTCACCTAAACTGTCACATTGAGGCAATAAAGTGTAAAGCTCTATTATAACAGTCCTCTTTCTCCTTCTTTCTTCCATTTCCTTTGGCTTTACTTTAAAACATATATTCATTACTGATCAACAAACACACTCCCACCCCTGAGCTTATTGTATGTTCGTATACAACCTCTACCAAGTGCTAATTCCCCCACCCAAGTCCAAGATAAATAATTCTGATGGGCCACAATGCACGAGTCCATGGATAACGAGGGAGAAAGTGAACCCAACAATGGCCTCTTCTTAATGACCACCTTTGTGTGTGGCTGCATCGGGCCTTACGAGGAACCAAAGTGTGTGGGCAACAAGTGTCACTACATGTTGATGCTCTACCTGGTGTTGCAGATGCTAAGAGGTGGTTCTTGAGCAAATTGTCCAAATCATATAGCAGGATGTCCCATTGCCAAAACTCATCAACAAGCACCAAGACCTCATTTGGTTGGTAGTGAGAATGGTCCCACCTAGTCAGATCCTTCCTATATAGTCATACACAATGCATGCTTCCCTTAGAACTAAAGTATTGGGGAGAAGTCACCCATCTCTTTGCGGACTGGATTTGTTAAGAGGGTGTTAAGAAGGATGCAAGGGTCCTTGTCTTGGTTCGTCCCGTAACAGAGGATTCGCTGAGCTACAGGCTATTCCCAGGAACAGACTGCTGCTGGAAGGTCATCACCTCATTGAAAGATGCACTTTGGTCTGACTGAAACCTGGTGTTCCAATACAGTAAGTTTCTGTAAGGGAATGCTGCTGATTAACATATTCCAGGCTGCAGGAGTATGTGCCAAGGGATGCACTGAAGCTCGGGGAAGGCAATGCAAAGTATCTGTGAGGAAGGACTAGTTTTGGATGCTTCTGCTACAGAACATGGAGTAGCTGCTTTGAGTGGGAAACCCCTCAAACAATGGAAGAGTGTATTGCCTCAAGTGGCCACGAGTGGCAATGCTACAATGATTTAAAACAAAACACTATTGAATGCTAAGAATATAAGGAGTTTTGTATTTTTTTTTACTTGTGTAATAAAGTTTATTTTTTGAGTAAAAAATTTCTCCAACCCAATTCCAGTTGTTGGGATGCTGTCTTATCTCCATCCATTACTGCTCCTCACTCATTCCCTTTCGCTTTTTTTTGAACTATCATTCTCCACTCGCTCTCCCATCCAGCATTTTTCTTCCTCCTCCTCTACTTTTATTTTCCCACAAGCTCCTCTTGTCTGACGTGTGATCTTCCAATGCACAGCAACCCCAACTCTCATCTTTGCTCCCTTCTCTTTCCGGCTTGAGTGCCTCCATATCCACTTCATCTGCTCTGCGTCTAAAAACTTTATATTTGCTTCTGCTGTCAAGCTGGACCCTTGGAAAATCTTGAAAATACTAGTTTTTCAATTCTATTGTTAGTGAAGTCACAGTGAGTTTGTAAGGAAAGGTAGCTACAATGATTTTAATTCAAAGCGATGGTTCAGTAGACATTAGTTAGCAAGGAACACTTAACCTGGCCATTATTGATTTTGACTTGAAATAATGTGATAGCATTAATTAGTTTCTTTGTAATCCAGACTGTTGATGCTTAGTCCAAAATGGCGTGAGCTGATTAAGACACAAATAAGAGAAAATCTGCAGATGCTGGAAATCCAAGCAACACATACAAAATGCTGGAGGAACTCAGCAGGCCAGGCAGCACCTATGGACTGCTGAAGGGTCTCGGCCCAAAATATCGACTGTACTCTTTTCCATAGATGCTGCCTGGCCTGCTGAGTTCCTCCAGTATTTTGTGTGAGTTGCCTGAGCTAATTAAGACTTAGGATGGGGAACAAACCTAGGTAAAGTGTGAAGTGGATTAAACCCCTGATGGGAAAGTACAAAATGATCAAATGCAAACCTTATCTTACTTCGTGTGTATCTTCATGAATACAAGTTTGTTCATTTTTGTTCGTATTTCAATAAGGTTTCTGCTATCTGAAGTAATTCATTCTGCCCATTGTACCATTTTTTTGTTGAAGACTCTAATTTTGCCTATAAGATGTCTGTATTTTTAGAGATTTAAAAAAAAGTATAATATCCCTTAATACAATTATTCAACAAAGGCACCATCTAGCTTTGTGCAAAACAAAATGGTAATCTTTAAATGGAGGCATAATTGTGAGTCAGAACATGTAACACTACAGCACAGTACAGGCCTTTTGGCCCATGATATTTAACCCACTCAAGGATTAGTCCAAACCTTCTCGCCTACATGACCCTCCATTTTTATATCATCCATATGCCTATCTCAGATTTTCTTAAATACTCTAGATATTTATGCTTCTGCCACTAACCCTGGCAGGGCGTTCCATGTACCCATCACTCTTTTTGTAAAGAATTTGCCTCTGACCTCGCCGCTGTACTTTCCTCCAATCACCTTAAAATTTTGCCACCTTGTATTAACCATTTCTGCCCTGGGAAAAAAAAAGTTTTGCTGTGCACTGGATCTATGCCTCTTATCATCTTGTACACCTTTATCATCATCTCTCATCCACCTTCACTCCAAAGAGAGTTGTTCTTGAGAGAAGGAAATTAATCACATTGCCAATACCCTTCAAAGGTACAGTAACTTTAAGTTCTTAGATGAGGTCTCTTCAAATGGTGCCATGAAAGTTCTCTTCCTTACAGAGTTAGACCAAGCTCTTTACAACTTGTGACTGACTTGGTTAGGAGTCTTAAGGATAGATTCTCCATTTGAACTTGTAGCTGTGGAAAGTGGAGGGTCTCCTTCAAATTCTTGGTATACTTTGTGTTTGGTATTCAGGCTTTACAAAGTAAGTTTTACTCACAAATTCATTCACCAAAGGATATCCAGCTTATCATTTCCTGTAGCCGTTTTATTTATGTGGTTGATGCAATTGCATTTTCTGGTCACCCGCAATTCTTGGGATACAGCAGTATTGCTACCAAGTGTCCTGGAAAAGTACACTAGGTAGACTGTCATAAAATAATAACATCCAAAAGTAGGCCCATCTTACTTGTAGGGTATTCTGAAATTAATTTCCCTTTTCTTTTCATTATTCCGCTATTGTTAAGATATTGATCCTTGCATGTGACAGACATATGAGTAACAAAAGAGACGGTAAATATGCTATCATTCTGCTTCTGGATAAATGTGGCTGTGAGTGGCAAAGGAGTCTGCTGCATTCTCACTCTTTCACCTTCTTAAATATCAAACTGGTCTAATTTCTTTAATGTACAGTGTGATAATGCATATTATATGGTAATTTAGAGAACTTGCACACTGTATGATCAGTTTATTTGAACAAATCATGCAGTTTTTAAGGTATAGCACTGTCCAGAATTAAAATTTGGGACACTAAAGAATGCAAACAGCTGAAACATAGTTGCCCCCTAGGGGTGTACAGATGCCAAAGCATCCCTGAGTTGGTGTGTAGCTGCAGACATTGATAGCATTGTGTTTGTTTATTTTAAGCATATGTTCTTTCTAAATTAGCTGAAGCCAAGCTTGGTTCACATGAGTTATAATGGTGCTAATTAGTAGTTCTGATATGATTATTTTCTGGTACCTATATTTATTGAAAGTTATTTTGATAGGATCAAAGAGATCACCTTTACTCAGTAGCCACTTTGAGGTACAGGAGCGTACCTAACAAAGTGCCCACTGAGTGTATATTTGTGGTCTTCTGCTGCTGTAGCCCATCCATTCAACTTTTGACTCGTGTTTTCAGAAATGCTCTTTGCACACCACTGAACGCATGGTTATTTGAGTTACTGCCAGCTTCCTGTCATTTTGAACCAGACTGGCCATTCTCCACTGACCTTTCTCATTAACAAGGCATTTTTTCTCACAGAACTGCCACTCACTGGATGATTTTTTTGTTTTTCACACCATTCTCTGTAAACTCCAGAGACTGTTGTACATGGAAGTCTCAGGAGATCAGCGGTTTCTGAGATTCTCAAATCGCCCCTTCTGGCACCAACAATCATTCCACGGAGGTAAATCACATTTCATCCCCAGTCTGATGTTTGATCTGAGCAACTAAACCCCTGACCATGTCTGCATGCGTTTATGTATTGAGTTGCTGCCATATGATTGGCTGATTAGATATTTGCATTAACAAGCAGGAGTACCTAATAAGGTGGCCACTGAGTGTATTATCTATTAAAGCACCATATCAAAAACCAATTTCAGCCAGGAAACCCAGCAATCTTCATCCAACACATTGATGTGTGCCAGAATTGAAAAACTGCCTCGTACACTAAGTCCAGCTCTCTGTTATACACGTAGAACTGCGCTATTGCTGATTTGAGATTGCTTTAATGCTTTGTAGAACAGGTTCACCAGAGCAAATAAAATATTGAAGGATTGAATATTGGTAGTCACATTTTCCAAACTCGCCCAACATTCCTGTCAGCATGTCCCAAATTTTAGCACTCATCTCCAAATCTGGGGTGATTTACATTGGCTAATTAACCTACCAAACATTTATCATTGGGATTGAGAGGAAACTAAAGCATGCAGGGAAAGCCCATGTGTTCACAGTGAATAAATTCAGAGTCTACTAGCACCACTGGAGGTTAGGACTGAACCTGGATGGCTGAAATTGTCTAGCAGCAGCTCAACTAGCCCTAGCACTGTGTTGCTCGATACAGAATATATTAATGGATAATCACGAGATTCTGCAGATGCTGGAAATCTAGAGTAACACACACAAACTGTTGCAAGAACTCAGCAGATCAGACAGCATCTGGAGTGGAATAAAGAGTCGCCATTTCGGTCTGAGACCCTTTCCCAGTCCTACGTAAAATGATACAATGTTTGGGAAGGCAAAAAAAACTGTTTTTTGTAAGTTCTAACTAAACGATAAATTCATTGTGGCAAACGTGATTATAAATGCAATTCAAGCAGTTTAGAATTCAGAATACTGCAATGTTCTTTTGCAGTCTTATGTGGTATAATCATTTGTTCTCAACTTTGAAGGTGTTATTTCTTTTCCCTTTTGTTACCAAACCCTAAACTATCTTTAAGTCCCTTCCAGTGGTAACCACATTAAATACTGGGGTTGGAACGACAATTTCTTTGTCAGCGTAGATGAGAGTCTCTATTTGAAATGTCAACTGTGTATTCCTTCCCATAGACCTGCTGAATCCCTCCAGCATTTTGTGTCAGTAAACAGTTTTACTTATTGGAAAAAAAAGTTGTATGTTTGATTTCCCCCATTTGTTATTGTCCTTCAGCAGCTGAAAAAAATTATGGCTTCTCATCAAGGCTGGTACTGTTGTTTTTTATCTTGATATTTTCATTTGGAGAAAGGAAAGGTGTTCCAGTAAGAAAAATCAATGCTTTTTCTGCCATTATACACAGAATTCTGATTATGTATCACAACATTGCTTTATTTACAAGTATTTTATTTCTCATAAGCAGTGTGTTGAATTCATTATTAATTTTCTGCATTGGCTTATTGTATGATGAATATAATAACTTAATTCTGTTTTTGTGTTCAATCAAATTAATCTTTTCTTCTGGTCTTTCATTCTTTTTCAAATTAATCTTGAGTCTTGTAATAAGTAGCTTTATGCATGCTATGATAAGTTAGAATAGAAAACACTACTCAAGCCATACCAAACATGGAGATATTTTATTATTTTCTAATTTAAAAACAAGATAAGAAATATCCTTTTCTACTTGACTGGAGAGCTGATTTAGTTTGAATATCTTCTTCATCATCAGGTAAGAATTAATAGACTGAGGGTATTAGATATTCAGTGATGTTAAGTGAACCCTGATCAATCTAGAAGCTATGATTGTAGTGGCATTGAAAATGTCAAATAGTTTCTGCTGTGCAATATATAATAACCTTCCATATGTTACTACATTACCAGTAAGCAATGATTCTTTTTGAGTAAATACAGTTAGTATTGTATTAATCATTAAAACATTTTTTTTGTAGTTTTCTGTTTTTATTTAGAAATGCTGGCCACACTACCCAGCAACCCACCTATTTAATGCTAGCCTAATCATATTACAATTTACAATCACCAATTAACCTACTAACCAATATGTCTTTGGATTGTGGGAGGAACCCAGAGCACCTGGAGAAAACCCACATGGTCACAGAGAGAATGTACAAAATGTACAAAGTAAAAAACATAGTGATTCAGAATACTGAATGCAGTATTTTTCTGGTTTAGCATTCAAATGTTTCCTTACTTATAGTGACATTTCAATGCATGCAAAGTGACAAATAAGCAAACTTCATGCATTCCTCCACTTAATAATATATTTGAAACTTGCCTTTCCTAAGTTTATTGTGCCAATTGAGTGCAAACAATAGCAGCAGAACAATAATGCTATTACTATACATACATACTCAGAGTTTGGGAGTCACTTAATGAAGAATTGAACTCTGAACTCTGACTCCCCAAGCTGCATTGTGCTAACTGCTCTGCTACCGTGGCACCTAAATAACAAATTGTTACCTTCAACTTTTTTACCAATGCACCTTATATTTAAGTAAGTATGAGTTCATCCACATCATTTGTTATAAAATGTTTGATCTTAAATATTTACAGTGATAGTTGCCAGATTGTTTCCTTTATAAATTATTTTTTACATTTTAAATGTTATCTTTCAAATATCATTTATTAATTTCTTCATTAAGTGACTCCCAGACTCTCAAAAGAATGTATAGTAATAGCATTATTGCTCTGCTGCTATTGTTTGTACTCAAGTAGCACAATAAACTTAGGAAAGGAAAGATTCAAATGCATTACTAAGTGGAGGAATGCATGAAATTTGCTTATTTGTCACTTTGCATGCATTGAAATGTCACTATAAGTAAGGAAACATTTGAATGCTAAACCAGAAAAATACTGCATTCAATATTCTGAATCACTATGTTTTTTACTTGATACAAAGTTTATCTTTGTCCTCTTGCATCATTAAAATTCTCGCATTGATTGAATAAAAAAAATTGGTAGTTTAAAATGGTGACAATTAAGACTGTATTTATGAATTCAAAACAAGCAAATCATAAGTTAAAACTCTGCGACCATAGGATATTCCAACAAAATGGGCCCAGCAGCTTCTTATCTACTGATTATCATTTGTTAATGAGCTTGTTTTACGATGATTATTCGTGAATCATTATCTGATGGATTAAGCAACGTAATAGAGAAGAAGTGAAATGAGTAATTAAAGCAGTATTGTGTTTATATGCTGCAGAGTGCATCCCACTTTTTTAGAATGCATTGATTATTATTTCCTTTCATAGCTTGGAGCTGTTTTACCATGCTTAATGATCTAAGGCTTATTGGGAGACTAGCTTCCAAACGGTTTTGCTTATATACCAAAAGACAGTGCCTCCTGGAGCTAAAGACAGAGGGTATTGTGTCCTGAGCCTTGTTTTTAGGAATCATACTTCCTCACCAATCAAATCTGGGGAGGTGATCCAGATCCACTGAACAAGCAAAAGGAGCCTCCTGTCATGTGAAGGGTCTGCTAAAGGCAGGTTCATTAATGCAGGACTTCACAACAACAATAAGCTGTTACTGATCAGAATGAGAATTAAGTTCAAGAATAAACTATGTTTTGGAAAAACTGCAGCTCAATTTTTGAATTAACTGTTAAAATGGATTTAAAAGTTGTATACTTGTATAAAACATCACCTGTTCTAAGAAGAACAATGACTTCTTGAAAAATATTTTTACTTGGGGTATCTCCTTTCTGATAAAACGCCATTTATTGTGGATACTTTAAGCAGCAAGGCACAGCAGAATAAAAAATGTAGTCTGCCTGACTGATGGAGAAATACATCTTTCCATTTTCAGTAATGGAGCAGACATACTAATATATCCCAATTATGTTCTATACCTCCCTGTGTGAAGTTGGTAGCTGAGGCAGATTTTTTAAAAACTGCACCCAGAGTCTAGTCTTCATGATATAAGAGACATTTAACAATTGCCTAAGGGTGTTGGTCTACTAATTGAGGGTGTCAATAAATCATTGGAAAAAAAGCAAGTACTTTGGCAACCTTAAACCTGGTGTATACTTCTGCGTCAAACCTATGCTGTGTAGGTACTGTGTACCCTATGCTATAGGGTGACGCGCACCTCCCCAAAAATGTATCTTACGCGTCGCGGCCACACAGACCACAACAACTGTGATTGGTCCGCTTGGGTAGCATCGCATTTCCTCCTACGCATTTCCGGTTGCTTTTTCTCTGCCATGTCTGTAGGCATACTGTGCATACACCAATGCAAAATAAATGGTTGGAGACAATGAACCAAATCATCAAGTCTACTTGCTGACATTCGAAAATATTTGAAATGTATTTGCTCGTCCGTGTCTCTCATGAAGAAACTCAACACAGTGGCATAGAAATCCCACCACCAACTAGCATTTTGGTGGTGAATTGCAGGGCAACGCAGACACACCAACACATGCTCGTTACGGCGTAGAGCCATTGCAGAAGTATAAATCAGGGCTACGGCGTAGCCCATACGCAGAAGTATAAGTCGGCCTTTATTCTTACCTTTGTCACACTCTGATTTGCAGCTGGCCCAGAGGAGAGGAGTAGTGGCTTGTCTCTTGAATGTCCTAATTATAACACTATGCATTTAAAACAAAATCACCGCACTATTTGGCTCAACTCCCTGTAATAATAAAACTTAATATAGAAAGGGAAGAAATGACTTCTTACACTTATATCCACCTTTCTTAACCTCAGGGGTATCCTCGGCCACTTTGCTGCAGGTGAAATATTTTTTGAAAGTTTTATAATGGAAGAGTAAAAGGTTCAAAGGTTCATTTATTATCAAAGTAGACAACTCTGAAATTCTTCTTCTTCAGATAGCCACGAAGCCAAGAACAAAAGAATGGCAACACGATCATCAACCCCCCCCCCCCCAAATCCCTCCTCCCTGCATAAAAAAAACAAACAAAACAGAACAGGCACATCAACCCCAAATTCTCCTCCCCTGCATACGAAAAGAAATGTGAAAGATCAGGTGAAAAACACAGCATGCAAAAAAAACTATAAGACTGAATAAAAAGCCCACAGTCCAAGTCCACATCCAAAATCCAGAAAAGCTGGGCAACATTCTTCCTCTCCATAGCACAGCAATCTCACCAGCAATAAAATGGCAGTCTCCCCCTCTCCGGCAGCAGAGTGATCCTTCAGCAATTAAAAAGGCAGGCAGCCGATGTTTCAATCTCTCTCGTCACTTTAATTGGCCAACAATGGAAGTTTTAATTGGCGAAATGGAGTCAAACTTCAGCTTGCAGCCTTCTCACCACAAGGTTCCCACACGCCACCTCTGCCTTCTGGAATCCCCTTGGAGACTGCAGAGTGCTGAAGCACCCAAAGATCTCCAAACTGCAAATCACAGTCTCCAACTGTTCCAGAATTCCATTCAAGACAAAAAAAAACAAACTAAAAGACATAAAAGAAGTGAAATATATGGTTTCATGATCTATCCAAAAGATGTCAACTGAAGGAGTGTTGTATACAGGTGCCATCTTGACCAGAAATGTATATTTGGATAGTTTTAACCCCATAATTTAAATTGCGTAACGTATTTCTATTATTCGACTATTTCACACGGTGTGATTTTAGGCCAATGAGACAGGAGGCTTAATTTTTCAAGTTGTGCTGAAATACTGTTTTATAAAATATGTGATTTAGAAAGTCCAAATATTATGTACTCAGTCTTTATGAAATAGTTTTTGTGTGTAGAATTTAAATTACGATTGTCATTTGTCATTATATCAAGAATGAAATGCTTGAGGCTTGATAAGGCGTTGGTCAGACCCCACTTGGAGTACTGTGAACAGTTTGGGCCTCTCATCTAAGAAAAGATGTGCTGGCATTGGAGGGGGTTCAGAGAAGGTTCATGAGAAAGGCCTAGATAGAGTGGATGTGGAAAGATGTTTGCAAGAGTGGGGATGTCTAGGACCAGAGGGCACAGCCTCAGAATAGAGGGATGTCCATTTAGAACAGAGACGAGGCAGAATTTCTTTAGTCTGTGAGTGGTGAATCTGTGAAATTCATTGTCACAGTTAGCTGTGGAGGCCAAATCATTGGATATACTTAAAGCGGAGGTTCCTGATAAATTCCTGATTAGTAAAGGCATCAAAGGTTTAAGGGAGAAGGCAAGAGAATGAGGTTGTGAGGGATAATAAATCCAGCCATGATGGAACGGTTGTGCAGATTTATTGGGCTGAATTGCTTAATTCTACTCCGATATCTTATAGTCTTACTTTGTTCACCATACATTTGAAATATATTCATTTTAAATGTTAAACATGAGGATCTACAGATGCTGTAAATTCAGAGCAACATACACACACAATGCTGGAGGAACTCAGCACATCAGACAGCATCTTTGGAAATGAATAAACAGTTGATGTTTTGGGCTGAGATCCTTTATAAATGATGTCCTTATTCTTCCTCAAATATTTAGTCTGCTTCATTCCAAACTTCCAAACATCAGCCATTTAATCTTCCCTCTTGAACTGCTCAATTGATTACTTCAATTTTGATTATTATTTATATCACCAAAGAGCCCTTTAATTGTTAAATCCTGAAGCTCAAAAATCTGGGATTTTTTTTCAATCACACAGAACAGTAAAGTGAAGTGACTAGATCATCTGTCTTTTAATGAGGTGATTGAGGAGTAAGTATTGGGCAGAACAGCAAGGACATTTCCTGTAGCTTCGGTTCACTTGAGAGACCAGGTAGGTACTTGGTTAACATTTCAAACAAAAGACAGTCCCTTTAACACCATGGCATCTTATTTAGAAACAAAGCCCTTATGGGATTAGCTTTATTTGTCACATCAAAACATTGAAGAATATTGTGAAATGTGAGTCCATGGATTGTACTGTGGCCAACCCACAAGTGTTGCCATGAACCCAAACCTACCCCATGTCATGCATAAACATGGTACAGATGAATGCTTTTGACATCCTATCATTGAATAAAATGTTGTAACTATTTGAAATTACAACAACTTTGAATGTAAAGCAATCTTTGCATTTTACTACTTCCTTAAAATTCTTTTTCATTCCATCGCTATTCCTCTGTCTTTCTGCTCTCCCGTGCCAATCCAGGATTAAATTCACCCAGAAAAAGATAAACTGCTGGAAAAACTCGGCAGATCAAGCTGCATCTGTGGTAGGAATGGAATGGTCGAATTTTCAAGTTAAAATCCTGAGAGTATAGAGAGAAGATGGCCAGTATATAGAAGTGGGAGGGAGGTATACACAGAGGTTGGAAGGTGATACGTGGAATCTGCCATTCCCAGTTCATGTGCCTGCTTAAATGCCTTGTAAATGCCGTTTCTCCTGTCTGTTTCTGCTGCCACCCCTGCTGGTCCTTTCCAGTCACCTACCACTCTTTGTAGGGGAGAAAAAAACTTACCACACATACTTATCCCTCTCTAACCTTAATACTATGCCATGTAATATTTGACATTTCTACCTTGGGAAAAAGACTGACTACCTACCCTATCTATGTCTCTCTTAATTTTATAAATTTATGTTAGGTCTTCTATCAGCCTCTGACATCCCAGAGAAAACAACCTTGGTTTTACCCATCTCTCCTTGTAGCTAATACTCTTTAATCCAGACATCATTGTGTGAACCTCTTCTGCACCCTCTTTAAAGCCTCACATTTTCCAAAGTCAAAATTTCCCCAAATAGCATCAGTAATAGAATTACATTTGCAAGAAAAAAGTTTGTGAATACTTTGCAATTACCTAGTTGTCTGCATTAGTTACTCATAAAATGTGGTGTAATCTTCGTCTAAATCATAATAATAGACAAACACAATCTGGGGTAATGCCTTCTGCAAAAACTATTTGGAGTCAGGTGTTCCAATTAATGAGATGAGATTGGAGGTATGGGTTGTAGAAATGCCCTGCCCTATAAAAAAGACACACAAGGTCAGGTTCCTGACAGAGCCTGCTCTTCTCAAGAAAGATCTGTTCACATAGAACATAGAAATCTACAGCGCACTACAGGCCCCTTGACTCACAAAGTTGTACCAACCATGTAACCTACACTAGAAACTGCCTAGAGTTTCCCTACCGCAAAGCCCTCTATTTTTGTAAGCTCCATGTACCTATCTAAGAGTCTCTTAAACGACCCTATTGTGTCTGCCTCTACCACCATCGCTGGTGGTGCATTCCACGCATCTACCAGTCTCTGTGTGAAAAACTTCCCTCTGACATCCCCCTTGTACCTACTTCCAAACACCTTAAAGCTATCACCCCTTGTGTTAGCCATTTCAGCCCTGGGAAAAAGCCTCTGGCTATCCCGTGTTTATGTGCACCATGCCTTGATCAAAACAATTTTCAGAGGAACTTAGAAGAAGAATTGTAGAGATGCATGAAGCTAGGAAGGCTACAAAAAAATATTTCTAAAGACCTGAGTGTTTATCCGTCCATAGTAAGAGAAAATTTCTACAAATGAAGGAGATTCAGTCCTGTTGTTACTCTCCCTGCAAAGATCACACCAAGAGCACAACATGCAATGCTGAAGGAAGTGAAGAAGAACCCAAGGATAACAGCAAAGACCTGTAGAAATCTCTAGAACTTGCTGAAGTCTCTGTTCATGTATCCACTATAAGAAAAACACTGAACAAGAATGGTGTTCATGGAAGGACCACTGCTCTCCAAACAAAAACATTGCTGCACATCTCAAGTTTGCAAAATACCACCTGGATGTTCCACAACGCTTCTGGGACAATGTTCTGTGGACAGAGGAGACAAAAGTTAATCTTTTTGACCAATCTTTTTGGCTCTAATGTTTAGAGAACAAAAAGCACTGCACACCAACACCAAAACAAGCTGTGAGGCATGGTGGAAGGAGCATCATAGTTTGGGGCTGTTTTTCTGCCTCAGGGCCTGGATGGCTTGCAATCATTGAGGGAACAACAAATTCTAATTGTATCAAGTCATTTTACAGAGAATATCAGGGTGGTGGTCCGTCACCTCAAGCTTAATAGAAGTTGGATGATGCAACAAGGCAATGATCTGAAACAGAAGAGTAAATCAATGATAGAATGGTTTAAAGAGAAGAAAATTCATGTTTTGTAATGGTGAAGTCGGAGACCAGATCTCTTAACCCACTTGAGATGCTGTGGCGTGACCTGAAGATGGCTGTTCATGTAAGAAATCCCTGAAATATTGATGAACTGAAACAGTTTTGTATGGAGGAATTGTCTAATATTCCTCCTCAGCGTTCTGTGAGTCTAATCAGTAGCTATAGAAAATGTTTGGTGGAGGTTATTGCTGTTCAAGGAGGTTCTACCAGTTATTAAACACAAGAGTTCACATACATTTTCCAGCCTGGACTGTGAATGATTAAACATGAAAAATGAATAAAGACATGAAAATTACAATTGTTTGTGTGTTATTAGTTTAGGCAGATTGTGCTTGTCTATTATTGTGACTTAGATGAAGATCAGATCATATTTTATGAGTGATTAATGCAGTAAACTAGGTAATTGCAAAGGATTTACAAGCTTTTTCTTGCAACTGCATTTTCATAATTAATAAGCACTAAGTTTCTCAACCTCATTAGTCTCTCACCTGGTTTAGCCCACCTGTTGAAGTGGTTACTGGGATGGGGCTTTTGTCGCATATAAACAGCTACTTGAAGCCACAGGTGAAAGCTGAGTGTCTGTGGGGACCAAAGGTGAGGGAGCTACCTCAGAATGGAATCAACAAGTCCCTTCACCAAAGGCTCTACTCCTCCCTGGATACCCCAGCTGTGGTACTCTATGGCCTTCTAAGAGTAATTGTGTGTTGAGAAGTGTGAGAACTTGCAACACCCGACCATGTTAGAGCATGCTGAACCGAACTTCATTGTGGCATTGCATTGGGACATTCAACAAAACTGTTCTTTGAACACTGCAGTTTAATTTCTCACACATAATGTGACTTTCACAAACAACATCAAGGTAACACAACACTGCTCGAATGCAAAATACTGTAGCAGGGTAGTTTCTAGGCCACTTCCTGTACTATCTTTCAATATTTGTCTGTATGTCCAGCAAAAAAACATTAGACCATAAGATATAGGAGCAGGATTAAGCAATTCAGCCCAGTAACTGCTCCGCCATTCAACTATGACTGATTTTACTTTCAACCCCATTCTCAGAACCTGTCAATATTTGCTATGAACATACCCAATGACATAGCCTCTACAGCAATAAAGTCCACAGATTCACTGCCTCAGGCTGAAGAAATTTAAAGTTCAAAGTAACAGTTCAGTGATGGGGTGAATTGAAGTTATCCTCTCTAGTCCAAGAAGTGTAATAACTATTCCTGAACCTGGTGACGTGGGTCCTGGGCTCCTGTACCACCTTCTTGATGGCAGCAGTGAGAAGAAAGCATGACCTGGGTGGTGGGGTCCTTGATGACGGATGCTGCTTTCCTGTGACAGTGCTCCATGTAAATGTGCTCATTATGATGGACTGGGCTGTATCTACTACTTTTTGTAGGATTTTCCATTCTCTACTACATATCTGTAGAAGTTAGTCGAAGTTTTACATGTCATAGTGAATCTTTGTAAGTTCCTTAAGGAAGTAGAGGCACTGCTATGCTTTCTTTGTAATTGCACTTGCGTGTCAGACCCAGGACAGGTCCTCCAATATGATAACACTGAGGAATTTAAATGTGCTGGCTCTCTCTTCCTCTGATCCGCCATTGAGGATTGGCTCATGGACCTACAGCTTCCTCCTCCTTGGTCTTGCTGACACTGAGTAAGAAGTTGCTGTTGTGGCACCACTCAGCCAGATCTTCATTCTCCTTCCTATATGGTAATTCGTCACCACCTTTGATTCAGTCAAAAACAGTGTGGTGTCATTGGCAATTTTAAATACGGCATTAGAGCTGTGCTTAACCTCACAGTTATAGGTATAAACTGAGTAGAGCAGGGAGCTAAACACACAGCCTTGTCATGCACCCGTGCATCATCTCATCTCAGTTTTTAGAGGGATGAATGTTGACCCTTCAAGCAACACAACTGTTTTGTCAATATCCAAAAATGATTTTTTAAAGATTAAACATGAGGAAATCTGCAGATGCAGGAAATTCAAGCAACATAAAAAATGCTGGTGAATGCAGCAGGCCAGGCAGCATCTATAGGAAGAGGTACAGTCGACGTTTCAGGCCGAGACCCTTCGTCAGGACTAACTGAAAGAAGAGACAGAAAGAGATTTAAAAGTGGGAGGGGGAGATCCGAAATGATAGAAGACAGGAGGGGGAGGGATGGAGCTAAGAGCTGGAAAGTTGATTGGCAAAAAGGATTTGAGGCTGAAGAAGGGAGAAGATCATGGAACGGGAGGCCAAGGGAGAAAGAGAGGGGAGGGGAGCCCAGAGGATGGGCAAGGAG
Source organism: Mobula birostris (assembly GCF_030028105.1). NCBI lineage: Eukaryota > Metazoa > Chordata > Chondrichthyes > Myliobatiformes > Myliobatidae > Mobula > Mobula birostris. Next base: position 7,004,008 of record NC_092388.1, read on the forward strand.
TTATAGTGAGAGGGACAGAGGGAGAAAAAAGAGAGAAATAAATAAATAAGGGATGGGGTACGAAGGGGAGGAGGGGGATAAATGGAAGTTAGAGAAGTCAATGTTCATGCCATCAGGTTAGAGGCTACCCAGACGGAATACGGAATATAAGGGTCTCCCAGTGGCCACACATTTTAATTCCACGTCCCATTCCCATTCTGATACATCTATCCATGACCTCCTCTACTGTCAAGATGAAGCCACACTCTGGTTGGAGAAGCAACACCTTATATTCCGTCTGGGTAGCCTCCAACCTGAAGGCATGAACATTGACTTCTCTAACTTTCATTAATGTCCCACCTCCCCTTTGTACCCCATCCCTTATCTATCTATTTATTTATTTACTCACTCACTCACTCTTTTTTCCTCCATCTATCACTCTCACTATAACTCCTTGCGCATCCTCTGGGCTTCCCTCCCCTTTCTTTCTCCCTAGGCCTCCTGTCCCATGATCTTCTCCCTTCTCCAACCTCGTATCCCTTTTGCCAATCAACTTTCCAGCTCTTAGCTCCATCCCTCCCCCTCCTGTCTTCTCCTATCATTTTGGATCTCCCCCTCACCCTCCCACTTCCAAATCTCTTTCTATCTCTTCTTTCAGTTAGTCCTGATGAAGGGTCTTGGCCCGAAACGTTGACTGTACCTCTTCCTATAGATGCTACCTGGCCTGCTGCGTTCACCAGCATTTTTTATGTGTGTTATTTAAAGATTACCTTACTTTGTCACATGCACATCAAAACATTGAAACATACGACATTTGCAAGGCTTATTGAGAAAGTAAGGAAGCATGGGATCCAAGGGAACGTTGTTTTGTGGATCCAGAACTGACTTGCCCAGAGAAGGCAAAGAGTGATTGTAGATGGGTCATATTCTGCATGGAAGTCGGTGACCAGTGATGTGCCTCAGGGATCTGTTCTGGGACCCTTACTCTTTGTGATTTTTGTAAGTGACCTGGGTGAGGAAGTGGAGGAATGGGTTAGTAAGTTTGCTGACAACACAAAGGTTGGGGGTGTTGTGGATAGTGTGGAGGGCTGTCAGAGATTACAGCGTGACATTGATAGGATGCAAAACTGGGTTGAGAAGTGGCAGATGGAGTTCAACCCAGATAAGTGTGAAGTGAAATATGAAGGCAGAATGTAGTATTAATGGTAAGGCTCTTGGCAGTGTGGAGGATCAGAGGGATCTTGGGGTCTGAGTCCATAGGACGCACAAAGCAGCTGTGCAGATTGACTCTGTGGTTAAGAAGGCATACGGTGTATTGGCCTTCATCAATCGTGGAATTGAATTTAGGAGCTGAGAGGTAATGTTGCAGTTATATAGGACCCTGGTCAGACCTCACTTGGAGTACTGTGTTCAGTTCTGGTTGCCTCACTATAGGAAGGATGTAGAAACCATAGAGTGCAGAGGAGATGTACAAGGATGTTGCATGGATTGGGGAACATGCCTTATGAAAACAGGTTGAGTGAACTCGGCCTTTACTCCTCAGAGTGATGGAGGATGAGAGGTGACCTTATAGAGGTGTATTAGATAATGGGAGGCTTTGATTGTGTGGATAGTCAGAGGCTTTTTCCCCAGGGCTGAACTGGTTGCCACAAGAGGACACAGGTTTAAGGTGCTGGGGAGTAGGTACAGAGGACATGTCAGGGGTAAGATTTTTACACAGAGAGTGATGAGTGTGTGGAATGGGCTGTCGGCAACGGTGGTGGAGGGGGATACGATAGGGTCTTTTAAGAGATTTTTGGATAGGTACTTGGAGCTTAGAAAAATAGAGAGTTATGGGTAAGTGAAGTAATTTCCAAGGTAGGGACATGTTTGGCACAACTTTGTGGGCCGAAGGGCCTGTATTGTGCTGTAGGTTTTCTGTGTTTCTGTCAGTGACCAACATAGTCCAAGGATGTGCTGGGGGCAGACTGCAAGTGCCCCCATGCTCCTAGCACCAACATAGCATGCCCACACCTTACTAACCTTAAAGTGGAATGTGGGAGGAAACCTGAGCACCCAAAGGAAATCCACACAGTCATCGGAGAATGTGTGTCCTCCTTTCAAACAGCAGTGGAGTTGATCCCAGGTTGTAGACACTGGCTAACTTCTACACTACAGTGCTGCCTTTATTTAACTTTTTTAAAAAATCAACTCTTTTTTAAAGACCACGTTGTGAAACTAGGTACAAATGAATTATGAGCATCAGTATATTACTGATTTTATTCTGAGGCTTTGTCTTTGGATCCTAGACTCTCCTACTCTTTACATCCACTCTATCCAGGCCTTTCAGTACCTGGTAGGTTTCAATGAGATCGCGCCGCCCCCATCCTTATGAACTCCATCAAGTTCAGGCCCAGAGATATCAAATGCTCTTTCTAGGGCGAGACTTCCATTCCAGAGGTCATTCTTGTGTGTCTCCTCTGGACTCTCTCCAGTTGTAGCAGATTATCCCTTAGATATGAGCCCCAACATTGCTCACTGTGATCCAAATGAGGTCTGCTCAATGCCTTTTCAAGCTTCAGCATCTTTGCTTTTATGCTCTAAACCTCTCAGAATAAATACTAACATTGCATGTACCTTCTTTACTAATAACTCAACTTAAGGGAATCTTGAGTGAGGACTCTCAAATCCTTTTGTACATCTGATTTCTGAATTCTCTTCCCATTTAAAAAAAAAACAATTTATACCTTTATTTTTACTACCAAAGTGCTTAACCTCAAAATTTCCTATGCCATACTCCACTTGTCACTTCTTTGCTCAATCTCGCAAACTGTCCAAGTCATTGGGCAGACGTCCTACCTCCATGACACTAGCTGTCCCTCCTTCTATCTTGATATCCTCTGCAAACTTGGCTCCAATGTCATCAGTTCTTTTATCCGGATCATTGAAGAATGAGGTGAAAATCTTCAGCCAAATTACCTGACCCCTGTGGAACACCACTAGTCACAAGCAGCCACCCTGACAAGGGCTCCTTTATCTCCATTCTCTGAATTCTGTCAGTCACCCAATCTCTACCTATACTAGTACCTTGCCTCTAACCTATGGGCTTTTACCTTGTTTGGCAAGCAATTGTATAGCAGTCTTGTTTGCAGCCACTTGCAAAAGGCTTTCTGGAAGTCGAAGTAAATTACATTAGCTGACTCTCCTTTGCTAACCAGCTTGTTACCTCCTCAAAGAATTCTAATAGATTTGTCAGGTAAGATCTCCCCTTAACAAAACAGCTGACTTCACCCTACTTTAGCACATGCTTCCAAGTACTCTGAATGCCATCTTTAATAGTCGATTCTAAAAGTCTTAACAGCCACTGAGGTCAGGCTAACCAGCCCATAATTTCCTGTCTTTTGCCTTCCCCTCCCCCCTTTGCAATACGTTACACATTTCCTCTCAGTTAAATATTGAGAAGACAGAAACTATTTCCTGGTCTCGATGGAATTACATTGACTCCACTAACTCCACTCCTTTCTCCATCAACTTTTTCACACTTGGCTTCACACAATTTTGCTGTCACATTTCAGCCCCTGGTTATAGAGTCACAGAGTCATAGACTACTACAGCACAAAAATAGGCTCTTCAGCCCATTCAGCCAATGCCAGTCTGGTTTTCTGTCTAGTCTTATCTACTTGTACCTGGACCATTGTCCTCCATGCCTCTCTCATCCATGTATCTATCCAAACTTCTCTTAAATGCTACAATTTAACTTACTGTCTGTTTTCCAAGCAGTTTTGCTGACCACAGACCTCTGACACTGCAACCAAGCTGATGGATTTTTGCTCCTATGAATTGAAGGAGGTCGCAGATAGGTGTCAGAGGCAATCACAAGCATTTTTAGCCCTTAATATGTTTCAACATGGACAACAGTAGTTTACAGGACCATATGCATTCTGAGCTAACTGGCTGATAGCCAACTAACTGCTATTGCCTCAAGAAGGCGACATTGATCATCGAAGATCCCACTATTATGTCTCAGTCCTCTCCATGTAATCATTAACGCTGCATACTTCAACTTTCATGCTATCACCTAGCCCTATCTCTGCCTCTGCTCAACTGTTGTAATCCTTAGCCGTGCTCTTATTTTCTCTAGACTTGAGTACTGAAATGCTTTTATAGTTTTTTCTACTGGTAAACTTGAGTTTATACAAACTTTGTTGCATGTACACTTGTAAGTGCCCATTCACCAAATGCTTTTGTGCTTGCTAAGATATTGTTATCTTGATGATCCAAGCAACACCTCAGTATTAAGGTTCCCATTCTTACTTGAAAATCTTCGAACCAATTAATGTCTTTATTATCTAATTCTGGGCTCCTGCACAATACCCAATGTAACCACACCACCAATGGTAATTATCCTTCTACAGCCAAGACCCTGAAGTCTGAATATCCATCCATAAACTTCTCCACCTCTCGCTTTTACTAGAAGTGCAATTTAACTTGAACCTTTCTCTATATTTTGTTCATAGTCCCTAATATCTCTTTAATGTAGATCAGTGTCACTCTCCTAAGCATTAATGCTTCTGTGAAGTATTTTGTGAGATGAGGAATCTTCGCATTCTGAGGTGATGAGGAAGAATTTCTTCAGCCAGTGAGTGGTGAATCTATGGAATTTGTTGCCACAGGGGCTGTGGGGGCCAAGTCTTTGGGTGTATTTAAAGCAGAGGTTGATAGGTTCTTGATTAGTCAGGGCATGAAAGGATATGGGGAGAAGGCAGGAGATTGGAACTGAGAGGGAAAATGGATCAGGCAGGTTGAAATGGTGGAGCAGACTCAATGGGCCAAATGGCTTAATTCCATAGAACCATAGAACATTACAGCACAGAAACAGGCCTTTTGGCCCTTCTTGGCTGTGCCGAACCATTTTTCTGCCTAGTCCCACTGACTTGCACCTGGACCATATCCTTCCATATCCTTCCATACACCTCTCATCCATGTACCTGTCCAAGTTTTTCTTAAATGTTAAAAGTGAGCCCGCATTTACCATTTCATCTGGCAGCTTATTCCACACTCCCACCACTCTCTGTGTGAAGAAGTCCCCCTAATGTTCCCTTTAAACTTTTTCCCCTTCACCCTTAACCCATGTCCTCTGGTTTTTTTCTCCCCTAGCCTCAGTGGAAAAAGCCTGCTTGCATTCACTCCATCTATACCCATTATAATTTTATATACCTTTATCAAATCTCCCCTCATTCTTCTACGCTCTGCTCCTATATCTTATGAAGTACTTTGTGAGATGTGACCTGCATTAATAATTCAGTATAAATGATTTTTTTGTGTTGCTTTTGCAAGTCCTTACTCCTCCTCCCTTGGTTCCAAGTTTGACACTTATCAGTTCTTCCAAATTTGTGCACCCACTCTTGGCTTGTTAAACCGAATTTTCTCTAGAGTATTACTGTATGTTGTACATAATGCAAAAATACTGGCATGTATGAAAAATTGTTAATTCATTTTGCTATGTTTAACCCTTTAAAATTTGTAAACCTCAGGAGTAAAAACTGCAGCCATCAATGTGTAGTCTGCAAATTTCTGTTCTGTGGGTTGTGAAACCTTTCAACAGAACACAATCAAAGCTTGCCAGTCCTTTGATTTCATTATAATTATCCAAAATTTTTAATTACTCTTTTTATTAATTCCAAATATTCAACTATTTTTGCTCTCTATTTACACTATTATTTAATTTATATATATATTTCTTATTGTAATTTATAGTATAATATTTGTGTACTGCTGCCACAAAGCAGCAAGTTTCATGATATACAGAATGTCAGTGATAATTAACCTGATTCTGATTCTGATTCGAAAGTAGTTCAAGTCTGAATCAAATTTCAACTCACTTGTACAGCTCCTTTGAGTTGAGAAGGGCCTGCATAGAGTTGATGTGGAGAGGATGTTTCCAATAGTGAGGGTCTAGGACCAGAGGCCACTGCAGTCAGTGCATAGTACTCGCTGGAGTTTAGAAGAATGAAGAGGGATCTCATTGAAACCTATTGAATGAGGCTTAGATGGAGCGGGTAAAGCAGTGCTTGAAAGGTTCTTGATTAGTCACGCCACCAAAGGTTACAGAGAGAAGGCAGGAGAACGGGGTTGAGAGTGATGATAAATCAGTCATAATGGGATGGTGGAGCAGACCTGTTGGATCGATTGGCATAATTCTGCTCCTATGTGTTATAGTTTTATGATCCCCCATGATGGGAAGTCTAGGACCAGAGGACACAGCCGCAGAATCCCTTTATAACAGAGATAATTAATTTCTTTAGTCAGAGGATGGTGAATCAGTGAAATTCATTTACACAGATGGCTGTGGAGAACAAGTCATTGGTATATTTAAAGTGGAGGTTGATACACACTTGATTAGTAAGAGCATGAAATGTTACAGGGAGAAGGCAGGAGACTGAGATTGATAGGGAAAATAAATCAGCCATGATTGATGGTTTAATTCTGCTCCTATGTCTCATGGTCTAACTCTGTTTCCCTTACCACAGATGCAGCCTGAACTGCCAAATATTTCCAGCATTTATTGTTTTATTTTAAATTGGCTGATTTTCCTTTTTATTTTTCCATCTGGCGGTTTCAGTGTAAAACAATGTGAATAGGCTGTCTGTCTTCTGGTTCAGGTTCAACTTAATGTGGGTTGGAATAGTAGATTGTGAAAGGAAGGAGGAAAGTAAATTAGGAATTTACATGGAGCAAGAGAATTTGTTAAAATTCTTTATTAATCAGGTTTGACAGCAATTTGCTGAAATTTAAATTGGATTAGCATGCAGTGTGCGATCTTGGTAATTGGTCTGCAGTCTTGCTGCATCTTCCTGGCAAACAAATTATCAGATTACTGAGAAAAAACTAATTAAAACCTGGTTGTTAAATAAGTGACAAAACATTGATAATAGCTAATTTAAGGCTTAAAATCTACCACTGGCATATGTTAGATATTAAATAGGTCATAAAAAGTTTTGTCATGTAGTCTTTTTTGACGATGAAATTGAATCACTTTGGATAATCAACATTAGGTTCATGAAATTGCAGAACAAATATACAGAACATAAATTTCCTAAAGACTGATGACAGAGATGTTTAAAGTCATCTATTCCTGTAGAATCAGACCGTTATTTTACTGAAAGTAATTTCAATTATTCATCAGTTCAGTTTTAAATTCTGAGGAAGTAGCACAGGACGCATTTTCTTCTACCCAATCCAAAATATGTTCTTATAATTCAATTACATAATATCTGAATTTATGAGTTGTGAGTGATGGTTTTAAAGTCCCTGTTATAATTTGATAATGGATTTTCCCAGTAAAATGACCAAAAAGTAGTTTTTGTATATTGTAAGAGGATCCTGCACCATCAGCCTTTACTGTCTGGTTTGGTTCAGCATCTTCTCACAATATACAAAAACTTCAGCAAACTGTCAGGTTAGCAGAAAAAGGCTATCGGCTGCAGTCTACCATCACTGCAGGAGAGATCACTGAGGACACTCCCCACCCAGCAAACTGCATTTTCCAAAAACTCTCTTCTGGAAAGCACTACAGGGCTATTAAAACAAAAACTTCACGCCATCTTAAGAGTTTCTTTCCCCAGGCAGTTATCAGATCAACCATTTCTTTTACAGCACCTTCCTCATCTATTAGCTCAGTCAGTGTTCTGCACTGTAAACACTTCAAACTAATTTTTATATTGATGTTTACATTGTAACTACATGCTGGTATTTACGTATTTATGCTCATTTTATTCCATATCTGTACTTTAACTTCTATCTTTATTTTTATGTATTTTTTATTTTGTCTAATTGTTGAATGTCGTTTTTGTTGCATGTCACACCAGCACATCACAACAAATTCCTAATACATGTAAATGTATATGGCAATAAAATTGATCCTTGATCCTTGAAATATCTAAATTGTAAAGTATCACACCAGCTTATATGCGGCAAGATTTGTGCATATCATAAATTTAACTAATTTAGTACTTTCAACATACAATAATGGAATGGAGTTCTCAAAGTTTGTTACTGTTTGCGGCATGGTAGCATCGCGGTTAGTCCAGCTCTATTATACCATCAGCGACCCGGGTTCATTTCCACCACAGTCTGTAAGGAGTCTGCAGACTCTCCCTGTGACTGTACGGGTTACCTTTGGGTGCTCCGATTTCCTTCCACATTAATTGGTCACATGGGTGGTATTGGGTGGTGCAGGCTCGTTACCAGGCTGTATCTCTGAATTTGAAAGAAAGTAAATAAAATAGCCACAGACCTAGTTGAATTGTAACAAATCTGCAATCAAGTTCTAACTTTAGTGTTGCTTTGATTAGCTACTGAATATTATTTGTATTTTAGCCCTTGTTAGTGTACATTCTAATCACTTGCATTTAAATTCGGTGTATCTTTAAAGTTAAAACATTTGTACTTAAAGCTGTGCTTTCATTTTACTTTCACTGTATTTTTAAAAGTTGAAAGCTTATTTGCACAGTTTTCTGAAGGATATTGAATTATTATTCCACTTGAATGTGCTGGTAAGTCACTCACTGTTTATTAATGTCACTCATTAAAAATTGTCATTTCTGTACTCGAGATCACATGATTTCCATTGTCACTCTTACACATGGTAAAACTCTGGAATTTTTTTTTCTGCCTTGTGCTAAGTCAAATTTGTGGCATGTTAAAGGTTTACACATTTTCAAATTGTTAGATAATGGCTATTACCATTGCATAATTCAAGCAAAAAATTTTGGCAGTTTGTGGAAATTGTAAATTTGAATTCATAAATTCAATTTTAGGAGCACATTGTATTCCATTTCAAAGTTGTAGTCAGTGCTAAAAAGTGTCAAGGAAGGGAACATGTCTTTTCAATCACTTGCCCTTTCAAAATGCAGGGATATTTTGCTCTTGCTTTTGTGGTACAAAAAGGGCACTTAAAAATAATTTAAATAGTGTCAAAGTACTTAGATTTCCCCAGGCTTCAAAGCATGCAAGCCTGTGCATCAAGATTGTTTTGATTATTTTAAGAACTATAAGATTAGTACAGTAACCTATTTCACTGGGATGTTGCATTGTCGCTCCATGAAATTTATTGCTAGTTCTTTTGTTAACTTTCAGTTGTGAAATGAAAGCATAAAATCGATTGTTAACAGAAAAAAATTTACCAAAACCAATCTATTTCTGCAGTCTTGTGAAATCATGTTAAAAAAACAGAGATGCTGGAAATCTGAAACAAAACTGAAAATGTTGGACATGCTCAGAAGGTCAAACATCATCTGTATGTAACGTCCTATGAAGGATTTTACTGTAATCGTTTTCGATGGAACCAGTGTGTTCTGCTGGTAGTGTATGGGTTACCGTTAAAGATAAGGGATCCTTAGAAATGTTGTGTTATCCAAGCAGGAGGGTGGAACTGGGAGAAGGTTCCAGAGAACGCTGGGGAAGAGGTTTTCTGATGGACATTGAGGTGGGTCGAGGTCTTTTTCAGTGGGAGACGGAGAGAGAAGAAGCCCAAGAGAACCGGCCATGGGATTCCATCTAGATGGAGCCCAAGAGGGGGATTTCTGCCAGGGATCGGTAAATATGAATTGGTGCCATGAGTACATCAGACACATTGGCTTTTGGAAGATTTCAGCTCCAACCTGTGCACATGTGACTGTTTAATTATAATGGGTCCTTTTTGCTTTTATCTTTCTTTTTTTTTAATAACTCTTTGGTTAAGTTAACATTTATAAATGTACTTTCTTTATAATTGTATCAGTGTACAATCTGTTATTTCTTGCCGATGGGCAATTGCATGGGGCAGTAAGTCACTGTATTCACACAAACCGGGGCTTGGAGGGGGAGAAGACATTTCAACCTCACGGATTTGGTGAGACCCAAGTCATTTCGACCCTAGGCGTACAGAGTCTGAGAAAGGTAGTTTTCTTAACACCTAAACAGGAGGAAATCTGCAGATGCTGGAAATTCAAGCAACACACACAAAATGCTGGTTGAACCTGATGGCATGAACATTGACTTCTCTAACTTTCGTTAATGTCCCTCCTCCCATTCTTACCCCATCCCTTATTTATTTATTTATTTATTTTCCCCTCCTTTTTTCTCTCTCTCTTTGTCCCTCTCACAATAACTCCGTGCCTGGTCTCCATCTTCCTCTGGGCTCCCCTCCCCCTTTCTTACTCCCTAGGCCTCCCATCCCATGATCCTCTCCCTTCTTCAGCCTTGTATCCCTTTTGCCAATCAACTGTCCAGATCTTGGCTCCATCCCTCCCCCTCCTGTCTTCTCCTATCATTTCGGATCTCCCCCTCCTCCCTCCCACTTTCAAATCTCTTACTATCTCTTCTTTCAGTTAGTCCCGATGAAGGGTTTCGGCCCGAAACGTCAACTGTGCTTCTTCCTATGGATACTGTCTGGCCTGCTGCGTTCCACCAGCATTTTGTGTGTGTTTCTTAACACCTAGTCCAGTGGCTGTTAGCAAGGAGCTAACGAGCCGCAAGTCTAGAGATGCCCATGAAAAAGGGGTTTCATGTAGAAAATGATGAAGAGTTCCAGAGCTGAAACATAAACTATCTCTCTTTCCATAGATACTGCCTCGCCTGCTGACTGAGCACATACTGCCTCAGATTACATTATTAGTTACTGAATTTGCAATCAGATTTTGAGATCTCGTTCAAATGTGTACTGTGGTTTCTCACAGCACAGCTTCCAAAGCTTTAAAAGGTAGACAGTTCACAATTATTTTACAAAAAAAGTGTAATAAACTTTAGAAAATTAAAAGGGAATTCTCAGAAAAGATATATCTAGATAATAATCCAGTAGTATGGAGCAGTTCCTACTTCTTACCTACAAGCTGAGAACCATAGTGACCATGTCAGAAAGAACAGAAGTACGGAGCAACATCTGGTACCTGACATTAATTTCCAATACAGCAGTCAGAAAGTGACGTCCTTTATTTTATGCAGAGTAGCTTTGATAATAATTAGTATTTGACCAAGTTATGGCTAATAAGGGGCATAATTGGAATGTATAGTGGAAATATCAGAGGTAGGTTTTTTACAGAGTGGTGGTGAGTGCATGGAGCACCTTGCCAGGGGTGGTGGTCGAGGCAGATATATTAGGAACATATAAGGTAGGCACATGGATGGTAGAAAAAACAAGGGCTATGTGAGAGGGAAGGGTTAGGTCGATATTAGAGTAGATTAAGAGGTCGGCACAACTTCATGGGCCGAAGAGCCTACACTGTGCTGTACTAAACAGGGTACCTGAGACTTTGCAGAGTACTGTATCTTATGTCTTTTCAGTTACCAAATCACACTCAGTACTACTGAGCTAATACAAAGCTGTGTACTTTTATTTCTGTTTTCCAACCACCTTCCTATTTTAACCAATATACAGTACTGTGCAACAGTCTTAGCTATATATATATATATGTGTGTGTGTGTGTGTGTGTGTGTGTGTGTGTGTGTGTGTGTGTCTGTGTGTGTGTATATATATATATATATGTGTGTGTGTGTGTGTGTATACGTTTAATACCTTTGCATAGTACTGGATTTTCTATGTGTTCTATTACATCAGGTTGGTGCTGCCTTATGTTCCATAATGTGCTTAATAATTATATTATTTCTCAGATTTTAAGTATCTTTTTCCTCCTGTGTGTGAGCACGTGACAATATGGATACAAGCTGAGTGCTCTGGATATGTTCCAGTTGCGCTGCAGTGAAACGGATTTTGCCTGTGTTATAACCAGTTAATTGACAGTTAATAGTGTATTGCTGAGGTATGTTGGGTTGTGCACCTGTATGACTAGATTTTCTAATCTCATGACATTTGTTATTTGATAAGACGAGCATCAGATGATATGTCATATCTGTCTGTGCTGGCTAAAGACTATAGCAGTTCTACACGTAAACCCAGTAGCATAGCAGTTAATGCAATGCTTTACAGCCTCAGTTTTTAAAACATCAGGGTTCAATTCCCGCTGCTGTCTGTAAGGAGTTTGTATGTTCTCCTCATGACCGCATGGGTTTCCTCTGGGTGCTCTAATTTGCACCCACATTCCAAAGATGTATGGGTTAGGGTTAGTGATTTGTGGGCATTCTATGTTGGTACTGGAAGTGTGGTCACACTTATGGGCTTTCCCCAGCACAATGCTTGTTGATTTGATATGACACATTTCACTGTGTGTTTCGATGGGATGTATCTGTGGCAAATAAAGCCCTCGCAACCATTGAGCACATCTACATGAAATGCTATTTTAGGAAAGTAGCATCCATCATTAGAGATCCTGAACACTCTGGCCATGCTCTTTTCTCGCTGCTGCCATCAGGTAGAAGGTACAAGAGCCTCAGGACTCTCACCACTAGGTTCAAGAACGGTTAATACCATACAACCGTCAGGGTCCTGAACAAAAGAGGATAATTACACTCACTTGTCCATTCATTGAGATGTTCCCACAACCTATGATCTCACCTTAAGGATTCTTTTTCTCATTACCTCATGTTCTCGTTATTTATTGCTATTTATTTATATTTGTATTTGCACAGTTTGTTGTCTTCTGCACTCTGGTTGATCTTTCCTTGTTTTAGTTACTGTTCTGTAGATTTGCTGAGTACGCCCGCAGGAAAATGAATCGCAGGGTTGTACGTACTCTGATAATAAAATTTACTCTGAACTGTTTTTAATCTTTTAATCTAAATCTTTAAGGCAGCTGGTTTTATTAAGCAAATTAAATTATTAAATTATTCTTTAAATTAATTAAATACTGTAAGTGCTTAATTGCCTCCTGGTTTACTTTAGATTAAGATATTTTTAATGTGTTTTTGTGTATGTGTTTGTGATGATTTTAAGAAGTTCTATCACATTCATTATGAAGCACAGTCAAAATACTTAATTGGCTTTGTTTTGATATTCAAGAGAATCATGTAGTTTTAATTTCTGACCTATTTATACTGTCTCATTACAGATTTTACCCAATGTTGCCAGAAAAATGGGTTTTTAATGGTTGTAAAATGTCGAAAAGAAAATGCTGCACTAAAAGAATGTCTAACTGGCCAGTAAGTATTGTGATATATGATAAAATTATGGACATTGAAATGTTTACCAAGGATTCAAAGTACATTTATTTTCAAAGTTTGTGTACCTTATACAACCCTGAGATTCGTCTTCCCCACAGACAGCCATGAAAAACCATGGAGGCGTTCAAAGAAAAACATCAATCCACCCTCCCTACTTGCAAAAAGAGATGCACAAACAGCAATAAAAAAAAGCACAGAATATAAAACACAAAATTGAAGGGGGAGTCGAGGCATATTCAGTTCAGGTCAGTGTTCATTATCTGCAGGCCACCACAATACAAAATCACCCAAAATAGTAACAAGAAAAGAAGTGACCAGAAACCAGAAACACATCATAACGTGAACTACAGAGTCCAAACCACAAACTGCGTCCAATTACCTTGCTCCAGCCCATCCTCCGAAAGCATCGAGGGAGAGAGAGATGATTGGGGCAGAAACCTTCCTTGGGAGCAGCAACCAAGAGGGAGAGAGAGACCATCACACACAGACACCCTCCTCTTGCATCAGCAACCAAGAGGCTGGTAGGCAGCGCTGAGCACCCATTCGCCTTCTGTTCGCTCCTTGATGATTTCAATCTTCCTCGGCGCTTTTAAACGGCAAGGAATGGAGTCGATTGTGGGTTCGCGCTCTGTCTCTTGGCTTCTTGGCCTCGAGGCCACATGCTTCGCTCGAAGCCTCACAGAACCAGATCACTCCTGACCCAAAAACACACCATCAGAGTGTAGATCTCAGGCATTGAACAGTAGATCACAAGTTCCAACAGTAGCAGAACCGCATTTGAAAGAAAATAAAGATATAAAAGAAGTGATGTTCGCTGGCTGTTTCGTTGTAATAATCATCTTAATAAACATATCCCATATTTCTCACTGTTGCCTCTCAGTATGGATAGTAGGATTGTGAAGTTTTTCTGATTTAATGTAATCTGTTAGAATTTCCTGCTTCCAATGTAAGAGTAAGTGTGTAGCCTGCTAAAGTTCAATTCCAATTTGGTGCCTGAGATAAAAAAGATTCAAGTATTCCTAATGATCAGATTTTACTAAGCGCATCGCTGAGAATGCCTTTAAGCCAAGGAGGCTTGCCCCTTTGGAAAATTACTAAGAGTGCTCAATTGAAAGTGGACTAGCGTGAATCTGCTAGAGGAATTCAGCAGATCGAGTAGTATCTGATCAGATTATTAGTTTCAGAATTTGTGATCAAATTTTCAGATCTTGTTTAAATGACTACTGTGGTACCTCACAGCACAACACCCAGAGCTTTAAAAGTTAGACAGTCCATAATGTTTTTACCAAAAAAAATAGAATTTAAAATTTAGAAGAATTGTAGGGAATTCTTGCAACAGATAAATCTTGGTAGTAATGCAGTCGTCTGGAGCAGTCCTTTCTGTAGCTTTTGTTTTCTTACCTACAAGTTGAGAATCATAGTGACATTGTCAAAAAGAACAAAGCTACAGAGCAACATCAGGTACCTGAGCAACACACACAAAATGGTGGAGGATCTCTGTAGGACAGGCAGCATCTATGGGAAAAAGTACTGTTGATGTTTTAGGCTGGCCTGGTCTTCTGAGTTCCTCCAGCATTTTGTGTGTGTTGATCTGGTACCAGACATTGATTTAATGAAGAAATTCAGCAGTTCAAGCAGCATCTGTAGGAGAAAGGAACTGTCAACATCTCAGGTAAAAACTCTACAACATCTTTCTAGGACCCACTTGTTTACAACTGTTTTAATAAAGTCCGTGATACCTTGGTGTATTCATTCAGGTTCACAGATGAGTCCTTGAACATAGCCCAATCCAAAGATTTGAAACAATCCCATATCTGCTCCTCTGCATCCCACAACCACCTCTTTGTAGTTCTAATCTCTGGAGCTTTGCTCTTTAGCCTCTGCCTGTATGTAGGTAGGAGAAGGATGGCCAAGTGATCCAATTTACTGAAATGCAATCTAGACATGGAATGGTTGGCACTTCTTATACCAGTGTTCCAGTATGTTGGGACTTCTGGTGCTATAGGTTGTATGGCGATGGTAATTGGACAAGGTTTTCTTCAAGCAGCTCTCTTGCATTACCTAATGCAGATTTTTGATCCTTAACACTGAATATACCTTTCCTCCCACAAGGTCAAAGTCGAATTTATTGTATATGCACCAGTACAAAGAAAAACTTATTTGTAGCAGCATCACAAACACATGGCAAAGATGCTGGTCGATCCGCTGAATTGCTCCGGAATACAGCATCTGCAGTCTCTTGTGTCACTCGATCAGCTTCCACATCTAATAATGTTTCCTGTCCCAGCTTGTTGGTTTGTTTACACAAAAGATCCTGCAGATGTTGGAAATCTGCACACACAAAATACTTGGTGAACTTAACAGGCCAAGCAGCATCTGTGGGAGGGGAATAAACATTTGAAGTTTTGGGGCTAATACTCTTTATCAGGACTGGAAAGGAAGAGGGCAAAAACCAGAATAAGAAGTTGGTAGGGGGATGAGTACAAGGTAGCAAGTGATAGATGAGTCCAGGTGAGAGGAAAGGGAGTTGTTGCTTGCTTGTCTGGTTCCCACCAATATATTGCAGACTTTGCAATGAGATGATCTTAGTAGATCTAACTGGCCCCACCACCTGGCTCCAAAAGCTAGGTTAAGTGAAAATGGGTTCTTCAATACGCTACTGACCGTAGATTGCAACTCATCACATAGCATTATGTGATGCTAATGTTAGCGCAAGTAAAATATTTCAGACCCGTTTATACTCGACCACTGAATATACGAGCTGCAACCTTATACATATATCCTGGATATGTGTATGCAATCATATATTTTAGGTGGATAGTTATTTACTTGCTTTATTTATTTAGAGATGCAGCACGGAATAGGCCCCTCCGGCCCTTCAAGTCGCACCACTCAGCAACCCCCGACAACCCTGATTTAATCCTAACCTAATAATGGGACAATTCACAGTGACCAATTAACCTACCCAGTACGTCTTTGGGCAGTGGGAGGACTCAGAGAAATCCCATGCATTCCACAACGAGGTCGTACAGAGACTCCTTACGAATGAGGTCAGAAGTGAACTCCGAGCTCTGATTCCCCAAGCTGTAATAACCATTGCACTAACCACTAATACCCACAGAACTTGTTGTCCATAAATATGAAGGAGGCAACAAGTTACTTGCCAGAGCCAAGTGGTTCTATGATAGAGAATAGCTTTAAGGTTGAAGCATGTGTGGGACAATACCAAATGAATTAATTTCTTCCTGAAGATTGGCCAAATTCCTGGAAGCTCAGCCTTGATCTCCTGTTTCCAAATCTTCAAGATCAGCTTATTAAAAGGATTAGGTTATAACTGTTTGGAAGGATTTCCCTTTGTTGCTTGTACCTCAGAAAATGAGGGGATTTCCTCATTGTTTCTTGTGCAAGTAAGAACAGCCATGCTAAGAAATCTTCATGCATCAATGTATTCCCTTCATAATCATAAAGTAATCAAAATGAAAACAAGCTTCATTAATTATACATTAAATAAATAGTATGCTAATCTCCAGTTCAAGATGGAGAAAAAAAGTAATCCTTTTGATATGTCCCATGTTTACTTCAGCTTTGAAACTACTGTCCTTCAAAGATTAGCCTCCGCTCTGTTGCCACCTAGCAACTTATTGCCATCTTCATGTTTTGACAGCAAGCCTCGGCTGATCCAATCAAAGTTAAATTTTAAAAATTCTTACCAAAAATACCATAAATTAGTTAGAAGTATTGTGATTAAGAAGAGATAACAATAGAAGATAAGCACTTCAGATAGGAGAAATTATGAGATTTATTGTCCTGATGAAGGGTCTTGGCTCGAAACACCGCCTCTTTATTCCTCTCCATAGATGCTGCCTGACCTGCTGAATTCATCCAGCATTTTGTAAGAGTTACTCTGGGTTTCCATATCTGCAGAATATCTTCTGTTTTCTCTGTTCAGAATATCTTTATGTTCTTTCCCTCTGAGCCTCCAACTGCGTGAAGCAACAGAGGGAATTCCTACCAAATAGCCATAACCTCTCTCTTAGGTTTTACAAACCTAACTTTACTTTAAAAACAAAATCTTTGTAAACAACACCAAACAATAAATTCTGTGAATGGAGAAAGTCATACGCTGAGTTTGGAAAAGAGGGAGCAGGTGAAACAATGCAGGATCTGCCAAATCTCTGCAAACACCATATGACCTGTTGAGTGTTTCCAACTTTTTCCATTTTTATTTCAGATTTCCAGCATTGGCGGCATTTTCCTTTTGTAGAATCATACTTGGTGGCCCTCTGTATCCCCTCACATCTTTTCCAAACAAAATATTGGGTTTATGGAATACAAAAGTTAAAATGTTATAGTAAATCTAAACAAATTATTTTACAAGAATAGTTTTGAGATTGCAGTAGTCTTAGATCCCACATCACTAGATTCAGAAACAATTATTACCCTATAACCATCGGGTTCCTGAATCGACATAAATAACTTCACTCACTATAACTCTGAACTGATTCTACAACTTACAGATGCACCTTCACAGACTCTTTACAACTCAAATTCTCAATTTTTTTTTCATTTGCAGAGTTTGTCTTTTGCACGTTTAAACATTTATTTTATGTATAGTTTTTCATAAGTTCTGTTGTATTTCTTTACTTTCCCATAAATCCTGCAAGAAAATGAATCTTAAGATGGTATATAGTAACATATATTTACTTTAATAATAAATTTGACTTTGACTTTGAATGTTTGGGCTGTGCCTTATAGGAATGGTGTGATGTGTTTGGTATATTGTGTCCAGTTACTGGGATGACACCTTGAGTAAAGAGATAAAAATCCCCACCAAAAATATGTGGGCAGAATTAGAAG
The DNA here is from genome assembly GCF_030028105.1 of Mobula birostris. Lineage (NCBI taxonomy): Eukaryota > Metazoa > Chordata > Chondrichthyes > Myliobatiformes > Myliobatidae > Mobula > Mobula birostris. Next base: position 7,021,918 of record NC_092388.1, read on the forward strand.
ACACAAAATTATGGGGTTATTTCATGGAGCTGTTTAAAAGTTTCATGAGGCAAATCGAATGGTAATAGTGGATTGGGACAAGAGAGTGCATTTAAAGTAAAACAACAGTTCCACTGGAAGATCTTTTGCCTCTGTCTCACAGGTTCAGGCCTGACCTTGGGTGCTGTCTAAGTGGGGTTTGTGCATTCTTCCAGTGACCCCATAACTTTCATCCAGGTGCTTCAGCTTTCTTCCATGTTCCAATGGGCTGAACATTTGTTATAAACTTGGGGTACCACAGTAGGGTAGCATTTAGCGCAATGCTGTTAGAGCTTGGGGGCATCAGAGTTCACAGTTCAATTCCGATGTCACCTGTCAGGAGTTTGTACATTCCTCACTTTGAACGCATGGGTTTTGCTTGGGTGCTCCGGTTTCTTCTCAATCCAGAGTCATACTGGTCACTGCAAATTGTCCCGTGATTAGGCTAGACTCGATAGGTGAGCAGCTGGGTGATGTGGCTTATTGGGCCAGAATATAGATAGATAGAAAGATAGTCTGAATAGGTGCTGGGTGGTTGGCATGGACTCGTCTTATACAACTTCAACATAACATCCCTTCTTCTGTACTCAGTACATTGATTTATGAAGGCCAATGTGCCAAATGCTTTCTTTACGATCCTATCTACCTGTGACAGCACTTTCAATGAATTATGTTTCTTTATTCCCAGATTCCTTTGTTCTACCACACTCCTCAGTGCCTACTGTTCACCGTGTAAGACCTACCCTAGCTGGTCCTACCAAAATGCAAAACCTCGTACTTGTCTGCATTAAATTCCATCTGCCATTTTTTAGCCCATTTTCCCTCTGGAAGCCATGATATCCTTCCTCACTGTCCACTGCACCCTTAATCTTGTTGTCATCTGCAAATTTCTGATCCAGTTAACCATATGATCATCCAGGTCATTGATATAGATGACAAACAACAAAGGATCCAGCACCGATCCCCGTGACACACCACTAGTCACAGGCCTCCAGTCGGAGAGGCAACCCTCTGCTACCACTCTCCGGCTTCTCCCACGAAGCCAACGTCTAATCCAATTTACTACCTCATCCTGAATGCTGAGCGACTGAACTTTCTTGACCTCTCTATATGTCCTATCTATCACCCCTTCAGCCTCCTGAATGATCTGGAGTTCATCCAGGTTCAGCTCCAACTCCTTAACGTAGTTTGTTAGAAGCTGCAGCTGGATGCACTTCTCACAGTTGTAGTCATCAGGGACGCTGGACGTCTCTCTACCTTCCCGCATCCCGCAAGAGGAGCTTTCAACTATCCTGCCTGGCATCTCTACTGTCCTAGTTGTTACAGCAAAGTGGGCAAGGTGACCAGGGGTGTGCAGGATACTTCACAGTCTAAGTACTTAACTCTGCAATAATGTTTCTCATGAATATTTTTTCTGTAACACCAAGATTTTTAACACCTTTTTCATGTTTCATTTTTTGTGGTTGTCTCAGGATTACACAATTAATATCTAGCTTGCTTGATGCCTTTTTTCTCTACATATTCAATTCTGCAGATTAAAAGTTAAAATAACGAGCATGCTGGGTTGGTCAGAAATGTTACAAGATTTAAGGATTGCTACCACTTTCAATTATGTGAAACTGTAACAGATGCTAGATAAGTTAACCAGGTGTGAGACGCAGAATAAAAATGTATTAAATGTCTTATTGTCTGCAAATGGTCAAAAAATAAAAAAGTCTCATTTTGCATATAGATCGTGGCAAACGAGCGTTGCTAGTGTCAGCAGCAGCAGACTGCAATGCAGCTTTGAGAGGGGTGTGAAAGATTAAAAAATTACTCTGATGATTGAATACTGGTGAATGTGAATTTTTTTTTTGCCTTCATGTGAATTAACTGTCATTAAGCAAAATCTTTCAATAGAGTGGATGTGGAGAGGATGTCGCCTATAGTGGGAGAGTCTAGGACCAGAGGACGCACGGCCACAGAATAGAGCATTGTCCACTTGGAACAAAGATGAGGAGAAATTTCTACAACCAGAGAATAGTGAATCTGTGGAATTAATTGCCACAGACGGCTAGGGAGACCAAGTCATTGAATATATTTAAAGCAGAGTTTGATAGGTTCTTGATTAGTCAGGGAGTCAAAGGTTACAAGGAGAAGACCAGAGGATGTGGTTGAGAGGGATAGTAAATGAACCATGACAGAATGGTGGAGCATACTCATTTGGTCAAATGGCCTATTTCTGCTTCATCTTATGGTCTTATGGTCTTACAGACCTCTGATTTGAAAGTTTTTCCTTGAATCCTTTTTGGGTGAGTTTGCTTCCTTCTGTCCTCAATTCTTGGTTGGATTTATAAAAGTGAGAGATTGCATTGCTGGGATTAAAACACTTTTGCATTTTAATATCTCATATGAATCCCAGTGTAATATACACTTGGTGGCCATTTTATTAGGTACACCAGCTTGTTCATGCAAATATCGAATCAGTCAATCATGTGGCAGCAATTCAATGCATAAAAACATGCAGACATGGTCAAGAGATTCAGATGTAGTTCAGACCAAACATCAGGATGGAGAAGAAATGTGATCTAGGTGACTTTGACTGTGAAATGATTGGTGCATGGTGGGGTGGTTCGAGTATCTCAGAAACTGCTGATCTCCTGGGATTTTCATGCACAATAATCTCTATAGAGTTTACAGAAAATGGTGTAAAAAAACAAAATAAAAACATCCAGTAAGTGGCAGTTCTGTGGGCAAAAACACCTTGTTAATGAGAGGTGTCTGAGGAGATTGGCCAGACTGGTTCAAGCTGACAGGAAGGCAACAAAAATTCAAATAACCACGTGACACAACAGTGGTGTGCAGAAGAACATCTCTGAAGTAGACCAGCGAGAACAGCAGAAGACCACACTGGGTCCCACTCCCAGGGCCATGTCATTAGATACACTCCTGGACCTAATAAGGTTGTCACTGAGTGGAGAATAATCCTCCTCCTGTTTCACCCTACCGGACTGGGACCTCAGAGGACCTTAGTCACCAGCTAACATACTTTGTGCCCTAGAACAATTTCCCTTCCTCTAGGTAGGAATGGTGGGTAACATTGTTGTTAAGTTAAGCCTGTTCAGTAAGTCTATCATCCGGATGCAATTCAAATCCTGTTTTTGGGTTAATGAGTGGTTTTCTTAACCCTGCACCATAAGTAAGTTATGTTTGACATTTGTCCCAGTAGACAGTTTTTTTTTATTTGCAGTTATTGTGGAAATTAAGAAAGTTTCTTCAAATGAATGTTGAGATTTATGTAGACAGAGTAGCCATTGAGCTGGAGGACTGCTGGGAATCATCGTTCGGATTTTGCCATTGTAGTGATGGAGGAGTGTTTGCTATCATTACACTTTGGAACTCAGCGTCATTAGAACAACCTCAGAACAGAAATACATATTTAAATACAGATAGAGTTGATGGAAGTGATTCCTTCTGCTCAGAGTGTGCAGAGGAAGGGCAGATGGACAAATGAGAAGTGTTGCACCGTGGTAGGTTAACTGCAAAGAGAGAGTAGTACACTGTTAAGGGTAAGATCCTTAACAGGATGTCAATGAGCAGAGGGCTGTTGGGTTCCAAGTTCATAGCTTGCTATACGTGGCTACACAGGTTGACAGGGTGGTTACGAAGGGGTACGGCATGCTTCCCTTTATTAGTCAAGGCATTGAATTCAAAAGTCAGGAAGTTATGTGGCAGCTTTATAAAATTTGAGTCGGGCCATATCTGTAATATGGCTTACAGTTCTGCTCACCCCGTTATAGGAAGGATGTTGAGGCTCTGCAGAAGGTGCAGGTTCACCAGGATGCTGCCTGGATTCGAGGGCACGTACTATAATGCAAGGTTGGACAAACTTGGCGTGTGTTGTCGGGAGCAGCGGAGGCTGAGGAGAGATCTGATAAAATGTTATAAGACTATGGGAGGCATAGAGAGAGTAGACAGGCAGTATCTTTTCCCAGGATTGAAGTGTCTAATACCAGAGGCGTGCATTTAAGGTGAGATGCGAGGGGCAAGTTTTTTACACAGAGAATGGTTGGTGCTTAGAATGTGCTTCCTGGGGCGGTGGTAGAGGCAGATACATTAGAGACTTTAGAGATGCTTAGATAGGCACATGAATGTGAGGAAAATGGAAGGATATGGATATTGTGTAGGCAGACAGGATTAGTTTGGTTTGGTTTGATGCTAATTTAACTGATTTGGCACATTGTGGGCTGAAGGGCCTGTTTCCTGCTATACTAGTCCCGATCTGTACTAGTCTGTGTTCTATGACAACGTCAGAACCGAAATACATACCTAACATGGATAAAGTTGCTAGGAGTGATTCCTTTTGTTCACAGAGTGTTCATTTGCAACATTCTCCAGTTTTATTTTATGAAAATAGTGATCTAACAAGGGCCTCGTATAGTTAATGAAATATTCTTCACTGAAAACTATCTTGAAAACGTACAGTTTTATTGGATGATGTGCGAATTTTTAACGGTATTTAGCAACTTTTCTGGCCTTAAAGAAGTGAAAATAAACAAGAGGATTGCAATATTTGCTAATTAATATTTTAAAACATGATTTTTGTAGTTTTGTTAAGTTTTCATCAAACTTTCATAAGTTTTATTTTAAAATACAAATTTTGTTAAATTTTATTTCAGTTTCTATATCAGTTGTATTTCAGCTATTCTTTCTTGACATACAAAATGTGTGAATGTTTTTGCAACTGCTGCACTCTATTGTCACTGTTTTCATTCTCAAACTTCACTCAGTGATTCGATAACCTTGTGTATAACTCATCCCTCTGGTCACCCCAAATGTTCTCCCTCCACTCCACTCTCCCTGCAGCTAGATGAGCTTCTCCTCTTTCCTTCCCAGCTGTGACAAAGGGTCACCAGCTTGGAGCATTACCTCCATCTCCCTTTCCATAGATGCAGCCTGACCTATTTCATATGCACAGCAAATTCTGTTTCACATTGCGAGCATCTGCAGGCTTTCTTTAAATTTTCATTTGCTGATTTATTACATGCGCTGGGTTACATGATTGAAAATTTGGCCCTGTAAATAATAAACTGCTCAGTTTTCACAAGTTTTCCATCTCTGTGAAAATAACACTTTAATCAGACTGTAAATAAAGGTCAAGGTTTGTTCTTATGCCTCAGCTGCTGCCTAGTTTTATCAAACGTCTTAACATGTTCTCTCTGGGAGCACATTGAGCTGAGTGTTTTAAAGCGACAAGCAATATTAACTTGTTACTTACGGGCAAATAATTTTCCTTACTATTTAATTTAGTGGTTGAAGCCAAGTTCCTTTTCAGTAACAGTAAGAAAAATTTGCAAAATGCTCAAACGTAGTTTGGGGAATAACATGTTCAGTTTATGCAGGTAGACATATAATAATGCTGAGGCTTTATAAGGCATTGGTCAGACCCCAGTTGGAGCATTGTGAGCAGTTCTGGACCCTTATCTAAGAAAGGATGTGCTGGCTTTGGAGAGGGTCCAGGAGATGTTCACAGGAATGAAAGGGTTAATGTATGAGGACCATTTGATGGCTCTGGGCCTGTACTCACTGGAGATTAGAAAAATAAGGGGGGGATCTAATTGAAACCTATCAAATATTGAAAGGCCTAGATAAAGTGGATATGGACAGAATATTTCTTATAGCAGTAGAATCTAGGACCAATGGGTAGCCTCTGAACAGAGATGAGGAGGAATTTTCTTAGACAGAGGTCGGTGAATCAGTGGAGTTCATTGCCACAGACGGCTGTGAAAGTCAGCTCATTGGGTCTATTTAAAGTGGAGTTTGATAAGTTCTTGATTAGTAAGGGCGAATGGGGTGGAAAGGGATAATAGATCAGCCATGTTGGAGTAGCAGAGCAGTCTTGACAGGGTTATTGGCCGAATTCTGCTCCAATGTCTAACAGTTTTAAACACCAGCACTTTGGAAAAACTATAACACAGTTTAGAAAATCTTCAAGTATTTTCAAAATGTATCAGTGATATGATGGTCGTTTAAAAGGTAATTTTAGAACATTGATCTACCCTTAATTTGAACAAATGCAATCCAAATTCATGTATCAGAATGAGATGCCTGTTGCCTGACCTGCTGAGTTCCTCCAGCACTTTGTGTGTGTTGCTCAAGGTTTCCAGCATCCGCAGACTCTCCTGTGTCTATCAGAATCAGGTTTATTATCACGGCATACATTGTTAAGTTTTTTTTGTGTGACAGCAACACAGTGCATGACATAAAATTTGCTACAGGTTAAAAAATAGTAAATAGTGCAAAAGGCGAACAGTGATCAACTAAGTGGAAGTTCATAAGCTCTACGGTAAGGTTAGTTACAAATATGTGGATATGAATCAAGATTTTTTTAATTAGTCATTATTTCATGGTCTGAGCATCACTGCCAAGACCTGGATTTAATGTCCAGTGGTTGGTTGGCATTAATTAATATTTATACTGTTATTAAAATAAAACTTCCACTTGAAATGGTAAGCATTAACTTCTAATTTTAAATCATTCCCAACTGCAGGAATACAGAACTTCAGATAGTTTAATGCATGACAACTTCGAGGCATCTGATGCTCATAAATAAACGAATGAGATGTTAGCCTCAAGCGATTTTGGAATCAATATCTGCTTATGTCGGTTACACATAATGTTACATCTAAGTACAGACCTGGAGAATAACGATATCATTAGTTTGCAGATACTTGTGTATAACACGCTTTGGCATTTACACTGGAGAGAATATTGTTCCTGCTCGCTCCGTTAGTATCTATTCCACCCACTTCTAGGTATGTCGTGTTTGTGTAGAGAGCCACCCTAAAGCCTTTTCCTCAAGGGTATTGTGACTGCTTGATAATCTAATTATTAGCACATGCACGTGCACTTCTGAAAGAGAAGAATGATTTCTTAGGATATTGACCTTTAGGTTGCAATAATTATGTCCTTCCAATGGTCAGATTACTGTTCTCTTTCATTATGTACATGAATTTCCAAAAAATGTGTTACTTTTTATCATCGTTAAACATTTTTAGTTTTAAGAATTTACTTGCAGTGTGCATCAAATATTCAATCCTGATGAAGAGTCCTGGCCAGAAACGTCAACTGTTCATTTATTTCCATAGATACTACCTGACCTGCAGAGTTCCTCCAGTATTTGTGTGTGTTGCTCTGGATTTGCAGGATCTCCTGCGTTCACCAAATACAGATATGTGTTTTGCTTCCCAATTACATTTTAGTAGAATATTATTTCACACTAAAATGTTTTTTTCTTGTTCTTTTCATCTTAAGTTATAATGATTCAACGTTATACGAAGAATGTAAGCAAGAATATCTGAAAGAAAGGGAAGAATTTCAAAGAACTGGCATTCCTTCTAAGAAAAGGCAACAGAAAGTACCGAGTAGCATGTAGCTGAACTTGGAGAATCAAGCACGTGCCACATCACAAAATCAGTAACTAACAGAAAGAATACATCCAGAAAATTCACTGATTATAATCTGGATTAATTTCTTATGTTTGATCTGCAGACTTTATTAAATTGTCAACTGCGACTTTGAGACTTTATTAAGCTGTAATACAAAATTTTTCACATACATTCTTTTTTCTTGCAATCAGAGTCCCCTGATAATAGAGTTGGAGAGTATATCTTTCAGTTAAATGTATTGATCAGTGTATTCTGTCTTAATTAATTTAAACAGCTGTAATTGTTTTGGAATTCTGAATTTGGATTTATCTGTTATCTGATAACTATTGTTGGCTCTATATGCATTGTAAATTGATACTAAAGCAATTATGAGTACAGAAGAAAATCCTGAATAAAATGGCTTTCACTTTTGTGTTTTTCCAAACAGTTTTGATTTTCAAGTTCTGTTTAACTTTCAGTTTGTTATCACGTACCCAGGTTTCTGATGAGGTTCGAAGTTCCCCTAAATTAGTCACACATTGGTCATCAGCCACAGGAGAGTCAGCTTGTGAATGTAATTGTATAATGCCACGTTCAAATCAGATCAATATGCAGCAGATCAGAGCAGCAACTGATTTTTACCAAGTTTTCCTCTGGTTATGGGTTGAAGGCCTATAATTTTATTTACTTAGCCCTTCCAGCCCACCGAGCCATGCCGCCCAACACTATAGTGTAATGTATTTATTTTATTGATGTTTGTATGGGAATAAATGGTCAATAATGTGCAGGAAAATTCAGGTCAAAGGCAGATTACTGTCACTCATTAGCACACGTGTAAAAAGAGAACAAAACAATTGTTACTCTGGATGCAATGCTGCATAAAAAACACAATGAGATCATAAAGAACACAATAAAAAAATTGCAACACACACAAGATGCTGGAGGAATTCAACAGGTCAGGCAGTATCTATAGAAATGAATAAATATTCGATGTTTTGGCCCAAAACTTCAACAGTTTATTCCTTTCTAGCATCATGTTTTTAATAAATATAATACATAAGATTAGCTTATGTATATAGACTGTTTGTATGTACATAAAATGGTGCTAGATACACGAGTATCTGTACAGAAGGTGACAGAGAATGATAATGTTATGGTGGAGGGGTGTGTTAAATAGGCAAACAAATAAAATATAATCGTGTATTCCAATCACAGACTTCAATAAAATCCAAAGAGGAAAGTTTGGATTGTTATGAAATTCCCCAAAATATACTGATAACTTGACCTTTATTTTTCACTTATTTATTGAGATCAGCCCAGAATAGGTCCTTCTGGCCCTTTCAGACATGCCACCCAGCAGCCCTCAATTTAATCCTAGCCTAATCATGAGACATTTTACATTTGTCAATTAACCTACCAACCATTACGGCTTTGGGCTGTGGGAAGAAACTGGAGCAGCAGGTGGAATCCCACACGGGCACGGGGAGAATGTACAATCTCCTTAGCAGCAGCAGGAACTGAGCCATCCGTATTTTAGTGTTGTGCTAGCCACTACACTAATGTGCTGCCCTAGTCACTGTGCCACCCTAATTTATCATTAAATCAACAAACGTAAAACCAAAAATTAAGATAAGTTTTATTTGCCACAAAAAACATTGAAACGTAGAGGGAAATGCACCACTTTGCCTCAATGACCCACACGGTTCAAGGATGTCCTGGGGCTGGTATCCATTGTTTTCAACATTATCAGAATCAGGTTTATTATCACCAGCATGTGACGTGAAATCTGTTAACTTAGCAGCAGCAGTTCAATGCAATAAATAATATAGAAGAGAAAAATAAATAAATAACATAAAAATAATAATGATAAATAATCAATCAATTATAGTATGTGTATATTGAATAGATTTTAACAAAGTGCAAAAAACAGAAATACCGTATACTCTGCTCAACTCTTACCATTCCTTATAAATGCAGCCAGAGTTGGGCATCCTATGGTGAGTGCATCACGTCTAGATGACCAACACATTTCCACCAAGTCCAATTTGGGAGTACGATGGAAAACTCACTGATTTTAAGCTGGATCTCTTTATTTGTTACACTTGAAGTATACTTTTATTTTTGAATGATGAAATTTAAATTGTGAAACCCAGTGAAGCAGGTCTTCAATCTTCATAAGGAAGGTCTCAGAGATAACCCAAGGGCATCTCACACAAACTGCTGAAGGAACTCAACAGGTCAGGCGGCATTGATAGGGGGGAATAAACAGATGACATTTCAGGCTGGGACCCTTCATCAGGACTGATGATTGCCCAATCTGATAGCTTCTTGCCCTCCTGACCTGCTGAGTTTCTCCAGAATTTTGACTGTGTTGCTCTGGATTTCCAGCATCTGCGTAATCTCCTGTGTTTATCCAAGGGAATTCTTGGTGGGGCAGAAACACTGAAGGCAGAAGTGCTCTTGGGAACCATTTTAATCCAAATTAGGAGTCTCGTATCTGCTTCTCCTTCCTGCCTCAACATGATGTTGCACACAAATCCTCCTTGACAAGAGATCACATAAGATTGACCATGATAATACCATTTCCTCATCCAACATTGAACAGTGTATGTATGGGGATGGACCAAGTTGCAAGTCAATTCACTTTTATTGCTGATGATTCAAGATTGTTTATTGTCATTCATCAGTATACAAGTGTAAAGGAGAACAAAATAATCATTACTGCGTATCTGCTGCAACATTAGAAAACACAGCACAAAGAACGCAATAAACATCAATGCATAAAATTAGCTTATATACATATACCAATTGTACGCACATAAAGTGACGCTAGGTTAATGAGTATCTGTACATAAGGGGACTGACAGGAAATGATAAAGTAGCAGTGATGGGACGGGTTAATGAGTGGAGATGTTGATCACCCTGACATCGTGGGGAAAGTTAGTTTTTGAGTCTAGTGGTCCTGGCGTGGATGCTACGTAGCCTTCTCCCTGACTGGAGTGGGACAAACAGTCCATGAGCAGGATGGGTGGAATCCTTCACGGTGTTACTGGCCTTATTCCGGCACCTTTCTGTATATATATATATGTCCTTGATGTTCTAACGTTTCCTAAAGAAAGCATTATAATCAAATGAACTTGCCTCAAACTAAAGCTGGCATGTCCGGTAAGTGTAAAAGTTACTCATCTGTCTACTGATCTGAAAATGCTTGGGGATGACATAGAAACCCAACATTAAACCTGCAATGCACGGCAGATGCATGGAGTGTTCAGTCTGTTCAGAGTGATAAATTTACACTTAAATAACACCTCCATGTGAAATCTAAGCTTTCACACTAACGCTCGTGATAACATTTCCAAAAGTAATCACAGGTGAAATCTGATGGTTTTTTTTTCAAAATGTAAATTTTATTTTAATAATTTAAGCTCTAGCTTGACTCAATGGCACAAGTATTCTAAAAATAGTGAATTATTTTGAAGTATTTCCATTTCTTCTGGTCATTTATGCTGGCAATTTGGTATTAATTGACATGCAGGCTTCTTAATTTTGTTTTCTCAAGTTATGCTTTTAACTTTAATATGTACAGCTATGTCACTGCATACTAAGTGTGAGAATGCAACAGTATGGCTTGCGCTGTCCTGGCAAATTGCACATTAAACCGGTAAAAAAAATCAGACCTGCAAAATAACCTTTTAACATACAGCGGCTATCTGTAATATCTACACTAGAGGTAAGTAATGGCATGATAAATGCTTTAGAGTTGCCCACTACTTTATTTACAGATTACAAACATGCAGAATTCTATTTTTTTAATTAGATCTTGGCAGAAAATGCTTCAATTCAGCCTGCTTACTTTTGCCTACTGAGTCACTGCACCTCAGTAATTCATTTTATGCAAATCACAGAAACGTTTCTGAAAATGTGATGAGCAATCAAGGCAGCTTGATGTAAAATTTTGGGAAAGCTTTTCCTCTTCAACATTTGTGTAGCAATGTTTGCACATTAGTTGTTTGTTTGTCTTTGTAGTTTTTTACTGCATCATTCCCCCCACCTTTGCACTACTTATTTAATTTTTTATATATATTTCTTAAAAGTTCGAAGTAAGTTTATTACCAAAATACATGTATGCCATCATATACAACCCTGAGGTTCATTTTCCTGCCAGCATACTCAATGATTGACTATTTCAATGATGGGGCAAGTGAAGTTATCCCCACTGGTTCAAGAGCCTGAAGGTTGAGGGGTAATAACTATTCCTGAACCTGGTGGTGTGGGTCCTGAGACTCCTGTACCTTCTTCCTGATGGCAGCAGCATGAAGAGAGCTTGACCTGGGTGGTAAGGGTCCCTGACGATGGGTACTGCTTTCCTGCGATGGTGCTTCATGTAGATGTGCTGAATGGAGGGGAGAGTTTCACTCATGGTGGAATGGGCCGTATCCACTAAACTTTGTAGGATTCTCCATTCAAGGACATTGGTAGTTCCATAATGCAGCCAGTCAATATACTCTCCACTACACATCTTTCAAAATTCCTATTGTCATTTATAGATTTTTTAAATTATATATTGCAATGTTTTTCCACAAAACATCTAATTCAAAGACATTCCAGTGATATTAAACTTGATTCTGGTTCATTGATTCAATTGTTTCTTTTCATTTAATATGAATGCCTGCATGAAAATGAATCTTATAGGAACAGACCTTTCAACCCACAATGTTATGCTGAACCAATTAAAACAGTAATCAAATAGCTATTTAATCTCTTCTGCCGACCAATGTCCATATCTTTCCATTTTCTTCACATACATGTGCTTATCCAAACGTCTTTTAAAAGTCCCTAATGTTCCTGCCTCTACCACCACTCCATACAGTGCACAAACACAAGAAATTCTGCAGATGCTGGAAATCCAGAGTAACCCAGGCAAAACACCAGGTCAGGCAGCATCTATAAAGAGGAATAAACAGTCAACATTTCAGGCCGACACCCTTCTTCAGGAAGTTCCAGGCACCCGCTATTCTCTGTATAAAAAAAATACCCCTCACATATCCTTTGAAATTAACCACTCTGACCTTAAATGCATCCTGGTATCATCTATCACCCGCCAGCTTGTACTTTCCCCTCTCCCTCTACCTCCTTATTCTGGCTTCTGCCCCCTTCCTTTCCAGTCTTGATGAAGGGTCTGGGCCAGAAACGTTGACTGTTTATTCCCCTGTACAGATGCTGCCTGACCTGCTGAGTTCCTCCAGCATTTTGTGTCACATTAATAAGATCTTAGTTTCTCATATGTAATGCGAGTTGCGGATGTGTGTTTAATTGCTTATATAACTTTATACCAGGTTTTCCTTTAGCCCTTCTTTGAACTGACATAATTTGTTAAAATTTTAATCAACTTCAAATAATTTTATGAACAGAAATAGTACCAGGTTGATTTTAGTTTTTTTGTGAGTTAGCCCATTACAGCAGGATGGTTGGTATCGGTATTGGTTGATTATTATCACATGTACCAAGATACAGTGAAAACATGTCTTGCGTACTATTCACACAGATCAGATCATTACACGGTTGATTGAGGTAGAACAAGGTAAAGCAGTAACAAAATGCAGAATAAAGCATAACAGTAACAGAGAAAGTGCAGTGCAGGCAAGAACCAAACAAGATAGATTGCGAGGTCAAGAGTCTGTCTTATTGTACGAGAGGTTTGCTCAGCAGTCTGATAACAGTGGGGTGGAAGCTGTCCCTGAGCCTGGGTTTTGTATCTTGATGGGAGGGGGAGAAGAGAGACTGTCTGGGGTGGTGGGGCCTTTGATTATGCCGACTGCTTTACTGAGGCAGCGAGAAGTGTAGACAGAGTCTGTCGAGGGAGAGGCTGCTTTCTGTGACGTGCTGAGCTGTGCCCACAAACCTCTGCGGCTTCTAGTGGTCACATACAGAGCAGTTGTCACACCAATGCTACGATGCATCCAGACAGAATGCTTTCTACGGCGTATCAATAAAAATTCTTAAGGGTTGACAGGGGCATGACAAATTTCTTTTAGCATCTTGGGGAAGTAGAGAATTGGTGAGCTTTCCTGGCCATGGCATCAACATGAATGTTGGGACAAAATTAATTTCATCCCCTCAGTTAGGAAGAAGGCAACACTCCAGAATTTCAGCAAACAATCTCGTTCAGTGAAGCCTGCCAGTCAGGGTGCTGTGTGTGTTGAACGTAAGGCTATTGTCTTCTCACCTGCTCACTGACAATCACTAATGCAACCTACAGAAATTTAGCCAAATAACTGACATGCACCGTGGGATAAAATTTCATTAATGATTTGTAACATCTGGGAATAAGATTCAGAAACTGGAGGGAAAAATTACAGGCAAATTCACATTAATTAAGATACAAAAACCTGTTAATGTTCAGTGTAGTTGTACCAGTCACCACTACCCTAATTTTTTTGCCCATAGTCCTGCCCTTTATTCCAACCAACAGAGAATATCAGCTGTTTTCCCTCTTCTAGGCGTAGTAACACCAAGAATATTTGTAGTATTCTGACTGCCGTGGATCTAGTCATTGAAGAGAAGCAATCACCTATGAGATTCATGCCAATATTGTGGTGTTCAAGTCTCACTGATCTTTGGTTTATAATTCAGTGACCATACATTAATAAATTCCATTGTATTTCTTCACTTTCCTGTACATATCTGCAAGAAGATGAATCTGAAGCCATTATATAGTGACATACAGTATATGCACTTTGATGATAAATTTACTTTGAGCTCAAAGTTCAAAGTACATATATGTCACCATCTACCCTCAGATTCATTTCCTCGTGGGCATTTGTGTTAGAACAAAGAAATACAACAGCACCAATGAAAAACTACACACAAAGACTGACAAACTACCAATGCGCTGAAGAAGGCAATCTGTACAAATACAAAAAAGTAAAGTGATTGATTAATTAATACTGAGAACATGAGTTGTGGAGTTCTTTAAAGTCGTGTTCAGTGTTGTGGTGAGCAAAGCTATCAACACTGGTTCAGGAGCCTGATGGTTGAAGGGTAATAACTTTTCCTGAACCTGGTGGTGTGGGACCTAAGGCTCTTGTACTGCCTTCCCAACGGCAGCAGTGAGAAGAGAGCATAGCCGCAATGGTGGGAGTCTTTGGTGATGATGGATGCTGCTTTCTTGTAGCAGTTCTCCTTGTGAATGTGCTCAGTGGTGGGGGGGGGGAGGTGGGGGGAGGCTTTTCCAGTGACATACTGGGTGCATCCCCTACTTTCTGTAGGCTTTTCTGTTCTAGGGCACAAGCCATGGAAAACCTGAAATATTACATACCGAATTTCCAAACAGACGCTCTCTGCAGTCAGGAGAGATTTAATTTTACGATTAAACTTTTAAAACTGGTCCCACTCTTTATGAAAGTTGAATTAAAATGGAAACAATTATTATTTGTTGCCATTGCTGTTTGTATGGAAAATCATCTTAGTCATTCCTCTAATATTTCAGAGTCTTTGACACTTCATATTTGTGATGAAAGCCCATTTTTTGAATATAATGATTAGTGAATAATACATGTAGTTTCAAAATGAAAGATAAATTGAGTCAGATTATGTGTTTTTTTGCTGTGTGGGAGGGTTCTGTTTCACACCAATATTGTTCTTTATTAGAAATTATAAGCTGAAATTGTAAGAAATAGAACTTCTTGAAGGACTATAAATCAGACAGTTCCCCAGTTTTTCCCTTTTTAGTCCCTGTAAAGCACCTTGAGTAGTTTGCTACATGTAACAAGCTGTTTCAGTGTAGGATGTTAATATACAAAGATGAATAAGTGCGCAGACACACTGGCCACCTTATTACGTATCTCCTGTATGTTTGTGCTCTTCTGCTTCTGTACCCCATCGACTTCAAAGTTCGACACGCTGTGCATTCCGAGATGCTCGCCTGCACACCACTGTTGAAACGTCTGGTTATTTGAGTTACTGTCACCTTCCTGTCAGCTTTGAACCAATCTAGCCATTCTCCTCTGACCTCTCTCATTAACAAGGCTTTTTCTCCCACAGAACTCCTGCTCACTGGATTTTTTTTTTGTTTTTCGCAACATTCTCTGTAAACTCCGGAGAATGTTGTGCGTGGACATCCCAGGAGATCTTCAGTTTCTGAGATACTCAAACCACTCCGAATACCACCAACAATCATTCCACAGTCAAAGTCACTGAGATCACATTTCTTCCCCTTTCTGATGTTTGAACTGAACCTCTTGACAATGTCTCTTATGCATTGAGTTGCTGCCACATGATTGGCTGATTAGATATTTACGTTAACGAGCAGGTGTACAGGTGTACCTAATAAAGTGGCCACTGAGTGTATTTTACCATGGAAGCCAAAAGCTACCAAACTCCAATTACTAATTGTTCATCATATGGATAATATGCCAAAATCAACCGAGCAGGGCAATTAACATACTTCATGTAATCATGTGAGCTGTAACAGTGTAAAGCAAAGCTTACCACATATCCTGATCCGAAAAAGGAATAAAGAAACAAAAAGAAACTGTAGTTACAAGATAAAATTCTCATCCAGTAGTTGAGAACACTATTTAAGCAATCAAATCATGCAGGTACCAGTAATCTGTTGTCTGGCATTTTATAAGGAAATCTATGATTCTTTTGTTACTGATTTTCTAAAGTTTGTGAGGACATGTTCAGCATATTTCCTGTTTGGTATATTTGCTTCTAGTAAATATACTAACAGTCAAATTTACAGCAACATCCACAACGTGTGTTAGTTATTGTGCTCTTTGGCACATGCTAAGCACTGGCAGGCTCATGGTTACATGTTGTAAAGTCACAAAAATTAAAAATATACAAAAAAAACAGTAAGTTTTTTCTTATTGATCTCCCTCACTTTTCTTTTTCTTTTAGGCTCAGACCAGTACTGGCATCCAACACACATTAATTCATCAGTAACACAGCTTTACTACATGTTTCTCTATAGTTCAGATCAGTACCTAATTAAAGTCAAAGTAAGTTTATTATCAACGTACAGTATACGTCACCAACTTTAAGTTCATGGGTGTTACTATTGCACAGGATCTGTCCAGCACCTAATTGCAATTGCAAAGAAAGCACGGCAGCACCTCTACTTCCTTAGGAGTCTGTAGAGATTTGGCATGACATGTAAAACTTTAACAAACTTCAATAGATCTATAGTGGAGCATATGTTGACTGGCCGCATCACAGCCTGGTATGGAAACACCAATGCTTTTGAACGGAAAATCCTACATTTGGCCCAGTACATCACAAGTAAAGCTCTCCCAACCACTGAGCACATCTACATGAAATACTCTCATAGGAAAGCAGCATCCATCATCAGAGATCCCCACCACCCAGGTCATGCTCTCTTCACGCTGCTGTCACCAGGTAGAAGAGTCACGAGCCTCAGGACTCGCACCACCAGATTCAAGAACAGTTCCTACCCCACAACCATCAGGCTCTTGAGTAAAAGGGGATAACTACATTCACTTACTCCAACATTTAAATGTTCCTACAACCAATGATCTCACATTGAGGACTCTTTACCTTATTGTGTCATGTTCTCATTATTTATTACCATTTGCACATAAATATATATTTGTATTTGCACAGTTTGTGGTCTTCTGCACTCTGGTTGATCTTTCACTGATTCTGTCATAGTCACGACCCTATAGATTTGCTGGGTATGTCCACAGGCCTGTCTTCCGCACAGATACTGCTGCTGCCCGGGTTGGGACCCGGCTGGGTTTGAACTCACGACCATCTGCCTCGAAGTCCAGTGCTGATGCCACTACACCACCGGCCAGCCCAATGCTTCAGTACCTTCAGGTAAATATGGAAAATATGAAGCTGTAAGTACTAAGGTCAATTTTACTAGCACGCACATTATAGCTTTTCCATTAGCATGCTGTTCAGGAAAAACATACTTCGTACCATGGTCATTGCATGCAGATAATGTGTGCTAAATATTGTCCACTGCTGCTCTCTGGCTGCCCACTCTATCTATGCCTCTTATTTTATACATCTACATGCATGCCTTTGATGCCTGGAAGAGGGCTTGTGATTATTCCAGTGTGATTTTCAACATGTGAAAGTTTTTCTATGTCTCAGTGCTTTAAGTACTAACAGTGGTGCAACTTCGCCAAAGACTTTGTGCTTCTCTGGCACGACTTTCTCTAAGTCGCCTTCTAATGTGGGGGGGCGCAGCACGGTGGTGTAGCAGTTTCTGCATCGCCATACAGCGCCAGCAGCCCAGGTTCAATTCTCACCGTTGATTGTAAGAAGCTAGTACGCTTCCCTCCATGATGTGTGGCTTTCCTCTGGGTGCTCCAGTTTCCTCCCAGGTGTACGTTTAGGGTTAGTGACTTGTGGGCATGCGATGCTGTCACAAGTCAGGCAGGATCTATGGAAAGAGTTGATATTTCAGGTCGAGACTCTTCATCAGGAATATTTAATTAATATGCTTTATTATTAATGGTCATTAAAGTTAATATATTTAATACATTTCGCAAAAGGATCTAGTGTTTTCCTGGTGTATATGACAAATAAATTCTTCTCGGGCTTCCAGTTGACAGGTCAATTATAACCACAGTTTCGATGGCAAAGTCTGCCACCTTCATGAAAGTGGCAGAGTTTGTCATCAAAATGTCCGTTATAATCGATACCTGTACCTGGCTGGAGCCCAAGAGGAGTTTATTCATTAATAAATGTTATTTATTTTATTTTATTATTATTGTTAATTATAGAATCATTAATTTTAATATATACATAAATTCAATAAAATTTAATAAATATTATTAAATGACTGATTTATTTAACATGTTTACTCATCTCAATTTTATGAGTTCCTTTCTCTGCAGGCAAGATAAGTTGGGATGCTTCTTTGGGAATCTTGCACCACACCCCCCGTGACTTTGATGACATCACTGTTAGTTGCCATGGCCTTAAGTCTTGGAATTCTGCACCAAAACCTCTGCACACCTGTCTATTTAAGGTTCCTCCTTTGAAATGCTTTTTAAAACTCACCTCTAATATGTTCCAATATCTAAATCATGAGCTGGTGTGAAATTTTGTTTGATAATGTTCTCATGAAGACATTTGGAATATTTTACCATATTAATTGTTGTATGCTAATCCAAGCTTTGAAAAAAAACTTAACCCCTTTCCCTGATTTAGATGGGCAGTCTTAACAACTGAACAGATGTTTCTTTCCCTTCTGATCTTGCCCTCATGAGAATTATTCCCCCACATAATGAAAAGTAGCCTGGCTCAATACACAGTCGTATAGTAGGCAGCCGTCGATCCCAGGGGATCATGGGTTTGTGCCTCTGGTGGACTGTGTCCTCTCCAGGGCGCTAGCCTGGGTGGAGATTTGAAGAACCGGCTGTTGTCCATGCAGCAGGTTCCCCCTCTACACGTCACTGATGTAGTCCAAGGGAAGGGCAGACGCCGATACAGCTTGGCACCAGTGTCATCACAGAGGCTGCCAGAGTGAAGTTGTAAACAGCATCAAACTGCCTTAGGGACCCCAGCGCCAGATTTCTTCCTCAGGGTTTACTCCCGTAGCCTTTCCCATGAGGTTTAAAATCAGAGTTTTCCTTTTCCTATGTGGGCTGCTGTCCAAGGCTGCTGAGCCCCACCTGGCTCGATGCCATTGGAAAGTAATTGTTAGTTATTCCTCAAAAGTTCCACAGGATTTGAGCCTTTTCTCAGCTCCATTGTCTCCACTGCAGCTTTCCTTTCCACATCCTCCTTCTTCAAAGAACGGGGGTTTTCCTTCCTCCACCATTGATGCTGCCCTCACTCTCATCTCCTCCATTTCTCAATCATCCGCGCTCACCACTTTTCCCGCCGCCTTAACAGTGATAGAGTTCCTTTTGTCCTTATCTACCACCCCATGAGCCTCTGCATTCATCACATCATCCTCCACAACTTCCACCATCTCCACAGGAATCCTACCACCAAACATATCTTTACATAGAAACATAGAAAACCTACAGCACAATACAGGCCCTTTGGCCCACAAAGCTGTGCCGAACATGTCCTTACCTTAGAACCACCTAGGCTTACCCATAGCCCTCTATTTTTCTAAGCTCCATGTAGCCATCCAGGAGTCTCTTAAAAGACTCTATCATATCTGCCTCCACCACCGCCGGCAGCCCATTCCACACACTCACCACTCTCTGCGTAAAAAACTTACCCCTGACATCTCCTCTGTACCAAGCATCTTAAAACTATGCCCTCTCATGCTAGCCATTTCAGCCCTGGGAAAAAGCCTCTGACTATCCACACGATCAATGCTTCTCATTATCTTATACACCTATATCAGGTCACCTCTCATCCTCCGTCGCTCCAAGGAGAAAAGGTTGAGTTCACTCAACCTATTCTCATAAGGTATGCTCCCCAATCCAGGCAACATCCTTGTAAATCTCCTCTGCACCCTTTCTATGCCTTCCACATCCTTCCTGTAGTGAGGCGACCAGAACTGAGCACAGTATTCAAAGTGGGGTCTGACCAGGGTCCTATATAGCTGTAACATTACCTCTCGGCTCTTAAACTCAATCCTATGATTGATGAAGGCCAATACACCGTATGCCTTCTTAACCACAGAGTCAACCTACACAGCAGCTTTGAGTGTCCTATGGACTCGGACCCCAAGATCCCTCTGATCCTCCACACTGCCAAGAGTCTTGCCATTAATGCTATATTCTTCTATCATATTTGACCTACCAAAATGAACCACCTCACACTTATCTGGGTTGAACTCCATCTGCCACTTCTCAGCCCAGTTTTGCATCCTATCAATGTCCCGCTGTAACCTCTGACAGCCCTCCACACTATCCACAACATCCCCAACCTTTGTCCCATCCCTCCACTTCCTCATCCAGGTCACTTATAAAAATCATGAAGAGTAAGGGTCCCAGAACAGATCCCTGAGGCACACCACTGGTGACCGACCTCCATGCAGAATATGACCTGCTACAACCACTCTTTGCCTTCTGTGGGCAAGCCAGTTCTGGATCCACAAAGCAATGTGCCCTTGGATCCCGTGCCTCCTTACTTTCTCAGTAAGCCTTGCATGGGGCACCTTATCAAATGCCTTGCTAAAATCCATATATACTACATCTATGGCTCCACCTTCATCAATGTGATTAGTCACATCCTTAAACAGTCAATCAGCTCGTAAGGCACAACCTGCTTCTGACAAAGCCATGCTGACTATTCCTAATCATACTATACCTCTCTAAATGCTCATAAATCCTGCCTCTCAGGATCTTCTCCATCAACTTACCAACCACAGAAGTAAGTCTCACTGGTCTATAATTTCCTGGGCTATCCCTACTCCCTTTCTTGAATAAGGGAACAAAATCCGCAACCCTCCAATCCTCCGGAACCTCCCCGTCCTCATTGATGATGCAAAGATCACCGCCAGAGGTTCAGCAATCTCCTCCCTCGCTTCCCACAGTAGCCTGGGGTACATCCCATTCAGTCCCAGTGACTTATCCAACTTGATACTTTCCAAAAGCTCCAGCACATCCTCACTCAAGCTTTCAGTCCGCCACTCTCTCCACCTTCTGCAGGGATTGCTCCCTCCATGATTCCTTTGTTCATTCGTCTCACCCCGTTAATTTCCATCCCGGCACTTATCCCTGCAAGTGGTAAACTGCTGCACCTCCCCCCTCACCTCCATTCAGGGCCCCAAACAATCCTCCCAGGTGAGGTAACACTTCATGTATAAATCTTCTGGGGTCATCTATTGCAGCCTCTTCTACATTGGTGAAAGACCGTCACAAACTGGGGGGCTGCTTTGTGGAGCACCTCCGCTCCATCCGCCAAAAGCGGGACTTCCCAGTGGCCAAACATTTTTAATTCTGATTTCCTTTCCCGTTCCAACATGTCAGTCCGTGGCTTCCTTTTCTGCCATGATGAGGCCACGCTCAGGATGGAGGAGCAACACCTCATATTTCATCTGGGTAGCCTCCAACCTGAAGGCATGATATTGATTTCTCCTTCTAGTAAAAACAAATATTCTCTCCCCTTTCTGCTTCTATTCCCCATTCTGGTCTCTTACCTCTGCTCACCTGCCTATCACCTCCCCTGGGTCCCCTCCTCCTTCCCTTTCTCCTATGGTCCGCTCTCCTCTCCCATCAGATTCCTTCCTCTCCAGCCCATTCCCCTACCTGGCTTCACTTATCACCTTCTAGCTAGCCTCCTTCCCCTCTCCCCAACTTTTTATTCTGGCTTCTTCCCCTTCCGCCTTCCTTTCTGGTCCTGAAGAAGGAACTTGGCCCAAAATGTCGACTGTTCATTCATTTCTATAGATGCTGCCTGACCTGCTGAGTTCCTCCAGCATTTTGTGTGTGCTGCCTTGCACCTTATTGTCTATCTACACTGCACTTTCTTTGTAAATGCAACACTTTATTCTGCATTGTTATTGTGTTTCCCTTATACTTCAATGCCCTGTTCTAATGAATTGATCTGTATGAACAGTATTGAAGACAAGTTTCTTACTGTAGTTCAGTAAAGCAACTTAAACTAATTTGATTCCATTAATTTTTGCTGAAATTGCATCAAGAAATTAGCAGAAGTCTTGCTGAAGTGCTAATTCACAGTAACATTTGACTGATTTAAAATACTTCCTACTCCTTCTCGCCTAGCAGATCAGCTACTAGTTTTGTGCTGAAACGATAACTTCCTATTTGAGTGAGCATCAAATGTTGTTCGTGTTGGCTGATAATATTTATATATTTCAGTGCTTACCCTTTCAGAACCATCTTTGTATATTTGGAACTAATGGCTTTCCCAGCAGGTGTGACTGGAGTCGGCTGTTACACCCCAGGCTCTGAGTGGTATGGATTCTCTCCAAGTACACACCACCAATCTGCTGTAGTCAAGCATAAACATAAGAGATCCTCCAAATGCTGGAAATCTTGAATAACACACACAGAATGCTGGAGGAACTCAGAAAGTCAGGCAGCATCTATGAGGTGGAATAAACAGATTAATATTTAAGATTAGCTTTAGTTGTCACATGTACATTGGAACATACCGTGAATTGTGTTGTTTGCATCTAAGACCAACACTGACTTAAGATCTAGGTGTCACTATTCTTCCAGCACCAACATAGAACACCCACAACTTACTAACTCAAACCAGTACGTCTTTTCGGATTGTGGGAGGAAACTGGAGCACCCCGAGGGAAACTCCACGGTCATGGGGAGAATATATAAATTCCTTACAGACAATGGCAGGAATTGAACTCTGACCTTCTGTTCACTTGCTCTGTAAAGTATCATAATTGCTGTGCTACCATGCCACTGTTTATTTTCCTCCATAGCTGATGTTTGTTCTTCACAGATACTGCCTGACCTGCTGAGTTCCTCCAGCATTTTATGTGTGCTTCTACAGAATCAGAATCAGGTTTATTATCACCGGCATGTGCCGTGAAATTTTTTAACTTAGCAGCAGCAGATCAGTGCAATATATAATCTAGCAGAGAAAAAATAATTATAATAAATAAAATGAAAAAATAAATAAACAAATAAATCAATTACGTATATTGAATAGATTTTTAAAAACATGCAAAAACAGAGATACTGTATATTAAAAAAAAAGTGAGGTAGTGTCCAGATTCAATGTCCATTTAGGAATCAGATGGCAGAGGGGAAGAAGCTGTTCCTGAATCGCTGAGTGTGTGCCTTCAGGCTTCTGTACCTCCTACCTGATGGTAACAGTGTGAAAAAGGCATGCCCTGGGTGCTGGAGGTCCTTAATAATGGACGCTGCCTTTCTGAGACACCGCTCCATAAAGATGTCCTGGGTACTTTGTAGGCTAGTGTTCAAGATGGAGCACTCTAGATTTACAACCTTGTGCAGCTTCTTTCGGTCCTGTGCAGTAGCCCCTCCATACAGTGATGCAGCCTGTCAGAATGCTCTCCGTGGTTATTGAGTGTATTTGTTGACATGCCAAATCTCTTCAAACTGCTAATGAAGTATAGCTGCTGACTTGCCTTCTTTATAACTACATCGATATGTTGGGACCAGGTTAGATCCTCAGAGATCTTGACACCCAGGAACTTGAAGCTGCTCACTCTCTCCACTTCTGATCCCTCTATAGGATTGGTATGTGTTCCTTCATCTTACCCTTCCTGAAGTCCACAATCAGCTCTTCCGTCTTACTGACATTAAGTGCCAGCTTGTTGGGGCAGCATCACTCCACTAGTTGGCATATCTCACTCCTGTATGCCCTCTCATCGCCACCTGAGATTCTACCACAATGGTTGTATTGTCAGCAAATTTATAGATGGTATTTGAGCTATGCCTGGCCACACAGTCATGAGTATATAGAGAGTGGAGCAGTGGGCTAAGCACACCCCCCCGAGGTGCGCCAGTGTTGATCGTCAGCGAGGAAGATATGTTATCACCAATCCGCACAGATTGTGGTCTTCTGGTTAGGAAGTCGAGGATCCAATTGCAGAGGGAGGTACAGAGGCCCAGATTCTGCAACTTCTCAATCAGGATTGTGGGAATGATGGTGTTAAACGCTGAGCTATAGTCAATGAACAGCATCCTGACGCAGGTGCTTGTGTTGTCCAGGTGGTCTAAAGCCATGTAAAGAGATTGCATCTGCCATTGACCTATTGTGGCGATAGGCAAAATGCAATTGGTCCAGGTCCTTGCTGAAGCAGGAGTTCAGTCTTGTCATGACCAACCTCTCAAAGCATTTCATCACTGTCGATGTGAGTGAAGATTTAATTCAAGCCTTCGCAATAGAAGTACAAGGACCTACAAACCCTTGTGCAGTATGTCACTTTTGTGCAAGGTTCAGAATTCCTGTATGGTACCCAAGTGATTGTGATAGAATGGGTTTGCATGAGTTAACACAAACCAATGCCTTTCTTTCTCTGCTTGCTAACTCACTGCATAGTTAGCTGAAGAGCCAAGGATCCAAAAAGGGTGGGATAGGAAAGGGGACACCTGGGATTAAGGAGCAGAAGATAGAAGCAACATTCATAATTAAGAAAACGGAAATTGGACAAACTCTGAAGTCAGGATCTTTGGGTTGGCTGGACAAACATGGCGGGACCCAAACACAATGGAAGGAATAGAAAGGAGATGTAAACGAACAAACTGAAGACAGATCTGCCTGCACCAGCTGTGGTCCAAGTAAGCATCTCCCTTCCAACTGACGGTGATGTTGGGGCCTACCCTTGAAACTCTTCCTTGATGCAATTCTCATGAAGAGTTTTGGCCTGAAACATCAACTATTCAAGTCCTCTTCACAGAATAGTTGAGTTCCTCAAGTTTTGTGCGTGTTGCTCCTGCTGCTGTTTTTTTTTTTCTCATTTTCAGTTGGGGTTAAGTGTATGAAACCCCTTTTTACTGGGCGTCTGTAGAAATGGCTTATTAGCCCCTCACTAACAACCACACCGAGAAAACCCACCTTCTCTGGCTTCATATGTCTAGGGTGTATACAACTTTGGTCCTGTCAAATCTATGAGATTGAGATGTCTCACCCACCCAAACCCCAGTTAGTGTGATTGCTGGGTGATTTACTGCCCTGTAATAGCCCGTGGCATGAAATAACAGATCACACACTGCATACAATTATAAATTAGTATATTTATGAACGTTAATGAAAGAGCTAGTAAAGAAAGAAAAGAACAAAAAGGGCCTATTGTAATTAAACAGTCAAATATGCACAGGGTGCTCAAATCTTCCAAAAGCCATACTCACCGATTCCGGGTAGACCTCTGCGTCCTGGCTCCATCGAATCGCGTTTTCCCACTGGATCAAATCTTACGACTGGTTCTCTCCAGTGTCTTCTCTCTTCATCTTCCGCCAAATAAAGACAAAGCCCCACACTGGTGTCAGTTACAAATGCTGCTCCCCCAGCCTTCTCGAGAACCTCCTCCTTATTCCACTCTCCTGACTGGATGACCCACCTTCCTATGCATCTTTAACAGTAACACAAACACTGCTTCCACAGAAAGACTATTACATGAAATACTCTACAACATTAGCAGTACAACAGGGTTTTACACATACATGATGGTGGGAGGAAATTATAAAACACATCTGGGATCAGGACCACAGCATCAAGTGCCATGGTTCTCCAGAACATGGAACAGTAGTACACAGTACAGATCCTTCAGCCCACAATATTATGCCGACTTTTTAACCAATCTAATCTTCCCTCCCACATCACCCTTCAATTTTCTATCATACATGTGTCTACTCATCTGCCTCTACCCAACCAACACTCTCTATATAAAAAAGCTGCCTCTGACATCCCTGTTGTTCTAATCACTTTAGTCAATTCCACCCTGGGGAAAAGTCTGACTATCCACTCAATCCATGTCTCTTAACATCTTGTAGACCTCCATCAAGTCACTTCTCAACCTCCTTCGCTCATCTTCTCCCTCACAAACCATGCCCTCTAATCCAGGCACCATCCTGGTAAATCACCTCTGCTCCTTCTCGAATTCTTCCTATAATGGGGCGAGCAGAACGAAACCACGGTTTAAAGAATGGCATCGCACCAGGACCCCACAGCTAATCTTCCTCTCAAGGGCTTAATCCATCTCTACAGGAACCTGAAGACACACTCAACGTTGTTGGAACAGCTTCTTCCCCTCCGCTATCAGATCTCTGACTGGAAAACGAACCAACCCATGAACACTACACCACCTTTTTGCATTACATATTTAGTTTGTGCCTGCACAGTACTATGCAAAGGTATCTGGCACAATAGTTATTGTGCGCAGTACTGTAGTAATTTTATGTTTTGCACTCTACTGCTGCCTCAAAAACAATACATCTGGTTTCTTTCCTTCATCAAGGACTGACATTTAGTGAAATTTTTCTACATATTTAGAATTATGGAGGCCACGAGCTACATCTATGAAGTGAAATAATTATTGGACAGCAGTTTTTGGTCCTGATTTACCAAAAACATAACCCATCTGAAATGGCACCCGAACATACACGTGACAGAGTTTATGATCCAATTCAGGGCAGCTTCCCTAGTAAATGTAGAAAAAGGTCAGCAATATCATGAAGGATCCCACCCACCCTGCTCATGGACTGTTTAGAGTTGTACAGTCATAGAAAAGTACAGCACAGAAACAGGCCCTTTAGCCCATCTTGTCCATGCCAAACCACTTAAACTGCCTACTCCCATTGACCTGCACTCCAGACCCCCACTATCCATGTACCTACACAATCTTCTCTTAAACATAGAAATTGATCTTACATGCACCACTTACGCTGGCAGCTCTTTCCACATTCTCAACACCCTCTGAGTGAATGTTTCACCTCATGTTCTCTTAAGACCCATTCTTCCTGTGTTGGGCACATGGCCAAGTGGTTAAGGCGTCCGTCTAGTGATCTGAAGGTCGCTGGTTCAAGCCTCAGCTGTGGCAGTGTGTCTGTGTCCTTGAGCAAGGCACTTAACCACACATTGCTCTAGTCTGTATGAGGAGTGGCGCCCCATAGACTTCCAATCTGCACCTTGTAAGGCATGAAAATGCCCAAAGCAGGCCTCTCATGGTCTGAGTCGATGTTCCCCTCTCTTAAGACTTTTCACCTTTCATCCCTAACCCATGACCTTTAGTTGTAGCCCCACCCAACCTCAGTGGAAAAAGCCTGCATACATTTACCCCATTTACAGCCCTCATAATTTTGTATACCTCTATCAAATTTCATCTTTGTGTTCCAAGGAAAAAAGTCCTTTCTCCTCCCTAAATTATCTGTGATTTCAATTGTATGGGAAGGGTGAAATCTGGAATTCATGAACATTAGGTCTCACAACTGGCTGGGAAAAGTTTAAAATTCTGACCCATCTTATAATCAGCAGTTTGAAAAGAGACTCAAATCAAAACCAATAAAAATGACCAAGAGAACAGAAAGAAACTTTGCTGAAACTTCTCTGTGGAGAAACACTTGAAATAAGTTCATTTAAAAATAATGAGAGCTCATCAAGTAAAGAGTTTAATCAGCAAAGTATATTTACAGGCCACACCACTGTCACATACACAAAAGACACAAGCCAGGAAAACGGGAGTAATTTTTCCTCATTAAGTTACATGGGTTTAAAATATTTAGTCAACATACATTTATTCAATCAATATACAATACATATACAACTATGTTCTACAATGCAAACATAAATAGCAAAATATATTTTAATAGTGATCAGCAGGGATTATCCATACCACCTGACATGAGGAAATATTTTAGATCGTAACTAAACTTCAATTTTACTTCAGCGCCATTTTATGCTCCCACTAATTACTCAGATTGTGCATAATGAAAGGTAAATAGTACTAAGCTGGTGCTAATGATTGCAATAGAGCACAATAAATGGGCAAAAAATGGTAATTACAAAATATGCCAAGTCACTATTAAAATTCAAAAGAAATCGAAGTGGAGGAGAACGTTAATATTAAAATGAGGAACAACTTTCAATGAGACTTGGCAGTTATATCTGAATTATTGGGAAGTGGAAATTTGGCCTGGTCAGAGATGTCTACGAACGTTTTCAGATCTCTGATGATGTCCTCACATTTCCGAAGAGTCCATGAACATTATGTCACTATTTTTCTTTTTGCACCACTTACTTTTTATATTTCTTACTGTAATTTATAGTTTTTTTGTGTATTGAACTGTACAGCTGCCATAAAACAACAAATTTCACGACGTACAGTACTGTGCAAGTCTTAGGCACATATACACGGCTAGGCTGCCTAAGCCTTTTACACAGTACTGTATTTGTCAATGTGAAACAGACAGTGAGTTTGTAAATCTGGCGGCAGCTAAGGCTGTTGGGTATGGTGAGGGAGGGGTGTGGGACTGATGGCAGAGGAGTGCCACAGGTGCAGACACATCCAGCCCTGAAACCCGAGACAAGGTCATTTGATTCCAAACATTGGGTTTACTGATCATTACAGAGTGTCTCTCCAGTACTTCCCTCTCTCCCCCCTTTCTAAACCATGATTCCCCTCTCTCTGCCCCCTTCCCATCATCAGTCCACAATAGAGACCCCTATCAGAATCAGATTCATCATCACTCACGTGTCATGAAATTTGTATTTTTTCCTGGCAGCAGTACGGTGCAATACATCAAAGTACTATAGTGCTACGCTAAAGTCTTAGGCATCCTAGCTATATATAGGTGCGCAAGACTTTTACACAGTACTATATATGTCAGTGGTAATAAACCAGATTTTAATTCTGATTCTATCAGATTCTTTCTTCTTTAGCGGTTTACCCCCTCTATCTTTCCCACCCTCTCCCGCCACCCACCTTCCCCCTCACTTGATCTCACTTTCCCCTTTCAGCTTGTACTCCTTCCCCTTCCCTCACCTTCTTTTGTTTTTTTTTTAAAACAATTTATTTTTGTTTTTTTTTAATATGTCATGAAAATCAGCAGGAAACAAAGACTTATTGCAGTTTTAAGATAGCAATGCTACAATCCAATTGCACCTTTTACCAGGCTCTTCAACACAAACGATAGGAAGAAATTCCTAAGTGACCAAGGAAAAGGTTCAAGGTAGGCCTGCACTGTGGCGTAGTGGTTAACACAAAGTTTTAGCGTACCAGAGACCGGGGTTCAATTCCTACCACTGCCTGCAAGGAATTTCTACATTCTCCCTGTGACCATGTGGTGCTGTGGTTTCTTCCCACAATCCAAAGATCTACCAGTTGGTAGGTTAATTGGTCATTGTAAATCGTCCTGCGATTAGGCGAGGATTGAAACAGAGGGATTTCTGGGTGGCGTGGCTCAATGGGCTGGAAGGGCCTATTCCATGCTGTATCTCAATAAGAATATTTTAAAAGTTCTCAAAAACTGACTGCGGGGAAACCCCATCCGTTTAAAGTGGAGATGGAACATTTGTGATGGTGCTAATAATCCCGTCCATGCACTGCGAGTACAGAGAAGGCTGCTTGAAAGGAGGAAGTATACTACCTCCCACATGACCAGCTATAAATCCCATCCAGCACCTTCTCTCCCTGCTCCCCCCATCCCCCATAACCAACCACTTTGGCAAAATCAACAGATCCAAAACCAGGCTCCTCAATCACCTGAGAACCTGAAGAACAGCATTAGCAATTTCTGCTCTTATATTTTAGGGTCAATGGGAGCAAATCATTCTCTTTCCAAGTAAAAGTTATAAGAGAGAAGGAATTATACAGGAAAAGCCAACAGGCTACACAACAATTTTCCATTGTTTATGTACTCAATGAAAACACAAGTTATACAATTTTTAGAGAAATCTACAGTAGATGCTTGATTTTATTTTTAAAGCAACTATTTGTGATGTTCGGGGCAAGTTTGGCACTGAGGTTAGGAGAGGCATCTTCTAGAAATCATATATACAAAAGCATGGAGGCACTTCTAGAGAAATCAAAATTAAACTAATATAAATTCAGTGCAGAATGATCAACTAAAATGTTTCTAGTCACAGAATAGTATTTATTTTCAATGAGAATGTGTTTCATTTATATGTCTTCAAACACAGCTTAGTAAATAAGAGGTGAGATTTGAGTTTATTACATGATATATATTTGAACTTTACTACTTAAGGCCAAGTTTGAGAATTTCAGCTACATTTTCCATATTCACAGACGTGCCCAAGTGAAGATTAAAGCTTCAGAATATAAACACTTATTTCAATGATATTTGTTTGATATACAAATGGATTACTCGCTGTATATTCTTGAAGCTTGGCGCATTCTGCAACATCCATGCTTACTTCCTGAATTCAGATATAAATTAAAAGCTTTTATCACCAGCTAATCCAATCCCCTTTAAATCAGCTTTTTAAAAATACTTTACAAATATTTTACCATCTAGCTGAATGTTCACAATTTACACAGCTCAGCTCTGGAACAAAAATGGATCACGAATATTCACAACGGGAACTTTCACAGTTGAAGAGCCAGAATTATTTGCAGTTTTCCAGAAAGCAGCATCGCTTGGACTGTCCACTGGTTGGTTTGGAAATACCCAAGAGTTATCATCAATTGTGCCCTTTCCACAAGAAACATTTTCTTCGAAGGCAGCACTGCCGACAGGAGTGGGTCGTGAATTTGCCCATGGTAAAAGGAACTCTTGGTCACAATAAGTTGCTGTATCTTGCTGGAAACGATCAGTGGTAGTTAATTTGGAAATTTTCACACCAGCACCCGCTGATGAAGGACGTAGCACTTGATATGTTGCCCCCGAAGAACTGAGCTCCAGTTTGCCACAGTCACGTAACAAATCTTCTTGGCTTTGAACTGAGTATGCAGAATACAAGGAAAAGATAACTTAATAAAAGCTATTTTAATATAGAAAGTAACAGCACAGTACAGGCCCTTCAGTTTACCACGTTGTGTCGCCCTTTTATCCTACTCCAAGATCAATCTAACCACTCCTACATAGCTCTCAATTTTTCTATCATTCATGAACCTATCTCAGAGTCTCTTAAATGTCCCCAATGCATCTGCCTCTACCACCACCCCTGGCAGGGTGCTCCACACACTTACCACACTGTGTGAAAAATTCTACCTCTAACATCCCCACCATACTTTTCTTTAATCACCTTAAATTCAGTCATTAATAAAGCACAGTTTAACTTCTCTGTCGTAATAAGGATTTTTGTAATTAGTACTGAAAGTAGTGAAATATTCTGAAATGAAACTTTCTGATATGGTGAAACATACCAGGACTGTGACAGGATTTAAAAGAATAAATTATGAAAAGGAATTATTTTAATTGTCTTTTATGGCACTGGAGGAGTTGTCTGATGAAGACAGGGGAGAGTCAGGGCAGCAGAAGGAAAATCGTTTAACAACTATTCCTTAGCATTCAGTCAATTCTACCCAGCAAAGCACAGAGAGAGTAACAGTATTCATGGGAACATAAGAGCCATTAAAATTATGTCATAGAACACTACATCACAGAGACAGACTCTCCAGCCCATCGAGCCTGCCCTCCTGTCTTCCTATACGCCTCTTGGTGTACTCTGCAACTGTCCTCTCTCGTTCCTCATTCTTCTGCTCCTGGGTTTCTGTGCTCCTGTGTGAAGGTCTTTACCGTAAGATGCTTACAATGGCTTTCATATTTCTTGTATCCATAAGACCATAAGATATAGGAGCCGAATTAGGCAAGTTGGCCCATTGAGTCTGCTCCATCATTTTATCATGGCTCATCCATCTTCCCTCTCAGACCCAATCTTCAGCCTTCACCCCATATCCCTTCATACCCAGACCAATCAAGAATCTATCAACCTTTGCCTTAAATATAAAGACTTGGCCTTCATAGCCACCTGTAGCAAGGAATTCCCCAGATTTACCAATCTCCGGCCAAAGAAATTCCTCCTCATCCCGGTTCTAAAAGAACACCCCTCTGTTCTGAGGCTGTCCTCTGGTCTTGGACTCCCCCACCTTAGGAAACATCTCCCCTACATCCACTTTATTGAGGCCTTTCAACATTCAATATGTTTCAATGAAACCGTCCCTCATTCTTCTGAATTCTACTGAGCACAAACCCAGAGCCATCAAACACTCTTTTATATGACACACCATTCAATACTGCTAGTGTTTTCCACAGTGAAAACAGTTGCAAAATGTCCATCAAGTTCATCTTCCATTTCTTTGTCCCGCATTACTACGTCACCAGCTTCAATTTCCAGTGGTCCAATATCAACTCTCACTTCCCTTTTACTCCTTACATAATTGAAAAAACTTTTGGTATCCTGCTTTATATTATTGGCTAGTTTGCCCCCATATTTCATTCTTTCCCTTATTGTAACTTTTTTAATTGCCTTTTGTTGGATTTTAAAATATTAAAATCATCCAATTTCCTACTCACTTTTGCTACCTTATATGCCCTTTCCTTAGTTTTTATGCAGTCCTTAGTTTCCTTGGTCAACCACAGTTGCCTACCCCTGTCATTTGAGAACAACTTCTTCTGTGGGATATATCTATCCTATGCCTTGTGAACTATTCCCAGAAACCTCAGCCATCTCTGTTCTGCTGTTATTCCTGCCAGTACCCCCTCCAATCCACCTGTACGAGCTCCTCTCACGTCTCTGAAAATCCCTTGTTCCATTGCGATACTGATACATGGAACTCATGCTTACAGTTTCTTCTTATGGACAGAAGCAACTACTGTTGTACTTTGTACTACCTCAATGCACTGTTGTAATTAATTAATCTGTACTAACGGTTTGCAACAAAATTATGGCCGATGTTTTAACTCAGCACCACTTTCCAGCAATAGCTCTTGTATTCCATGATATCAAAAGTTCTAATGATCAACTCATTGAACACACACTCATCTAAAGGGAGCGTTGCCACACTGCTAATACGAGCATTTCATCCTCTTAAATGATTAAAGAGGAAACCCTCGGGGACTACATGAACGATGGCAATAAATTGAAAGAGCAGGGAAAATTTACAAGGATGTTACCAGGAATGGAGCACCCGAGTTAAAAGGTTGGTTGGTTGGGACTTTATTCACTGGAGTGGAGGAAAATGAGGGGAGCTTTGATAGAGGCATAAAATTATGAGAGGTATAGACAGATCTAAAGCAAGCAGACTTTTTCCACTGAGATTGGTGAGATTGGAACTCGAGGTCATGGGTTAAGGGTGAAGGGTAAAATATTTAAGGAGAAACTGAGAGGGAATTTCAGGTAGTGGGCATGTGAAACGAGCTGCCAAAGGAAGTGGTGGATTCAGGTTAGATTGCGACATTTAAGAGGAGTTTGGATAAGTATTTGGGTAAGTGTGGAGACCTATGGTCCAAGTGTGGGTTGATGATGCTAGCTAGAATAATAGTTCGGCATGGATTCAAAGGGCTGGTTCCTATGCTGTAGTGCTATAATGGCTGAGCTTTACTGCAACGGGCAGAGAACACTCTTGATTTCCCCTTTGATCTCTAATCCACTTCTCGATAATACTTGATTACTTTGAAATAAATCAATTAAAGACAACACAAATTACAAATAACCAGACTGTACAATTGAAAGCTGTTTACAACTTTCCTCATTTGGTGACAGAATGCGTAGACACACTTGGGGGTTGCTCCCCCGGAAAGCAAGACCCGACAGAGAACAGCAAAGACCGCTGAGAGGATAACTGGGGTTTCCCTCCCCCTCTATTTGTGACATTTACCAGGAGTGTTGAAAACAAAGGGTCTGAAGCATTGTTGAGGATCCCTACTACCCATCCCACAACCTCTTTGACTCACTACCATCAGGAAGGAGGTGCAGGGGTATCAGGACTAGAACTGCTCGATTGGGTAACAGCCTCTTCCCTCAGGCAGTAAAACCAATGAGTACCCTGCCACCACTGAAGTCTCAGCCCTAGAACAGTGAGCTGTTTACCTGTATTACACACATTTTGAACTGTATTTTATGAACTTACTTGTTATAATATTTTGTTTTATGTGTTGTGTGTGATATACAGTATATTTTGTAGATGCGCTGTGGTCACCACAGGAACATTGAATTGAATTCACTTTATTTATTACATCCTTCACATACAAAGAGTAAAAATCTTTAAGTTACGTCTCTGTCTAAATGTGCAATCATAGTAATTTATAATAAATAGAACAGCCAATGCAACATAGAAATACACTTAAATCAGCGTGAGTTAATCAGTCTGATGGCTGGGTGGAAGAAGCTGTCCCGGAGCCTGTTGGTCCTGGCTTTTATGCTGCGGTACTGTTTCCCGGATGGTAGCAGCTGGAATAGATTGTGGTCGGGGTGACACATGTCCCCAATGATCCTCTGGGCCCTTTTTACACACCTGTCTTTATAAATGTCTTGAATAATGGAACATTCACAACTACGGATGCACTGGGCTATTCACACCACTCTCTGCAGAATCCTGCGATTAAGGGATGCACAGTTCCCATACCAGGCAGTGATGCAGCCAGTCAGGATGCTCTCAGTTGTGCCCCTGTTGAAAGTTCTTAGGATCTGGTGGCCCATAACAAACTTCATCAACCGTCTGAGGTGAAAGAGGTGCTGTTGTGCCTTTTTCACCACATAGCTGGTGTGTGCAGACCACGTGAGATCTTCACTGATGTGGATGCCAAGGAACATAAAGCTATTTACCCTCTCAACCACAGTTCCATTGATGTCAAAAGCGGTTAGCCCATCTCCATTCCTCCTGTAATCCACAACCAGCTCCTTTGTTTTTTGTGACAGCGAGGGAGAGGTTTTTTTCTTGACATCACTGTGTCACAGAGATGACTTCTTCCCTGTAGGCCACCTTGCTATTGTTTGAGATTAAGCCAATCAAAGTAGTGTCGTCGGCAAATTTAATTAGCAGATTAGAGCTGTGGGTGGCGACACAGTCATGGGTATACAGGGAGTAAAGGAGGGGACTTAGTTCACAGCCCTGCAGGGCTCCTGTGTTGAGAGTCAGAGGGGTGGAAGTGAGGGAGCCCACTCTTACAACCTGCCAGCAATCTGACAGGAAGTCCAGGATCCAGCTGCACAAGGCAGGGTCAAGGCCAAGGTCTTTGAGCTTCCTGTTGATTCTGGAGAGAATAATGGTGTTGAATGCTGAACTGTAGTCCAAGAAAGGCATTCTCACATAAGCATCCTTCTTCTTCAGATGTGTAAGGACGGTATGTAGAGCAGTGGCTATTGCGTCATCTCTCGATCAGTTGTGTCGGTAGGTGAATTGTAGGGGGTCCAGTGTGGGTGGTAGCATACTATAGATGTAATCCTTGACCAGCCTCTCAAAGCATGCTTAATATTGAGGTGAGTGCGACAAGACGCCAGTTGTTCAAGCATGTTACCTTGGTCTTTTTTGGTACAGGAGGGCACTCTACACTGGGAGAGGGAGAGATTAAAAACGTATGTAAACACACCTGCTAGTTGAACTGCACACATCCTAAGTACTTGCCCTGGGATGCCATCCAGTTCCGCAGCCTTGCGACTGTCCACTCACTGGAAACATCTGCGTATCTCAGCCTCAGAGATGACCAGCTTGCAGGTTGTAGTGGTGACTTTCTTCGCAGTCTCAGAGTTAGCGACATCAAACAGAGCGCAAAAGTGATTGAGCTCATCCGGGAGAGAGGCCGCGATGTTGGCGGCACCACAACGTTTGGCTTCGAAGTCTGTTTCATTTGGTTGTATATATGATTAGTCAGATGACATTAAACTTGATTACATCGTTAGGCTGTGTTGCTGTTAACACAAACAACACATTTCACTGTGTGCTTCAATGTACATGTGATAAATAAATTAATCTGAATCTGTTTGCAAAGGCTGTGTACTTTTCAGCTGTTTACCAATGAGCCTCCCATCCCCGACCTCTCCCTCCCCACCCCATCATTCCAACACCAAGTTGCAAATAAAGCCAGAGACATTACTCTTTCCTGGAGTTGCACACTTGATATTCAGTGAAACACACAAATACCAGTACAGCCTGGATAACTGAAAAATGGCACTCAGCAAAACACACACTAGGAGATGAAACTCCCAGCAATGCAGTGAAAGACCCACTGAGAAAGTTGGACTAGAGCAACACCTCATATTCTGTCTGGGTAGCCTTCAACCTGATGGCATGAGCATCAATTTCTCCAACATTCGGTAGCTTTATCTCCCTCTGCTTTCCCTCTTCTTCAATTCTCAATTCTGGTCTCTTACTACTTCTCCTCCTCACTTGCCTACCACTCCCCCCCGGTGTCCCTCCTCCTTCCCTTTTTCCCTCTCCTACCAGATTCCTGTCAGCCCTTTTCCTTTTCCACCTATTACCTCCGAGCTTCGTACTTCATCCCACCTCACCAGGCTTGTATTCTTTCCCCTCCCCCCACAGTCTTATTCAGGCATCTTCCCCCTTTCCTTTCCAACCCTGATGAAGGGTCTCATCCCAAAATATCAGCTGCTTATTCACTTCCATAGATGCTGCCTGACCTGCTGAGTTCCTCCGGCATTTTGCGTGTGTTGCCCATGGACTGGTTACCCCTTTGTAGGGTTTTGGTGATCTGAGCGGTACATGGATGGGAAGGATGTGCATGGCTATGGCCCAGGTGTGGATTGATGGGACTAGGCAGAATAGCAGTCCGACTTGGACTAGAAGGGCCGAAGGGCCTGTTTCTGTCCTGTAGTGCTCTATGATTCAATGACTATGCAGCCAGGTTCAGCTGGGAGAAAAATCATTGCAGCATTTAGATCGGCATGTAAATACTGTGTAACTGGCAGTAGCTCAGAAGATCTGTCCATGGCCAATTCCTTTTTTAAATAATTAATTTGCTAATAATTATCGAATAATTTGACAGATGTAAAGCTAAGAGGTGAAGATAACCTTTTGACCCTACAGATAGGCCTAACTCAGAAAGAAAACCACAAGATGTAATATTTTAGTAATATGTATCTTTTCTCCCCCACTGTTCAAAATTTAATCATAAAGATCAGGCAAGTGTTGTGGCTCAGAAAGATGCTCTTGGGATTATGGCACCAAAGACAGTTCCTAGTAGCACAATCACACTATTTTGACTTTCTTGGTTTTTCTTCCCCAATGCATTCAAAAATCACTTTTTCTCAAGTGCATATCCAAATTCACTATTGAACATTCTCATCATGTTTCTACCTGTCTTAAAGCAATGTTCCAGATCCAAACAATTCTCTTTGTAAAATTGTTTTTCCTCACATTTGCTCTCTTTGACTTAAGTTTTAAAACCGCCCCTATTCTTGAATCATTATGAAATGAGAAGAGTTCCTTTTCTAAAACATTTATAATCTTGTACACCACTATCACATGCTGCCCCCCCCGCAACATTTTTTCCTCCAAGAAAGACAACAGTAATTTTTCCAGTCCAACTATATTCAGAATTAAGAATCAGGTCTATAATCACTGACATATGCCATGAAATTTGTTGTTTTGCAGCAGCAGTGCAATACCAAAAGTACTATACAATACACTAAGTATATGGAGGTTGGTTGTAGGGGATTCGTTCTTTAGTTAGAGCCTTCAGCATTTCGGGCATCGAGGGAGAGAGGAAGAGGAGAGCCATCCGCAGTACCACCGATGCGGCAGAGAGGGCCTCAAGATGGCTGTGGCTCAAAAGAGGGGAGCCATGGAGTCATAAGTAGCTAGCCATCTGGACACAAGCTGGGGTCTGATCAGCCCCGGCTGGGTCACCTGGAGGAGGTTGTATGATGTTGAAAGACCCGAAACACCCGATGATTCCAGGAACATCACTGAAGATGTGTCCAGAAGTATCAATAGATGTATGTACACAGCTACATGTATAAGTAATGCAAAAAGAAATGAATAATAGTGAGGTAGTTTTCATGGGGTCATGGACCATTCTGAAATCTGATGGCAGAGGGGAAGATGATGTCTAAAGAGATAGATTCCAACAGAATTGATGTATTCTCAATAAGCAATGGAAAGATTAGATGTACCAAGGTATTGTCAAAAACGTGACTTGCATACTGTTCATACCGATCAACTCCTTAGAGAGTACATTGAGGTAGTACAAGGTAAAAGAATAACAAAGCACAATAAAGTGCAACAGCTATCGAGAAAGTGCAGTGCAAGGTCATAATGAGGAGGATTTTAATACTATATATTTATGATAAAATGTATATAAAGTCAATGCTCGGTTATTGTCATAGTCATACTTTATTGATCCCGGGGGAAATTTGTTTTTGTTACAGTTGCACCATAAATAATAAATAGTAATAGAACCATAAATAGTTAAATAGTAATATGTAAATTATGCCAGGATATAAGTCCAGGACCAGCCTATTGGCTCAGGGTGTCTGACCCTCCAAGGGAGGAGTTGTAAAGTTTGATGGCCACAGGCAGGAATGACCTCCTATGACGCTCTGTGTTGCATCTCGGTGGAATTGCAACCATAAACTGCAGTCTGCCTAAAGTTGAGAGCAGAAGAGATAAAACCTACAATGGAATATGCAATACAAAACTAACCATTTGCTATTTTCAGTAAAATTACTGAGAAAACTGTCACTAATTTGAGCAAGTCATTTAGTCTTGCCAATTTACTTACTACAACAAACAAATCACAGGAATAGGAGGGTTTAAAGCAGAATTTTCCTTTTCAGTCAAGACAGGCACCAAACCACTGAATTCCAGAGGTCAAGTGAGACAAACAGTTAAGTGACAATAGGGCACACTCACCAAGTGTGGAAATAAGTTCATTCATTATGGACCATGTCCTATGATGTAAGCGATCATGGTCTTTCCATGACCATGATTGTTCTTGGCAAAGTTTTCTACAGAAGTAGTTTATCAATGCCTTCTTTTGGGCAGTGTCTTTACAAGACAGGTGACACCAGCCATTACCAAAACTCTTCAGTGATTGCCTGGTGTCAGTGGTCACAAAACCAGGACTTGTAATGTGCACCCGCTGCTCAGACAACCATCCACTACCACTCCCATGGCCTCACATGACCCTGATTGGGGGTGGGGGGGGGGGCTAAGCAGGCTCCACACCTCGCCCAAGGATGAACTGCAGGCTGGTGGAGGGAAGGAGTGCCTTACACCTCCTTTGGTCAAGATGAATCACAACCCCGCCACCCAAGTGGACACAAGTAGCCCTGATAAAATTAATGTCAATGAGCATCAAGCTGAAAGCAATCGAATAGTCAGAGTCATACCCTGCAGAAAGGAAGACATCGTCATTGCTGGAGGTCAATTAACTTAACCCGGGACATTACCATAGGCCCAACCACCTTCAGTTGCTGCAATGATTTTCCTTGAATCATAAGCTCAAAAATGGGAAGACTCAAAGATGAGGTCAAATTCCTCCTTATTTCTCCAAAATTGAATTAGTCAGTTCCTGTGCACAGCAAAACCTATTCAACATTCAGGCATCAACACATACATGGCATGATCGATACTCGTTATTTAGATGGAATGCAAACTATGCTTCATATAGTGGAGGTATCCAAGATCAGAGAGCTTAGCCTCAGAATGGAAGGATGTCCGTTGAGGACAGAGATAAGAAGGGATTTCTTTACCCAGAGGGTGGTGAATCAGTGGAATTCATTGACATATACAACTGTAGAGGCCAAGTCATTTTGCTATATTAAAAGTGGAGGTTAATAAGTTCTTGATTTGTAATGGGGTCAAAGGTTACTAGGAGAAGACAGGAGAACGTGGTTGAGGGAAAATGCAGTTAATATGGCACTGATAAGTGGCGACGCTTTGCATGCAGCTCTGATGGGAATTAGCAAATATTCTGGTTTAGGACAACTGCAGCTGAAATCCCCACACACAGTCATGGGTACTTCAGCAAGCAGTATTGCTTTAAAACATTTTTAAAACATCTATCAAAACTCAAAATCAGTGAACCCCAGACTGCAGACTCAAGTCGCAAGTACAGTTCACCCTTAAGAAAACGTACGCATGGAAGCCAAGCCAGTCTGCAAGTACAATTGTAACGCAGAGCGTTAAGACCCCCACTCCCAATTATCCTTCTGGTGAATGTACGGTCTCTTTGGAAAGTCTAATCACCCGGCTGTACTTCTACTCCTGGCATACAAGTAGAGACTAAAGACCTCATCACCAGAGGTGAGGACAAAGAAGCTGCAGGCAAGGGAGGCAGAGGAGTGCTTACAGGACTGCTTTGAGCCAGGGGAATGGAGAATATTCAGTTGTCATCAACTTTATCGAGATATGCATGGACAAGTGTGTGAACATACCAGACATACCCAAACCAAAATCCGTGGATGAACCAGGTGACTTGTAGTCGACCAGGTACAACATACAGAAGGCTATTTAAGAGTGATAAAACAACTCTGATTGAAGTTAGAGATGGAGTCGGATGCACGTCAGCTCTGGTAGGACTCACAGGCCGTTACTTCCTATAAGGAGAAACCTAACATCATGAATTGCTGTGATGCTTCACGCCATTGATGCCAGACGAGCTCAGCACCTTTTATGCAAGCTTTGAAAGGGAGAATCCCTGCAGCATCTGGTGACCCAGTGATCTCTGTCTTGGAGACTGACGTCAAGAATATCTTTCAGGCAAGTGAACCCTCACAAGGCATCAGGTCCTGATGGTGCACCTGGCAGCAGGGCAATGAAAACCTGTGCCAACCAACTGGTGGGAGTATTCAAGGACATCTTCAATCCCTCACGGCTGCAGTCGGAGGTTCCCACCTACTTCAAAACGGTGACAATCATACCAGTGCCCAAGATCTCAAAAACTATCGCCCTGTGACACTCATATCTAGTGTGAGGAAATATTTAGATAAGTTGGTCATGGCCAGAATCAACTTCTGCCTAAGCAAGGACCTAGACCCGCTGCAATTTGCCTATTGCCACAATAGGTCTACAACAGATGCGATCTCACTGGCTCTCCACTCTGTCTTGGATCACCTAGACAATAGCAACACCCATGTCGGGCTGCTGTTCATTGATTGCAGCTCAGTGTTCAACACCATCATACATCAGTTCTAATCAACAAGGTACAAAACCTGGGCTTCTGTACCTCCCTCTGCAACTGGATCCTTGTCGACCTCCCCAGAAGACCACAGTCAGTGCAGATAGTTAATAACATCTCCACCATGCTGACGATCAACACTGGCGCACCTCAAGGAAGCGTGCTTAGCCCACCGCTCTACTCTCTCTACACCCATGACTGCGTGGCTAGGCACAGTTTAAATGCCATCTATAAATTTGCCAATGGCATAACTATCGCCAGCAGAACTTCAGATAGTGACGAGGAAGCATATAAGAGCGAGATAGTTTGAGTGATGTCACAACAACAACCTTGCACTCAGTGTCTGCAAGACAAAATAATTGATTATGGACTTTAGCAAGGGGAAGTCAAGGGAACACAGAGCAGTCCTTATCGAGTGATAATCAGTGGAAAGGGTGAGCAGTTTCAAATTCCTGTGTGTCACATCTCTGAAGATCTACACTGGGCCCAAACATATTGATGCAATTACCAAGAAGACACAAGAGCGGTTATATTTCAGTAGGAGTTTCAGAAGAGATTACCATCTGGTATGGAGGGGCCACTGCACAGGATCGGTAAGAGCGGCAGAAAATTATAAACTCAGCCAGTTCCATCATGGGCATTAGCCTCCCCAGCATTCAAAAGGCAATGCCTCAAAAAGGTGGCATCCATTATTAAGGACCTCCACCACACAGGACATGCCCTCTTGTCACTGCTACTATCAAGGTGGTGGTACAGGAGCTTGAAGACACACACTTCTTCCCCTCTGCCATCAGATTTCTGAATGGACAGTGAATCCATGAACACCTCCTCAGTATTCTTCTCCCACCCCCATTTGCACTACTTATTTCATTTAATTCTTTTTAATATATATACTTCTTATTGTAACTTATAGTTTTTAAAGATTATTATGTATTGTAATGTACTGCTGCCGCAAAACAACAAATCTCATGACATATGCCAGTGACATAAAACCTAATTTGGATTCTGCTTATGATTCAGAGATCAGCCCTGACGGAATGATGGAGCAGACCAGACAGGCTGAATGGCCTAACTCTGCTCCTATGGCTTATGGCCAAGCAAGCCCCTTCAACATATCTAACAACCTACACTTCACACTCATTAACAGCAATATTAATGAGTGTTCCACTATGAATATCCTTGATTTTACCACTGACCAGAATCATTCCTGTGGGCACGTGCTGTGACAACAAGAGCAGATCATAGTTCCATTTCTTGATGTGAGGGACTAACTGCCTGATAATCAAAGCTTACTACCATG
Organism: Mobula birostris; assembly: GCF_030028105.1. Lineage (NCBI taxonomy): Eukaryota > Metazoa > Chordata > Chondrichthyes > Myliobatiformes > Myliobatidae > Mobula > Mobula birostris. Next base: position 7,064,079 of record NC_092388.1, read on the forward strand.
GCATCTCCTGAGATCACTACCATCAAGAGGGACAAGGGCAGCAGTTCTCCACAAAACACTGCATACCATCCTAATTTGGAATTTTATGCCATTCTTTCTCTGACACTTGTAGATACTTCCACAACACTGTCATGGGAGCAACTTTACCAGAAGAACCACAGCAGTTAAGGATGAGTCGTAAATGCACAACATGACAGTGCAACAGCTACCATAATGCTTTACAGCAGCAGCATATGGGGTTCAATTCCTGCTGCTGTCTGTAAGCAGCTTGCTTGTTCTCTTCATGACCACGTGGGTTTTTTCCCCAGGTGCTCCAATTTCCTCCCAATTTCCTAACATGTTAGGGTTAGTAACTTGTGGGCATGCTAAGTTGGCACCAGAAGCATGGTAACACTTGCAGACTGTCCCCAGCACATCTTGGAGCTGTGTTGGTGACACGTACAATGCACTTTACTGTATGTTTGAATATACTTTTGCCAATAAAGCTGACCTTTAGATTTTTAATGTACACCTTTCCAGTGGCATAAAATTATAGAGTAGTACAGCACAAAACCAGGCCCTTCAACCCATCTAATCTGTGCTGAACCATTCAAACTGCCTATTACCATTGACATACATCGGGACCATAGCCTTCCGTACCACTACCATCCACATACCTATCCAAACTTTTCTTAAACATTGAAATTGTGCTTGCATTCACCAGGCACTGGCAGCTTGTTCCACATTTTACAACCCTCTGAGTGAAGATGTCTTCTCTCATGTTCCCCTTAAGTTTTTCCCCCTTCACCTTTAACCCATGACCTCTGGTTGTCATCCCACCCAACCCCAGTGGAAAAATCCTGCCTGCATTTACCCTATTTTGTATACCTCAATTAAATCTCCTCTCAATCTTCTGCATTCTAAGCAACAAAATACTAACCTATTCAAACTTTCCTTACACCTCAGGTCTTCCAAAACCAGCAACATCCTTGTAAATTTTCTCTGTACTCTTTCAAACTTATTTACATCTCTCCTGTAGGAAAGATCCTTGTCAATTTACTGCAACTACTCAGGCCATTTTGAGAATTAACACTTTACAATCTTTCATCTTTTTGCCTCAGAGTTAAGCTGATAGCTGAATAATCACAGACGAGATTGTACAGGATGTCCTATCTTTTACTTCACACCTTTCTGATTTTCAAAACATCCACTGCATTCAGGGCCTCTGCCTCCTCCATATACTAGAGTCAGGATGTTGCAAGTAACCAGCAGTTTCACCTTCTCATAACAAGCAAATCACGTTACAGCGACGTGCCTGCTGTGATCCATGGAACTATTACACCATTTGTTATTTTGCCAGGAAAATATCTGTACATTTGATCTACAATTATTATTTTATATAGATTCATTGGAATGATGTTGAATTTTAAAAGATTAAACTGGAAATAAATTATACAAACTTAGCTTGTATTTTTTTAAGTTACTTCCTCTTTTAACTAACTTACAAGATGCACGTGGACATGACTTATCGCCCAGATCTAAAAGTAAGACAGAGAACCACTGCAACTCACGTGACCCAAGTAGAGATTTCCATTATTCAGACCCAGTGATGTGCAGGAACAAGAAACACGTCTGAGTCAGAACTGTACGGAAAATTTGTGTTTACATTTTTGTTTGCTACTGTTGTCCTCCTGGTTGTTACGGTCTGTTTGCTTGAGAGGTGCAAAAGAAATAACCCACACTCTTAGGAAGCAGTAGGAGATTGAGCAATGATCACTCTGAGCCTTTTAAATGATTAAGAACATAGAAAAGCACAGGACAGTAAGACTCTAACTCTAATATCAATCGAACTCTTCCCTCATACATAACCCTCCATTTTCCTTTTATTCACATGCCTATCTAAGAGACTCTTAAATGTCCCTAATGTATCTGCCTCTACTATCACCCCTGGCAGTGTTTTCCATGCACCAACCACTCTCGGTGTAAAACATCTACCTCTGACATCTCCCTATACTTTCCTCCAAACACCTTAAGATTATAACCTCTTGTATTAGCCATTTCTAACCTGGGGTTAAAAAAAGTCTCTGGCTGTCTACTCGATTTTTGCCTCATCATCTTGAGCACCTCAGCAAGTCTCCTCTCATTCTCCTTCGCTCCAAAGAGAAAGGCTCACTCGACCTTTCCTCATAAAACATGCTCGCTCATCCAGACAGCATCCTGGTAAATCTCCTCTGCACACTCTCTAAGGCTTCCACATCCTTTCTATAATGTGGAAACCAGAACTGAGCACAATATGCCAGAGTTTTATAGTGCTGTAACATTAATTAGCGGTTTTTGAACTCAATCCCCTGACTAATGAAGGCCAGCACACTTCAGGCGTTCTTAACCACCCTATCAGCTTGTGTGGTGACTTTGAGGGATCTATGGATGTGGACCCCAAGATCCTTCTGTTCCTCCACACTGCTAAGAATCCAGCCATTAACTCTGCATTCTGTCTTAAGTTTGACCTTCAAAAGTGAATAAATATAGAACACAGAATAGTACAGCACAGTACAGGCCCTTCAGCCCACAATGTTGTGCCCACCCTTAAACCCTGCCTCCCATATAATCCCCCACTTTAAATTCCTCCATATACCTGTCTAGTAGTCCCTTAAATTTCACTAGTGTATCTGCCTCCACCACTGACTCAGGCAGTGCATTCCACGCATCAACCACTCTCTGAGTAAAAAACCTTCCTCTAATATCCCCCTTGAACTTCCCACCCCTTACCTTAAAGCCATGTCCTCTTGTATTGAGCAGTGGTGCCCTGGGGAAGAGGCGCTGGCTGTCCACTCTATCTATTCCTCTTAATATCTTGTACACCTCTATCATGTCTCCTCTCATCCTCCTTCTCTCCAAAGAGTAAAGCCCTAGCTCCCTTAATCTCTGATCATAATGCATACTTTCTAAACCAGGCAGCATCCTGGTAAATCTCCTCTGTACCCTTTCCAATGCTTCCACATCCTTCCTATAGTGAGGTGACCAGAACTGGACACAGTACTCCAAGTGTGGCCTAACCAGAGTTTTATAGAGCTGCATCTTTACCTCACGACTCTTAAACACTATCTCTCAACTTATGAAAGCTAACACCCCATAAGCTTTCTTAACTACCCTATCTACCTGTGAGACAGCTTTCAGGGATCTGTGGACATGTACCCCCAGATCCCTCTGCTCCTCCACGCTACCAAGTATCCTGCCATTTACTTTGTACTCTGCCTTGGAGTTTGTCCTTCCAAAGTGTACCACCTCACATTTCTCCGGGTTGAACTCCATCTGCCACTTCTCAGCCCACTCCTGCATCCTATCAATGTCTCTCTCCAATTTTTGACATTCCTCTACACTATCTACAACACCACAACCTTTGTGTCGTCTGCAAACTTGCCAACCCACCCTTCTACCCCCACATCCAGGTCGTTAATAAAAATCACGAAAAGTAGAGGTCCCAGAACAGATCCTTGTGGGACACCACTAGTCACAACCCTGCAACCTGAATGTACTCCCTCCACCACAACCCTCTGCCTTCTGCAGGCAAGCCAATTCTGAATCCACCTGGCCAAACTTCTCTGGATCCCATGCCTTCTGACTTTCTGAATAAACCTACCGTGTGGAACCTTGTCAAATGCCTTACTAAAATCCATGTAGATCACATCCACTGCACTACCCTCATCTATATGCCTGGTTACCTCCTCAAAGAACTCTATCAGGCTTGTTATACATAATCTGCCCTTCACAAAGCCATGCTGACTGTCCCTGATCAGGCCATGATTCTCTAAATGCCCATAGATCCTATCTCTAAGAATCTTTTCCAACAGCTTTCCCACCACAGACATAAGGCTCACTGGTCCATAATTACCCGGACTATCCCTACTACTTTTTTAGAACAAAGGGACAACATTCGCCTCCCTCCAGTCCTCTGGTACCATTCCCGTGGACAACGAGGACATAAAGGTCCTAGCCAGAGGTTCAGCAATCTCTTCCCTCACCTCGTGGAACAGCCTGGGGAATATTCCATCAGGCCCCGGGGACTCATCCGTCCTAATGTATTTTAACAACTCCAACAGCTCCTCTCCCTCAATATCAACAAGCTCCAGAACATCAACCTCACTCATATTGTCCTCACCGTCATCAAGTTCCCTCTCATTGGTGAATACCGAAGAGGAGTATTCGCTCACTTCCACAGCCTCCAAGCACATCTTCCCACCTTTATCTCTAATCGGTCCTACCTTCAACTCCTGTCATCCTTTTTTTCTTCACATAATTGAAGAATGCCTTGGGGTTTTCCTTTACCCTACTCGCCAAGGCCTTCTCATGCTCCCTTCTTGCTTTCCTCACCCCCTTCTTAAGCTCCTTTCTTGCTACCCTATAATCCTCAATAGACCCATCTGATCCTTGCTTCCTAAACCTCATGTATGCTGCCTTCTGCCACCTGACTAGATTTTCCACCTCACTTATCACCCATGGTTCCTTCACCCTACCATTCTTTATCTTCCTCACCGGGACAAATTTATCCCTAACATCCTGCAAGAGATCCTTAAACATTGACCATATCTCCATAGTACCATTTCCCTGCAAAAACTTCATCCCAATTCACACCCGCAAGTTCTAGCCTTATAGCCTCATAATTTGCCCTTCCTCAATTAAAAATTTTCCTGTCCTCTCTGATTCTATCCTTTTCCATTATAATGTTAAAGGTCATGACTTTACATTTTTTCCCATATTCCTGTTTGGAGATGCTGAGGAAGTAGCTCAATCCCTAAGCAAGCGTACACTGCCACAGGAGCCTGAAGGGCAATCACTCGCTCAGACACTTAAATAATTAGATTCAGATTCTTTTACTTATCGCATGTACATCAAAACATACAGTGAAATGCACCCTTTGTGTTAACAACCAACACGACCCAAGGATGTGCTGTAGTAACCTGCCAGTGTCACCACACATGCACTGACGTAGCATGTCCACAATGCTTAACAATGTATTACTCATTTAAAACACAATGATGTGATTGAACTGAGTAATGCTGAAAAATTACATTCTGCAGTAAGGTAACTAGTCTTAATACTGGAACCAGGTTTCTTAGGAATGAAATCAGCACACAAAGTGCAGATGAAATGTTTAGCTCACTTTCCTGCAAGGCAGTGCACGTTCAGTCAATTATGAACTTAGAAATGAAGCTCCTTGTTGGTTCAGGGCACCAAGGAATATAAAGCAAATGCAAGTAAGCTGGGACAAGACATCAGCAGCCACTACCTAAATGAATGATGAAGCAGTCTTGAAAGGGTACACAATCATACATTTAACACAGAACAGTACAGCACAGAAACAGCCCATTAAGCCAACTAAATTAGTAATCAAACGGGCAACTAAATTATCCCCTCTGCCTACACAATGTCCATCTCCTTCTATTTTCTTCATATTCATGTTCCTGTCCAAACGTCTCTTAAAAGTCTTTAATGAATCTACCTCTACCACCAACCGAGGCACCCACCACTCTCTGTGTAAAAAAAACTTCCCCTTCAATGCATGCTCTGTTTCATGAAAACAGCAAAACAAAAAGCCCAGTTTTGAAACAATAAACTTTATCAACACTGAAATATTTATCAGCTTAAAAAGTACTGCTCAAATATTTTACATTCAGAATTATTTTACATGTTAGAAAGAAACTGAAAATATTGAATGAGTTGTCATTGGGAAGGAAAAAAAATCAAACCTTTAAGTAAAATGTATTTACTCAAAAAGTAAAACTTTTATCCAGGGAAATACATTTTCTCAAATATCACGTAGTACGTATAAAGGCAGAAAGGTTTCACTGAAGGTAAAACACAGATAGGCTCATATCACCATTTCTATTGTGATAAAATACTGATTTCAGTAAAGGTGTTACAATACATAATTATTCTCCAATATGGGGTAATTCGTGGCTCTCGTTGGAGACATTTTTTAAAACTAAAAATCAAAATAATTAGTTCAAGTTGTAGACATTTTCCTCAGTAAGATGAGAGATTAAACATCTAGGATGCAACAACATGGTTTAGGTCACACCTCGGCTTTGTTTGCAAAGGTTAGTTCATCGCGTAGTGCGGTAACTACGGAGGAGAAACAAAAAGGGGAACAGAGAGAAAAGTACAGAACATATTTGTTCTGCTTGAGCAACACCTTTATGTGTGAAGCTTATCAGCACAAGATAGCCAGACCTAAAATACATGAAGGGGCAGACAGTAACTTACATATTTAGACTTATCAGTTTATCATGAGATGTTAACAAGATAGTATTTGATAGCTGCTCTTTTATTGGCATCGATGGAGTCAGTGGTTAAAGGTAGACCATTTCCCCTCCACTCACACTACTTACCATTCTTTGTTGAGCCGTGTGTGGCTAACAGTTTTCGCAGAAGCTCAGCTTGCGTTTTTGTCACCAAGTGTAAGTTAGACATTTCTCTCTTCAGATCCTGGTATGGTTTCTGCAGACTAACTTCTCTAAAATTAAAAAAAACATATTGTGTACATTATCACAAATGAAACACAAAACAACCTCACTTTATACACTTAAGACTTTAAAAAACCTAAATACATTTTTCAGTCCTAATTGTCTCCTTTTGCTCAAGGCTGGAGAGCCTAATATCTAACAATGATATGCAGTGGCCATCCATTCTTTTTGAATACCAGGCAAATTTCAGTGCTTTGGGAGCAATTGAGAAATGTGATTACCTATATAGAGGACAGATAGAAAATAGAAATTTTTAAAAATTCTATCAGATTTCTTCTTCTTCAGCCTTTTACCTCTTCCACCTATTCGCTTCTCATTTGAACCCTTCCCTACCCACCCACCTGATCTTACCTATCATCACGTTCCAGTTTGCACTCCTTCCCCTCCTGCATCTTCTTCTTCGGGCTACTTCCCCCTTCCTTCCCAGTTCTCAGCCCAAAACACTGACTCTTTCTTCCATTCCTGAGCTGCTCAATTCCTCCAGCATTTTACACGTGTTACTCTGGATTTCCAGTATCTGCAGAATCTCTTGTGTTAATATTAAAAACAAAGTCATCTTCTTCTTCTTCGAGTTTTCAGTTGCACAATCAAATTATGGCAATAAATAGATACAACTCAGGTCTGTTTGGATTCCACTTCCAAAAGAATGAAGGATTCAATAAAATTAGACTTGCTAGTTTACAAAAATCCAAGTGCTAAGTTACTCATAAAATACTTTTGCTAACCCGTTCTCAATTTTTAGGTAGAGAAACAAGTTTTCAGGGGGAAATTATTACAAGAATTGAAGAACAGAAAATGCAACTCCATGGAGCACAAGTGATCATGACAGAAATGGTAATTACAAAATTAAAAAAATCACCCTCTCAACAAAAATCTTTCCACAAATTTAAAACAAAACTAAGCAATCAATTTCAGTTTCTTCTTCTGACTGCACCATCATTACTTACTGGAATGAGGCACCAGGTGATCAAGGTTGACAAACTAGTACTGGTACAGCAATAGTCCCAGACACAGCAGTGACCAGTACCAGCAATTATTGCATGGGAAACTCTTATAAAGTTGATAGATAGGCTATCAAATTTGTAAATTGATTTATTATTGTCACTCGCACCAAAGTAGAGAGAAAAACCTCACAGATTAATTCATTACATGAACCTCTGTCTGAAAGCATAATAGATTTGCTTCAACTCCTTCTCACAACCAAGTACTAGAAATGTAGATACTGCCACTCTGCCTGGTGCAGTACCCAGTCATCATCACCCTCGCCTTGCCCATCAAGACTGAACTGTTACCTGATAAACACAGATTCTTTAACAAAAAAAATTAAATCACATTGGGGCCTGTTGCACTTTTCCAGTTGGGCTACTTGACTATGGATCTCAAGTCTTTTAATTTAACTTCCTTAATTACAATTTTTTTTTCCAACTGAGACTCAAATGTGCTATAATATTGGAACTACTTCATACCTCAGTGAACCGGTAAGAAATTTGGAAGGGATTCAAGAATCACTTTTGCAAGTTGAAAAACTCTAATAAAATTTAAACAACAACACATGCTTGAATTAAGAACTGAAGAGACTGGAAATATTAAGGTAGGCAGGCAGATTTCAAAGTCAAAGTAAATCTATTATCAAAGTACACATACGTTACCATATATAACCCTGAGATTCATTTTCCTGAGGGCATTTACATGAAAATAAAGAAATACAATAGAATTATGCAAAACTATATATAAACAACAAATGTGCAAAAGACAAACTGTGCAAATAAAAAAGTAAGTAATATTGAATTGAATTGACTTTATTACTTACATCCTTCAAATACATGAGAAGTAAAAATCTTTATGTCTCTGTTCAAATGTGCAATGTACAATTACGGTAATTTATAATAAATATTATGTACAACAGGATAGTCAATATAACACAGAAATACAGTAGCGTCAGCATGAATTAAACAGTCGATGACCTGGTGGAAGAAGCTATCCCGGAGCCTGTTGGTCCTGGCTTTTATGCTGCGGTACCGTTTCCCGGATGGTAGTAGCTGAACTGTTTGTGGTTGGGGTGACTCGGGTCCCCAATGATCCTTCAGGCCCTTTTTACACACCTATCTTTATAAATGTCCTGAATAGTGGGGAGTTCACATCTACAGATGCGCTGGGCTGTCTGCACCACTCACTGCAGAATCCTGTGATTGAGTTCCCACACGAGGCAGTGACGCAGCCAGTCAGGATGCTCTCAATCCTGTCCTAAGGTTCTTAGAATTTGAAGGGCCATACCAAACTTCTTCAACATGAGTCATAGACTCCTTAACAGTGTGTCTGTAAGTTGTGGAATCAATCAGTTCAGAGTTGTGGTGAGTCAAGTTATCTATCCAGTTCAGGAGTCTATGGTGGTCGGGTAATAACAATTCCTGAACCTGATGGTATGGGACCAGGTTTTATGGAAACATTTCATGGAAAGAGAAACAAAGTTAATAAGTTACAATCAGAAACCTTTTGTCATCATCTTGCAAACCAAACGCAAGTTGTGCCTGAAACTATTTTGTGACATCCTTTATGTTCAGAAGAAGGGCAAGACACAGTCCAACCCGATGCATTTTAAATCACAGTTGGGGACTTCAACCAGGCATGTTGAAGAAAACCCTGCCCAATTACAATCAGTGTATAATTATAGCACAGCACCAGAAATCCCAACACACTAGACCACTGTTATGCTAAGATAACAAATACCTACTGTTCCAGCCCAAGACAGCTTGGTAAATCAGATCACTAAGCTGTCTTTCTCCTACCTGCATACTGGCAGAGGCTAAAGAGCAAAGCTCCAGAGATTAGGACAACTAAGAGGTGGTTGCAGGAAGCAGAGAAGTGGCTACAGGATTGTTTTGAGTCAGAGGACTGGACTGTGTTCAAGGACTCATCTGTAATCTGAATGAATACACCACGATTGTCACAAACTTTATTAAAACAGTTATTGACGAGTGTTTCCCCACAAAATCATTCAGTCTTCCCCAATCAGAAGTGCTGGATGAACTGAGAGATCTGCAATCTGTTGAGAGCCAGATCAGAAGCATTCAAGTGTAGTCACAAAGCAAGTTTAAAATCTGTGTGAGCTAATCCCATATGAACACTAAATGCTGGAAGTACGACTAACCCTTTGCTCAGGGATTTCCAAAAGGTACATTAAGGTTTGTTCATGTTTTTACTCATGACCTCTGGTAAGCATAACACAAGTAAAATTTATAGCATTTCTGCTCTGCAGATTGCTTTCATGATGCCAAATGAATTCTTCTAAAATTACGCAAAAATATACATGCGATGGAGAAATTGTGTGTACATGCAAGTGACTCAATGATAAACTTGTGTAGTGAAATCCTTTCGCAGGACAAGGTTTCAGACCAGACATCATTTTGCCAGATTTACAAACAAGGCTTTCATGCGAGATATAGAGATAACTTTCAGAAATACCACAGAATAATCATTGTCTTCCACTGCTGATAGATCTAGCCTGAGTTATTCTGAGAAATAATGGTCAGTGGCTGTAGATATGGATTTAGATTCATGATGAAAGATGCACTATTCCAATTTTTAATACCATTGAGAGTGCCAGAAACTCCAAACCAGTGCTTAGATCTTCCACTTGACAGCAAGTGAGAAAGATCAGGAACATTTCAAAGACAACAGGACCTGAGTTGTACCCGAGTTATAGGGAAAGGTTGACTAGGTTAGGATTTTATTCCTTAGAACATAGGAGAATGAGGGGAGATTTGATAGAGGGATACAAAATTAAGAGGGGTATGGATAGGGTAATTGCAGGTAGGCTTTTCTACTGAGGTTGGGTGAGACTAGAATTAGATGTCATGGGTTAAGGATGACTGGTGAAATGTTAAAGGGAAACATGAGGGGGGAACTTCTTCACATAGAGATTGAAGAGTGTGGAACAAGCTGCCAGCAGAAGTGGTAGATGAAGTTTAAATTGCAACATTTAAGAGAAATTTGGATAGGTTCACAGATGGGAAGGGTATGGAGCGCTATGGTCCAGGTGCAGGTCGATGGGCATACACTAGATTCCAGTTAATTGGGCCATTGGTTAATCAGGGCAGCTGTTTATAGAACATAGAATAGTACAGCACAGTACAGGCCCTTCGGCTCACAATGTTGTGTTGACCCTCAAACCCTGCCTCCCATATAAGCCCCCACCTTAGATTCCTTCATATACCTGTCTAGTAGTCTCTTAAACTTCACTAGTGTATCTGCCTCCACCACTGACTCAGGCAGTGCATTCCACGCACCAACCACTCTCTGAGTAAAAAACCTTCCTCTAATATCCCCCTTGAACTTCCCACCACTTACCTTAAAGCCATGTCCTCTTGTATTGAGCAGTGGTGCCCTGGGGAAGAGGCGCTGGCTATCCACTCTATCTATTCCTCTTATTATCTTGTACACCTCTATCATGTCTCCTCTCATCCTCCTTCTCTCCAAAGAGTAAAGCCCTAGCTCCCTTAATCTCTGATCATAATGCATACTTTCTAAACCAGGCAGCATCCTGGTAAATCTCCTCTGTACCCTTTCCAATGCTTCCATATCCTTCCTATAGTGAGGTGACCAGAACTGGACACAATACTCCATGTGTGGCCTAACCAGAGTTTTATAGAGCTGCATCATTACATCGCGACTCTTAAACTCTATCCCTCGACTTATGAAAGCTAACATCCCATAAGCTTTCTTAACTACCCTATCCACCTGTGAGGCAACTTTCAGGGATCTGTGGACATGTACCCCGAGATCCCTCTGCTCCTCCACACTACCAAGTATCCTGCCATTTACTTTGTACTCTGCCTTGGAGTTTGTCCTTCCAAAGTGTACCACCTCACACTTCTCCGGGTTGAACTCCATCTGCCACTTCTCAGCCCACTTCTGCATCCTATCAATGTCTCTCTGCAATCTTTGACAATCCTCTACACTATCTACAACACCACAACCTTTGTGTCGTCTGCAAACTTGCCAACCCACCCTTCTACCCCCACATCCAGGTCGTTAATAAAAATCACGAAAAGTAGAGGTCCCAGAACAGATCCTTGTGGGACACCACTAGTCACAATCCTCCAATCTGAATGTACTCCCTCCACCACCACCCTCTGCCTCTGCAGGCAAGCCAATTCTGAATCCACCTGGCCAAACTTCCCTGGATCCCATGCCTTCTAACTTTCTGAATAAGCCTACCGTGTGGAACCTTGTCAAATGCCTTACTAAAATCCATATAGATCACATCCACTGCACTACCCTCATCTATATGCCTGGTTACCTCCTCAAAGAACTCAATCAGGCTTGTTAGACACGATCTGCCCTTCACAAAGCCATGCTGACTGTCCCTGATCAGACCATGATTCTCTAAATGCCTATAGATCCTATCTCTAAGAATCTTTTCCAACAGCTTTCCCATCACAGACATAAGGCTCACTGGTCTATAATTACCCGGACTATCCCTACTACCTTTTTTGAACAAGGGAACAACATTCGCCTCCCTCCAATCCTCTGGTACCATTCCCGTGGACAACGAGGACATAAAGATCCTAGCCAGAGGCTCAGCAATCTCTTCTCTCACCTCGTGGAGCAGCTTGAGGAATATTCTGTCAGGCCCCGGGGACTCATCCGTCCTAATATATTTTAACAACTCCAACACCTCCTCTCCCTTAATATCAGCATGCTCCAGAACATCAACCTCACTTATTTGGGACAACTTTTAAAGAACAAAAACTAATTGAAAAAAAATAGCCAGGATTCCCTTTGATTATTTGGGATAATATGCTGATTAATTGGGGCACGAGATTGTTGCTGAGCATTTTCTAACTAGCATCAGTCATGTACACATCGTGTGGCCACTGGGACACTATACTGTGCTTAGCGCGAAGTTTTTCCAATAGCAATAGTTGTATGTACTGTATCTGTGTTCAAAAAGCAGTGATTTTTTTTGTCACTGACAGTTCACAAGAAATAAGCAGTAAGACAATTCAGAACTGTTTTGCTCACTGCAGTTTGAAGCATTCAGTCTTGGAGATGCCAGAAATGGCCGGAAGAGAAAATGAAATGATTTTACTACTTCAACAAGTCAGGAAGCATGAAGAATTTGAAGGTATTGATAATGATCTTGAATGCTACCTTTTGTCCCCACCAGGCACACAGCTCTCAACTGTGGCTCGAAGAAGCTGTTTGCATGTGACAGCAGCCACACCTTCGTACCTGCTTTGATTGGTGGGCTAAACCAGCTGCAGAAAGCCACTGGTCTCATGCCCCAGTGAGCACGGGGCATGCTAGTCCAAGCATGTGAAGTCAGATCTACAGTAGGATCTAATGGCTACGAAGGCAGTTCTGCAATGCTATATGGAGAATGAAGGGCATGATGAGGCACAGAGAAGTCATGGTCATCCTCTACAACCAAGAAAGTCCCCAGTTGTGATGTCTATTTGTCTCAGTGAACCTGGATTTCTGAGGCTGAGATAGTGGAACTGCCCCAGCATAAAGCTTTTCCACTTTAAGAACTCTCCCCCAATTGTTTCCTGTCCTCATCAGATATGGACAATCACCAGTAGTATTAATACTGTTATAATTTATTCTGTATTTTATTTAAATACATGTGTTACTTTGTTAAATCGTAGTTTGTCTTTTTATACCTTTTTAACTATTTCCATGAAACTTTGGCTAATTGGGGAAACCACTTAATTAGGCCAAAATATACTGGGCTTCATTTGTCCCATTAACAGGAACACACTGTATTTCAGCACAGACTAGATTGGCTGCAGGGCCAATTTCAATGCTGTAGAGTTCTCTGACTCTATGACATCAAGATCACTTCCACCAAGAATACAAAGACAAACCTTTCTCCTGATAAGGTGCTTGTACAGTCTACCTAACATAAGAATTTTTCTGGGCAAAATCGTACCTGTTTAATCTGCTGCGAAAGACACTTGTTGCCATTTCCCTATATAGTTAACAGGATTAACAAGGCTTGAAACCAAGATTTAAATGTTGATCTAGACACTGCATGCCGTCAAAATGGTCATCCAATATAACCAACACTGATGAAAGATTTCTCCCTTTCATGGCAGGATGCCAGATTCTGGCTGGAGTATTTACTCATATCTTTAACCTCTCAGTTTGGCAGTCTGAGGTACCCGTACCCACCCTTGCCTCAAGTAGGATTCAATTATACCGTTGCCTAAGAATGTGGTGACCTGCTTCAATGATTGTCATCCAGTAGCACTGACAAGCACTGTGCTTTGAGAGGCTGGTGATGAAACCTATCAATTCCTGCCTAAGAAGTGACTTCGATCCAGTCCAATTTCCTTACTGTCACAACAGGTCCACAGTGGATGCTATTTCATTGGCTCTTCACTCAATCCTGGAACAGCAAAGATGCACACATTAGGATGCTCTTTATTGACTATAGCTCAACATTCAATACTATCATCCCCTGAAAACTAATCAATAAGCTTCAAGACCTTAACCTCAATAGCTCCTTGTGCAATTGGATCCTCAATTTCCTCACCTGTAGACCCCAGTCAGTTTGGATTGGTAACATCTCCTCAATCTCTATCAGCACAGGTGTACTACAAGGCTGTGGTGCTCAGCCCCCTGCACTACTTGCTTAATAGTTACGACTAAAGCTAAGCACAGTTCCAATGCCACATTCAACCTTGCTGATGACACCACTGTAATAGGTTGAATTAAATGTGATGACGAATCAGCTTATAGGAGGGAGACTGAAAATTTGTCTGAGTGGTGTCACAGCAACAACTTCTTACTCAACGTCAGCAAGACCAAAGAGATGACTATTGACTTCAGGTGGTGGAAACCAGAGGTCCATAAGCCAGACTTCATCACGGGATCACAGGTGGAGACGGTCAGCATCTATGAATTCCTGTTTTATCATTTCAGAATCAGATTCATCATCACCGGCAAGTGTCAAGAAATTTGTTAACTTAGCAGCAGCAGAACAATGCAATACATGATAATATAGATTTTAGAAAGAAAATAATTACAGTAAGTACAGTGGTGCTAGAAAGTTTTGTGAACCCCATAGAATTTTCTCTATTTCTGCATAAATATGACCTAAATGTGATCAGATTTTCACACGTCTTAAAACTAGATAAAAAGAACCCAATTAAACAACACAAAAACATTATACTTGTTCATTTATTTATTGAGAAAAATGATCCAATATTACATGTATCTGTTGGAAAAAGTAGGCGGGAGGAGAAGATGGCGGCGCGCCTGCGTGTGCACAGCCCTCCGGTGAAAAATGGTATCGTATCTGTTAAATAGGGGCCGTGGACAAATCTGATTTGATGGAGAATGGACGTAAAAGCACAGAGGAATATCTGGAGAAATTTCTGAAACGCCCATTCGCTGCTGTCATTACTGTGTGGTCGGGAATCTTTCGAAGGGTAGGCTTCAAAATTCTCGGCCTTGCCTGCTTTTTGCAACCGAGAAGGAGGTCGAATTGTTCGGACAGAGATGGCGCTTTAGTACTCGGTGTCGGAGAGCTGATCAGAGCTCGAAGTTTTCGGATGACTCAGAGTCGGACTGTGCTTGGGCATGGCAGGGAGAGTTTTCTTCCTTCTCCCGTCTGTGTGAGATGTGGGACTTTCGAGAGACTTTGAACTTTTTTACTGTGCCCATGGCCTGTTCTTCATCAAGTTATGGTATTGTTGCACTGTTGTAACTATATGTTATAGTTATGTGGTTTTGTCAGTTTTTTCAGGCTTGGTCTGTCCTGTGTTTTGTGATATCACACCGGAGGAAATAATGTATCATTTCTTAATGCATGCATTACTAAATGACAATAAAAGAGGATTACGTGTCTTCATAATCATAAAACCTTTGCTTTCAGTAAATGGTTGTGACCCCTTGTACAACAATTAAGTTCGGGCAAACTTTTCTGGTAACTGTTGAACAGTCCTGCACATCAGCTTGGGGGAATTTTAGGCCATTCCTCCTTACAAAACTGCTTCAACTCCAGGATGTTGGTGGGCTTCTTTTCATGAACTGCTTGTTTCAGGTCCTTCCAAAATACTTCTACAGGATTAAGGTCAGGACTTTGACTCAGCCATTTCAAAACATGAATTTTCTTCTTTTTAAATCATTCTGTTGTTGATTTACTCTTGTCTTTTGGATCACTGTCTTATTGCATTATCCAACTTCGAAAAGCTTCAGGTGTCAGACTGCTACCCTGACATTATGCAAAATATTTCGATACGATTTTGAATTTATTGTTCCTGCAACGATTGCAAGATGTCCACGCCCTGAGGCAGAAAAGCAGGCTCCTTCCACCATGCTTTACAGTTGGGATGAGGTTTTAGGGTTGGTCCTCCAATCATAGCAATGTGGATTTCTGCTAACAAGTTCAACTTTTGTCTCATTTGTTCACCCACAGAACACTGTAAAACATCCAGGTGATCTTTTGCAAACTTGAGATGTGCAGCAATGTTTTTTTTTGGGAGAGCAGTGGTTTCCTCCATGGTGTCCTTCCATAAACATCATTCTTGTCAGGTGTTTTTCTTATAGTGGACACATGAACAGAGAATTTGCAAGTTCTAGAGATTTCTGCAGGTCTTTCGCCATTACCCTTGGGTTCTTTTTCAGCTCCTTCAGCATTGCACATTGTGCTGTTGGTGAGATCTTTGCAGGATGTCCATTCCTAGGGAGAGTAGCAACAGTACAGAGTTTCCTAAGTTTTCTAGGCAATTTCTCTTACTGTGGACAGATGTACACTCAGGTCTTTAGAAATGCTTTTGTAGCCTTTTCCAGATTCATGTATCGCTACAATTCTTCTACGGTCCTCTGAAAGAAGTTTTGATCGGGGCACGGTGCACATAAATAAATCTTTCTTGAGAAGAGCAGACTCTGTCAGTAATCTGACTCTGTGTGTCTTCTTGTAGGGCAGGGCATCTCTACAACCCAGACCTCCAATCTCATCTCATTGATCGAAACAATGGACTCCAAATAGATTTTGTAGAAGGCTTTACCCCAGAGGTCCATATATTTTTTCCAACAAATACATGTAATATTGGACCATTTTTCTCAATGAATAAATGAACAAGTATAATGTTTCTTGTGTTATTTATTTAATTGAGTTCTCTTAGTTTTAGGACTTGAGTGAAGATATGATCACATTTTAGGTCATATTTATTCAGAAATAGAGAACTTTTGACAGCATTCACAAACTTCCTAGCACCACTGTGTGTGTATATATATATATATATATATATATATGTGTGTGTGTGTGTGTGTGTATATATATATATATATATATATATATATATATATATATAGATATAGATATAGAGAGAGAGAGAGATAGAGATAGAGAGAGAATGAGAATTGATTAAAAATAGACCAAAAACAGAAATAATATACATTTAAAAAAGTGAGGTAGTGTTCATGGGTTCAATGTCTATTTAGAAAACATATGGCAGGGGGGAAGAAGCTGTTCCTGAATCGCTAAGTGTGTGCCTTCAGGCTTCTGTTATTCCTTCCTGATGGTATCAATGAGAAGAGGGCATGCCCTGGTTGGTGGCATCCTAAATAATGGATATTGCTTTTCTGAGGCACTGCTCCTTAAAAACATCTTGGGCAGTAGAGAGGCTAGTACCCAAGATGAAGTTGACTAATTTTACAACTTTCTGTTGGTTCTTCCAGTCCTGTGCAGTAGCCCCCCTCCCCCAAAACCAGACAGTGATGCAGCCTGTCAGAATGCTCTCCGCAGTCTATCTACAAAAAGTAGTGGCTACAGCCCAGTACATCACAGACCAAGCTCTCCCCACCATTGAGCACATCTACACAGTGTTATCACAGGAAAACAGCATCCAACATCAGTAACCATCCCCCCCCCCCCCCCCCACCAACATGCTCTCTTCACACTGCTGCCATCAGGAAGGTGGTACAGGAGCCTCAGAACCCACTACACCAATACAGTTTTTATCAGATTACTGCAATACATTTTTTACTGGCTTTCCAAAGCAATCTATCGACAAATATCGACCCGTTCGGAAATCCATTGTTAGCCTTTTAACTAAAACCAGAATGAGTAAGTATATCACTCCTGTCCACTCTGCATTGACTTCCAGTATTTTTTAAGAATTGATTTTAAAGTTCTCTTACTTGTTTTAAAAGCTCTCAATGGTCTGGGACAGGAGTACATTGCAAAATCACTTCTGTTTTATAATCCTGCGCAAGCTCTCAGGTCTCCTAAATTTGAACAATCTCCCTCAAAAGATAACTGGCAGGTCTTTTTGGAACTATGCTCCTAAACTGTGGAACTCAATACCTCAAACCATAAGGGACGCAGATTCAATTGACATTTAAATGCCAGTTCAAAATCTATTTATTTATCTTTGCTTTTAAGTAACATCTTTTTTGTCTTTCATTTTCACACTTGCACTTTGTTCCATTACAAGGCACTTGGAAGTACATCGTTTGTATGAAAAGTGTTCCATGAAAAAGTTTCATTATTATTCAGGATGGCATGAAGCTTTTGGAAACTTGCTGAAAATTCATTCAACACTGCTGATTTGTGTTTTGAACGTGATGACATAGTTTTGGAGTGTCAGGAGGCAAATCACTCACTACATCTACCAAGCCTCTGACTTGGTCCAACTGTGAATACAAGAACAACTGAGATTCTGGTCAGTGATAACCATATAGGCCTTGGCTGGGATGGAGCTCAGTAATGGTGATATATTTGGCCTTAGAACTGCAAAAATGTAACTTTTTAACCATCTACATCAATTGTGAACACAAAGTAGGAAGGTCGAAAGAGAACAAAATCAACTTTGTTCAGTGAATTTTTGGTGAAATTTTTGAAGAAGTTGCAAAGTCAACATTTTAAGACTCTGTTAATCAGGGCAGCACAGTAGCATTAGCACAGTGTTTTACAGCACCACTGATCACCGGTTGGGGTTCAATTTCCACCACTGTCTGTCTGTAAGGAGTTTGTACATTCTCCTTGTGACCAGGTGGGTTTTTTTCAGGTGCTCCAGTTTCCTCCCACACTCCAAAAGACCTATGGAGTAGGGTTAGTGAATTCTGGGCATGCTGTGTCGGTGACACGTGCAAGCTGCTGTTAGCACAATCCGTGGACTTTGTTGGTCATTGACACAAATGGCACATTTCATTGTATGTTTCAAACTTTTGATGTACATGTGACAAATAAAGTTAATTTTTCTTTGGTGATATATGATCTACATAGAAATGATAGTACAGAAGCTATTTGACCTAATGCACACCACTGGTGTAGTAGTACCTTGCTAATTTTACTCAGTCCAATCACTTGCAGAGATGGAATTATGAATAGTTCATTCACATCCCAGTTAAATGTTTTTAGAAATTGAAAAATAAATTATTGATATGTACATAGTAGCAAATTTGTATGCAAAAAAGGATAGCAATCAAAGAGATAACAAGCTTGGACTTAATTAAAATGTTTCAATATCTCAGAGTTAAGAGAACTACAATAGCAGAATTAAAAACAGACAAGAAGCATGAAGAGGAGAGGATGTTTCCTATAGCAGGCGAGTTTAGGACTAGAATAGAAAGAGGACCCTTTAGAACAGGGATGATGAGGAATTTCTTTAGCCAGAGGAATGGAATTCATTGCCACAGATGACTGCGCAGGCCAAGTCATTGGGGTATATTTAAAGCAGAGATTGATAAGTCAAAGGTTACAGGGAGAAGGCAGGAGAATGGAATTGAAAGCAATAATAAATCAGTCCTGACCGAATGGTGGAGCAGACGCGATGGGCCGAATGGCCTAATTCTGTTCCTATGTGTTACGGTCTATGATGCTAATTCCATCAGTGAGCAGACACCGAGCAATGTTGTTGAAAGTATAACTGAGATGAAACAAATAGTCAGTAACCGCTGGATCTTTACACAGTCTAAAGGCATGAAGAAGCAAATAGCATTTTCTAAAGGAATATGTTATAGTTTTATCTAATCTATCTTTACATCTTAATTCTTGCAACCATTGTTCCAGTAAATTGTAAAGTATTAAAATGAGGTGTTTTATTTATGCTTGAGCTCCTCCTACAGGAGGAACCTATAATTACCGATATTAACGAGTCTCACTGACAAAACCCCATTCAAAATCTTGGTAAAGCCTCAAAGCACATTATAGAAAAATCAAATAATTCTGAAATGTACTCACTACTGGAGCAAACAGTGCAGACAATTTGAAGACTACTTGTTCTCAGAATAGCAATGGAATAATAAAAGGGCAACATTTTGTAATAAGATGTGACATACAATAAAACACTAATAATAAATTAGTATCAGAATCAGATCTATTATCACATGTTGAGAAATTCATTGTTTTGCAGCAATACAGTGCAATATATTAAAAATGCTATGTTACGATTAAAAATATTAGAAATTGTGAAAAGAGCCTAGTTCCTCTTCAAAATAGTGCTATGGGATCATTCACATCCTCACGAGAGAGCATAAGGGCCTCATTTAAATATTCCCTTCAAAAGGAATAGCGTACAACTCATTAAAAGATATGGTTCCTTACCAAAACTTCAGAACTGACAAAGTGAAAAAGGTTCTGATAAATATGTTATTAAGAAGTTAGTCAAGATTCAATCAGAACTGGCTGATTTCCATCCTTTATACAAACTGTTGTAGATTTGTTTTTGTGATCTTGGGATTCGCTGACAAGGTTAGCAATTTCTGTCCATCATTTACTGCTTTTGAACACAGAGGACTGCTCGGACATTTGAGAGTCAACCACATGGCTTTAAATCAGGGATCACATAGAGGTTAGACCAGACAAGCTAAGCCAAGTTGAGCAGATTTCTTGCAGTGAACGACACTAATGAAAGTTGTTTTACAAAGAATCTCATCTTCAAAAATTTGCAGGTTAAATTTCAAAGTTCAAAGTAAACTTAGTATTAAAGTACATACATGTCCCTATATACTACCCTGAGATTCATTTTCAGGGGTTATTGAATGAATTTAACTTCCAGTATTGTCAAGGTAGGATTTGAACTCGTTTCAGAAATACCAGTCCAATAGCTTAACTACTACACAACCATCGTATCAATTGACAACAATATTAAATTCATCCATGCACTTGTATTGACATTCAGTCTCTCCAGAAATTTAGCTGTGCATATTTATATTGCAAAAACTTTAGACAATAAGGCATAGGAGCAAAATTAGGGCATTCAGCCCACTGAATCTGCTCCACTATTCAATCATGGGTGATTTATTTTCCTTCTCAACACCATTCCCCACCTCTCTCCATAACTTCTGATGTCCTTACTAATCAAAAATCTATCAACCTCCTCTTTAAATATACGCAATGACTTGGCCTCCACAGCCGCCTGTAGCAACGAGTTTCACAGATCCACCATCCTCTGGCTAAAGAAATTCTCCTCATATCTGTTCTGAAGGGACATTCTTCTATTCTGAGGCTGTGCCCGCCTGTCTTAGACTCTCTCTCACTAGAGGAAATACCCTCTCTACATCAAATTCTATCTAGGCCTTTCAATATTTGGTAGATTTCAATGAGATTCTTCCCCCCCCCCCCCCCCCCCCAACTCATTGTTCTTAACTCCAGTGAGTACAGGCCAGAGCAATTAAAAGCACATCATACATTAACCCCTTCATTCCCAGGGTTCTTGTAAACCTCCTCAGGACCCTGTTCAATGCCAGCACATCCTTCCTTAGATATAGAG
Source organism: Mobula birostris (assembly GCF_030028105.1). NCBI lineage: Eukaryota > Metazoa > Chordata > Chondrichthyes > Myliobatiformes > Myliobatidae > Mobula > Mobula birostris. The sequence continues at coordinate 7,085,311 of NC_092388.1, forward strand.
TCCAAAACTGATCACAATACTCCAAATGTGGTCTGACACATGCCTTAAAGTCTCAGCATTACTTCCTTGGTTCCATATTCTAGTCCTCTCGAAATGAACACCAACACTGCATTTGCCTTCCTTACTATGATTAATTTTATTTTTACCTCAACATCAGAGAGTTGCTGACAAGGACTCATTACTCATCCGTGTCTGTCCTTAAGAGAATGATGATGAGCAAGATTCTTGAACCACTGCAGCCTTCTGAAGGTCCACTCAGAGCATTGTAAGAGAATTCCAAGATTTAGACCCAGAGACAATAAAGGTCCAGGAATATATTTCCAAGTCAAGATGAAATACAACTTACAAAGAGATCTGCAGATGGCAATATTCCCCTTCACTTGCTGCCCTTGTCCTCCTCTGACATGGATGTCAACAGTTTAGGAGATGCTGTCAGAGTAACTGGACAAGGAATTGCAACTGGTTGAGTTACTGTAGATAATGACTATTGAGGCTGTTTGACAGGGTATCAACCAAACAGGGTACTTTGTCAAGGAGGATCTTCTTTATGAGCCACATACATTTACACATGTTAGGAATTTGCTGAGGTGTGTTGGTGCAACATGCAAACAATGCATTTCATGGAATGGTTTGATGTATACGCAACAAATAAAGCTAATCTTTAATCAGCGCAGACACGATGAACCCATGCTGACTGTTTTTGATGTAGGAAGAATGCAAAGCCTGAACTGTATGTTCACTTGCACAACTGCTACATTATAGCCCAATGAACTGAACTACTCAATGGCAACACAGCTTGTCAGAGGACCAACATATTGGGTAACTAAGACCAGCTAAAGATTCACATTCATGGGTGTAAATGTCACCAACAACCTGGTCTAACCACATAGAAGCTATGGCCAAAGAAGCATGCCTGCACCTCTACTTCCTCACGATGCCAAGATAATTCAGCACATCCCTGCTGGTCCTCACCAAGTTTTACTGGTGCAGCAATGGAAAGCATTTGTTCAGGATGCTTCATGACTCGGTATAGCCACTGCTCTGTCTGTCACTGCGGAGAGTTGTGGACAGAGCTCAGCACAACACATAAACGAGCCTCCCCCCAAGGACTCAGTAATGCAGCCAACATAATCAATGACCCCCCCCACCCACCCTGGACATTCTCGCTTCTCCCCCTTCCATCAGGCAGAAGATAAAAGCCTGAAAGCATGTACCACCAGGCTGAAGGACAGCTTCTATCCCACTGTAAAGACTACTGAACAGTCCCCTGGTATAAGATAAGACTCCTGATCTCAATCTACATCATCATGGCCATTACACCTTGTTGTCTGCCTGTAATGCACTCTCAGTGTAATTGTAACTATCGTGCTTTGTTATTGCTTTTCCCTTGAGGTACTGATGTGATGAAATGATCTGTACAAATGGAACGCAAAATGTTCTTCACGGTACCTCCATACAATGCCAATAGTAAGCCAATTACCAATAACGTACTGTATTACTACTGAAAAAATGCTCATCCTTACGGGATTGACACCTCATGTACATATGCCTATGACAACAATAAACCTGAACTTCTTCGAAAAACAACATGGACTGTGATTCTTTCAGCAATGGAAGCCATCAGACTCCAATATTGTGTAAAAATGCATTGGGGGCTTTGGCATATGAGGTGGTAAAGGCTAGAGATTTGGTCTATCTACAAGTACCCGGGAAATCCTTATAATGATAAAAACAAGAGATTCTGCAGATGCTGGAAATCCTGAGAAATACACACACAAAATGCTGGAGGAACTCAGCAGGTCAGGAGCGTCAAAGGCAGGGGTTCCCAACTTTTTTTTATGCAGTGGACCCCTACCAATAACTGAGGGGCCCGTGGACCCTAGGCTGGTAATTCCTGATCTAAGGAAAGGAATAAGCAATTGTTGTTTCAGGTGGAGACCCTTTATCAGGACTGTAATTCTTGTAATAATGTTCCCAAAGACAGCAGGAGAGTACAACTCTGATGTACATCATTAACACCTAGCTTCCAGGCCTCTAGAAATTCAATGACTTCAATAACCTCACAAAATCACCTTAAGTAGATCCAGCCTCAAATGCCATATCCCACCGTGGGATTATTGCACACACAGCCCCACCATTCACTCCTCTGTTGACTACCATTCTTAGGCTTACCGCACCCACACTTAGCAGCTTTGCAAGCCTCACACCCACATTTCACACACTCCAACGACAGACACATTTCCCCTACACAGATTGCACAACATCACTGATACTCACCTCTTTCTTAAAAGATCAAGGTGGAACATAATCAGAGACAGCAATCAGTGAGGAATCGACAGGGCTGCACGCTTAGCTTGCACGGAGGAGACACTACTCGCTGCAAGAGCAGCTACTGCTGATCTAATGGCCTCTAAGGAATCATTTGCTGGCATTCACAGTAGAAAATGATTCCTTAGAGCCATTACATCTTGCTGAGAGTGAATCTCAGGGTAGTATATGGTGACACATGCATACTTTGATAATAAATTTACTTTGAACAGATCTAAAACAATTGAAGCCAAAGCAAGTTTTCACATCTGATCCTCCTTCTCACATCCCACCTCCTCCTCAACCACACACTTCCAATTTACAAAATGCAGATGGTGCAAGAAAACACCTCTTAGTACTGTGTAATATTCCCCATCCCCCACGTCTCTCTCTCTCTCTCTCTCTCTCTCACCACCTTTGTGGTGTTCTCCTGCAAGGAACTGCAACCTGATCAAATGGTGGCAGAAGATCAGCAAGAGTGAAGATGAAGAAATACACTCATTCAATTTAACATTCACACCCACCAGTTCAGGCACCAGTTACATATGTAACTCAAAGGTCAACTTAACGATAGGCACTGTAAGCAGTGTGGCACAAAGTCTGAAACAAAAACTTCTTCACAGCTCCTTCCTCCTAGGGAAGAAGGTTACACAGGAATTCTGCTCCAGAGATCCGAGATTAAGTTTGAGGTGATACAGATTATAGAAAACCAATGTATACATACAATGAATATTTGGCATACATCAAGCCTGTGAGAAACCTAAACCTACATCCCCCTCTAATGAATTCTTAGCCTCCCCACCATTGGTCGTATCTACAGGAGGAGCTGCCTGAAGAAGGACACATGCACCAAAGATCTCCACTATCCAGAACACGCCATTTTCATGCAGATAGTATTGGGCAGGAGGTGCAGAAGCTTGAAGTCCCACACCACCAAGGTTGACATTAGACATAGGAGCAAAATTGGGCCATTTGGCCCATTGAGTCTGGTCTGCCATCTCATCATGGCTGATTTATTATCCCTCTTCTCAAAAATATTACCCTCCTTCAACCATTTGGTCCTTGAACTAGCCTGCACATTTCTAATCACGTCATCTATATGACCACTTTGCTCTATAATGAACTTGTTCTTGTAATTCTATTCTTTCTTGTATAATTTTGTACAATTTATGTTCTTCTTGTGAGTCACCCAAAGGAAACCCACACAACTACCGGGAGAACATACTAACTTCTTAGACAGTGGCATGTTTTGAGCCCCCAATTGGTGATTGCTAGTACTATAAAGGTGTCCCCCACTTTTCGAACATTCGCTTTACAAAACCTCACTGTTACGAAAAAAGACAGCGCGCGGAAAAAGCAGCGCACGATAAAAGGCGGTGCGCGCCCCGAGCAGCCGCTCTCCCCCAGATTCGGAATGGCATTCTCGCCAGCATCGCTTAAACACATGCCTGTGAGCAGCCGTTAGCAAGATGAGTTCTAAGGTATCGGAAAAGCCTAAAAGAGCTCGTAAGGGTGTTACACTTAGCGTAAAACTAGACATAATTAAGCATTTTGATCGTGCTGAATGAAGTAAGGACAAAGTGAGTCTGGCTTGTGGAAGCTGACAAAGATGATGTTGAAGAGGTTTTGGCATCACATGACCAAGAACTAATAGATGAAGAGCTGATGCAATTGGAAGAGGAAAGGATAATAATCAAAACCGAATGAGTAATGATAAAGTACGACTTCAATTTTGAAAGGGTACATTGGTTTAGGGCATATTTGAAAGATGGTTTGAGTCCTTACAAAGAACTGTATGATAGAAAAATGCACGAGGCTAAGCAGTCAAGCATACTGTCGTTTTTCAAGACTTCCACATCAGCCACAGCAGACGACCAACCTCGACCTTCGACATCGAGGCAAGCAGACATAGAAGATGACCTGCTTGCCCTGATGGAATCAGACGACACCCCAGTGTCCCACCACCCCAACCCCCAGGCCATGGACAGATACTGATTCGCGGAGAATGCAGCGGTAGCCGGGAGGCACACAGCACATCTTTAAGAAAAGAGCCGAAATAAACAAGCTAATTAATTATGTGCCGGGCGGCACCTAATTAATTAGCATGTTTATTTTGGCTTTTTTCTTAAAGATGTGCTGTGTGCCTCCCGGCTACCCCCGCGTGCTTCATGGCAATGTATCAGTCGGCAGCCCAGAGGGTGGGGGCCACTGCACCACCCAGCCTGCAACGACTCAGTCTAACACACCATCATCAGTGTGCTCGATGTCTTCCCAATTCTTGTAAGTGATACTACACTGTACATACGTTATTTCTACTTTATACAGGCTGTGTATTTTTACGTGTTATTTGGTATGATTTGGCAGCTTCATAGCTTAAAGGTTACTGGAGAGCGCTTGCGCCGTGTTTCTGCCGACGGCGCTAGCGTGAGATTTTTGCTGCGGAGAACAGTTCAGGCAATGATTGTGGAAAAGTATTTCTACTTTATATAGGCTGCGTATTTATCATATCATTCCTGCTTTTACTTTATGTTACTGTTATTTTAGGTTTTATGTGTTATTTGGCATGATTTGGTAGGTTATTTTTTGGGTCTGCGGATGCTCACAAAATTTTCCCCACATAAGTAAATCGTAATTGCTTCTTCACTTTACGACATTCCGGCTTACGAATCGTTTCATAGGAACGCTCTACCTTTGGACGGCGGGGAAAACCTGTATAGAGTGTAACGCTAACTGCTATGCTACTATGTTTGGCATTTAATTACCAGTTTAATTAGCATCATACAGCATTATGGGCTCAAGGGCCTGATTTAGCTGATAACTCTTTCAACAAGCGGCAATATGAATGGCTGGCACACCTCTTCTTGTGCTTTAGGAAATTATATCAAGTGTACAGAAAATAGGCAGACATTCCAGAACAGTACTGAGTGCTGCAATTTCAAAGGCGGCATCCTTCAACATGAAGTCAAATTGAGATCCCATCTGTGTAAGAGATTCAGATTGACATGAAAAGTCTCATGCCATTATTCAAAACAATGCAGAGGGCTTGTGTTCAGGTAACATTACTTCCTTTATTAACACCATTAAAAAAGCAAATTAACTACTCATTCATCTGATTGCTTGCTTGGCAGATCTCTCAGTGTGCAAAATAGTACCTCATGTGCTGAAGCAGTCACTAAATAAATAAAGCACAAGAGATTCTGCAGATGCTTGAAACCCAGAGTAACAATATAAAATGCTGGAGGAACTCAGCAGGTCAGGCAGCATCTACGAAGAGGAATAAACAGTCAACATTCTGGGTTAAGACTGGAAAGAAAGGGGGAAGAAAGAAGTCAGGACTTTATCAATGATAGTTTTATTTGCCATATACATTTCCATGTATTAGGAATTTGTCATGGTGTGTTGGTCAGGACACAACATGCAAAAAAACCGATATTCAACAATTACCAAGAATAAATAATTATATAAAAACAAACTACCAATGTCAAGATTCAAGATTGTTTAATGTCTTTTTCAGTACAAGAGTGTAAAGGAGAACGAAATAAAAAGTACATAAAATACCAGCAAGTATTTACAATGTAAATAGCATAAAAAGTATTTAAAGTGTTTACAGTGCAATGACAGGGACAGAAGGGGGTGAGGGAGCTAACTAGAACAGTTGATCAAATAACTGCCTGGGGGAAGAATGGCATGATTTTTGTTTTAATAGCCTGATAGCACTTTCAAGCAGGGAGCTTTCGGAAAAGGCAGTATGATGGTTTGGTAGGGTATGCGGTGATTTTTTTCTGCCTGCCTCTTTGTGTTTTTTGCTGACCAGAGTTTTTTTTTAATTCTAGTTAAGGGTAGCAGAGTAGCTCCAGGTGCTCCAGTTACGTACCACATTCCAAAGGTGCAAGTGTGGGATGCTACTTTGGCGCTGGAAGTATGGTGACACTTGCAGGCTGCCACCAGCACACCTTTGGGCTCCGTTGGTCATTGACACGAACAAGATACTTCACTGTGTGTTTCATTGTACATGACATATAAAGCTAAACCATCCTTTCTACCTACACAACGTCTCTATCCCTCCGATCTGTGCACATTCTTAAACACATTTATCATTCTTGTTTGCACTACCACATCTGGTGGCATATTCCAGGCACCCACAAACTTACCTGTAACATCCCCCAAAACATTCCTCCAATGACATTAAAACTAATCCCCACCCCTTGTATTAGCCATTCTCACCATGGGCAAAAAGTCTCTGGCTGTCCACTCAATCGATGGCTCTTATCACCTTGTACACCTCTATCAAGTCCCCTCACATCCTCCTTCACTCCAAAGAATAAAGCCCCTGCTCGCCACATGTCCTCTAATCTAGGTAGTATCCTGTAAGTCTCCTCCACGTTGGAGAAAGAATCAAAGGTAATACTTCAGGTTAATAATTTACCCCCACCCCATGCACCAAAACCCATTTAAATTTTTCCAGATAGATGGGTTGTTTAACAGTAATTACCTGTTACAACAGTGCTTCAAAAGTTCTTTGATCTTTGCAAAAGCCTCCCTTTTGCATAACTCTCACAACAGACCACTAATGAGCAACTTGCAAAGAACACAGAACATAGAGCAGTACAGCCCTTCAGCCCACCATGCTATGCCGACATTTTAGCCTACTCTAAACCCCATCAAACCCTTCCCTCTTACACAGCCCTTCATGCTTTCATCTTCTATGTGTCTATCAAAGAGTTTCTTAAATGTCCCTAATGAATCTGCTTCTACCACCATCCCTCAGCAGGGCTTTCCAATCTCTGTGTAAAAAAAACGTACCTCTAACATCCCCCTATACTTTCTCCAATCACATTACAATTATCCGCCCTTGTATTTGCCATTTCCACCAAAGGAAAAAGTCTCTGGCTGAACACTCGATCTATGCCTTATATCATCCTATACACCTCCATTCTTGTCCCCGCTTCTACACCCAAGATTGAATAGAAAAGTATGCATAGCACCTTTGACAGTAAAAACAGTGAGTTTTGTTATGTGTATTTGTATTTTAAATTGCATGTTAATTTTTAGTATTTATTATCTATTGTGATTATTTTATACTGTGTTTAACTATATGTAGTGTAGTGTTGTGCACCTTAAGTTCTGTGATGTTGCCCTTACCACTGCACAAAGTTCCTCGTGGAAAATAAAGTGAATTGAAAAACTCCATCAAATCACGTCTCATCCTCAAATTCCATATTATCCATCGAGGCAAAATTAATGAAAGATATGAGTACTAGATTTCAAAAAGTTTTTAAAAACTTTGTCAAGATGTTAAATGAGATAGTAAATTATATAATTTGAGGCAAACACCAACAAATTAGCTGAGCCAAGAGGAGATATCCCCACAGCAAGACAAGTCAACTGGCCAGAAAAACTGGAGGATTGTTGATGTGGGAAATGGAAAAGTGCAAATAGTACTGAGAAGAACGACTGAGGTTTGATCGTAAGACCAGAGGGCACAGCCTCAGAATACAGGAATGCCCCTTTAGAACAGAGAGGAGGAATTCATCACCAGAGGGTGATGAATCTGTAGAAATTATTGCCATAGATGATCGTGGAGGACAAGCCATTGGGTATATTTAAAGAGGAGGCTGATAGGTTCTTGAATAGTCAGGGCGTCAAAAGTTATGGGGGGGTGGGGGAAGGAGAGGAGGTGGGAGATGAGGTTAAGAGGGATAATAAATCAGCCATGATAGAATGGCAGAGCAGACACAATGAGCCAAATGAGCTGATTCTGCTCCCGTGACCTATGGTCGATGGTAGCTTCATACGGCATGCAAAATCTGACTCTGGAAAGCACACAACTGAAATGGTCTGTTCCAATGTTACAGCCCTTTCTTTCAATGAGCAATTTAGAACACAGAACATAGAGTACAAGAACAGGCCCCTTGGCCCACAATGCTGTGCTAAACGAATAAAATTGGTAATCCAATGGCTAACTAATCTCTTCTGCCTCTACAATGCCCATATCCTTCCTTTTTCCACAAATTCATGTACCTATCTAAATATCTCTTAAAAGTCCCGAATGTATCTGCCTCAACCACCATGCCAAGCAACACACAAAAATGCTGGGGAAACTCAGCGGGCCAGGCGGCATCTATGGAAGAAAGTACAGTCGATCTCAGGCAGAGACCCTTCGGCAGGACCTCTTTTGCATAGATGCTGCCTGACCCGCTGAGATCCTCTAACATTCTCTGTGTGTTGCTTGGATTTCCAGCATCTGCAGATTTTCTTGTTTGTGATTTGAACACATTCTAGGCACTCACCATTCACTGTGTTTAAAAAAAAGCTTGCCCCTCATACCTCCTTTGGAATGACCCCTTCTCACCTTTGTCCCTGTCACTCTAGAGAAAAGAATCCAAGTTTGTCCAACATCTCAATACAACACATGCCCTCTAATACAGGCAGCATACTGGAAAATATCTTCTGCACCCTGTCCAAAGCCTCTACATTCTTCATATAAAGGGGTGCCCAGAATTGTATGCAATACTCCAGATGCAGCCTAACTACAGCTTTATAAAGCTGCAACATAACTTTCTGACTTTCGAACTTAATGCCTCGACCAATGAAGGAAAGCATGGAATACTATATGTATTCTTAACCGCCCCATCAACCTGTGCAGCTACTTTCAGGGAGCTGTGAACGTGGATCCCAAGATCCCTTTGCTCAGCAACACTTATTTACTTGTGGAAAAAGTTCTAAGGGGAAAACCCAATTTTTTATGTCACTGCATATCACAATACAGATCAAAACTGCAATTTTTAACAAGATTACCCAAATCCAAAATATATTACAAAGCACAAATTAGATACAATTTCACATAGAAAGTGAAAGCAAAAAGAATGATATATTATCCGGTGCATTTTATATGTTGTCCTAATAACACTACTGCTGAAGTAGGTAAAGTTAATCAGTACAATAAACAATATCACACCAAGTTGAGCATATTATCACCTTCCACAAGACCTAGACTTTATCAGTTAATTAATTTTATAAACACAACAATTAGCATTTCTTACCAACCTCAGAGTAAGAGCCATCATCAACATAAAATCGGAATCTATGGTCACATTTTATTCCCAGCAGTGGGAGGTGTGGACTCCCTTGGATACTATTACATGTTCACCTACTTCTGTCGTTTGCACATTCCCACACACTTTCAGCAACACAGATGCAAATATATGAGTGACCTGCTTTCAAGTTCTGCCAATGCTTGCCAAGCACGAGGGAGTAAGTGTCGATGGGAACAAATGTACCTCAAGTTACCTGCCCATGGTTTTGGGGGGGGGGGGGGGGGGGGTTGGGGAGAGAGAATTTGTCTGACTTGCTGGAGGTTCTAATAACTAGAGATGCTAACAGCCACGGCATGGATTAGACAATCTAGCTGGAAACTGTTAAAGGCTCCAAATCTGGGTCTACACAGGAAAATTTTTCACAGGTTTTATCACTACTTTTGTCAAAACACACACACACACACACACACACACAGAAAAACACAAAATCATGCTTCAGCATACCTCACTGTTTCTTCATCGTTCAGACCCTCTCTTTTAGACCTGCATGCATCCAGGCTGAGGTCCTGCAATTATACACAAGGATTCATTAAATGAAATGACCTGCACTATCCTATACGGTCACAATAAAAAAAAGCATATACACATCTTACTCACTGGACAAGATTGAAACTTCACAAAGGTAACCCTGATCCCAGCATTTAATATCTTTCAAACAGACCATTACTTGAACGAAGACTGAGATTACTTTCTCACAGGCTTTGTTAGTTACTTTCTCATAAGATGACTGGAGGAAAGTATAGGAGGGATGTCAGAGGCAAGTTGTTTTTTTTTTACATACATGGGTGCGTGGAATGCACTGTCAGAAATGATGGTGGTGACAGATGCATGGGGTATTTAAGAAACTGTTAGATAAGAACAAGGATGGTATAAAAATGGAGGACTATGTAGGAGAAAAGGATTAGATTAACAGCAGTTAGCATTATATTGTGGGCCAATGGCCTTTAATGTGCTGTTCTAAAGCACATCTCATTTGCAAGAAAATATTTCCCAAATTAGGAACAGAAAATCCTTGCATTTAATCTACAGTACAATTTATGAAATAGTTAACAAATTATGTCTTGACTTGAAAGTACTTTAACAATAAGAAAATAACATTTTTAATCATTACTTCTACAGTACCAGATGTGGTGAGAAATGCTGGCCAGAAACAAGAATCTATCCACCTACTAGGACACAAACTATCTTGACAGACAAAGCCATTAGACCTCCTGATAAGGCAACGATGCACATCCAGCTGGTTTCTTTTAAGCCAGTTGATCTTAATTCACATCAGTTTGTTCTGGTTTCTTCCCACTTCTTTTCCAGTCCTGTTGAAGGGTCACAGCCCAAAACATTGAATGTTTATTCCTTTCCATAGAAGCTGCCCAACTTACTGAGTTCTTACAGTTTTTTGTGTTTATTGCTCTTATTCACACTGATATTCTGAAATTGCCATCGGTCACGCATCTCATTCATCCATAAGAAAACACTTTGTTCTCACGTGCATGTAAGCAAGTTACAGTGGACTTGTTTGACCACTAGGACTACATCCAAACTGGGTGTTTATTCATAACACATTTGTACATACTATAAAGCACTTTTAAAGCATCTGTGATGCTGAGCATCCATGCAACTGTTGTGAAAATGGGTAACCGAAAGGCTGCAAATTACACTCAGTGGCCACTTTAGTAGATACACATGCTCATTAAAAAATATCAGCCAATCATGTGGCAGCGACTCAATGCTTAAAAGTATGCATACACAGTCAAGAGCTTCAATTGTTGTTCAGACCAAATATCAGAACGGGGAAGAAATGTGATCATATGACTTTGGCCATGGAATGATTGTTGGTGCCAGATGGGGTGGTTTGATTATCTTAGAGACTGCTAATCTCCTGAGATTTTCACACACAAGTCTCCACAGTTTCCAGAGAATGGTGCAAAAAGTGAGCTGCATTTCTGTGGGTGAAAATGCCTTGTTAATGAGAGAGGTCAGAGGAAATAGGTCAAGCTGATAGGAAGGCGACAATAACTTAAATAACCACACATTACAGCAGTGGTGTGCAAAAGAGCATCTCTGAATGCATAACCTATCGAACCTTGAAGTGGATGGACTACAGCAGAAGACCCTGAAAATATTCTCAGTGACAACTTTATTGTCTAGTAAACTGGCCACTGAGTGTTTTTCAAAATGTCTAAAGCTATCGTGTAGATAGTCAGAGGCTTTTCCCCCAGGGCTGAAATGGCTAGCACGAGAGGGCACCGTTTTAAGGTGCTTAGAAACAGGTACAGAGGAGATGTCAGGGGTAAGTTGCTTTTTTTAAAAAAAACGCAGAGAGTGGTGAGTGCGTGGAATGGGCTGCCAGCGAAGGTGGTGGAGGCGGATACAATAGGGTCTTTTAAGAGGCTCCTAGAAATGTACATGGAGCTTAGAAAAATAGAGGGCTATGGGTAACCCTAAATAATTTCTAAAGTAAGTACTTGTTTGGCACAGCATTGTGGGTTGAACGGCCTGTATTGTGCTGTAGGCTTTCATCTTTCGAAGTTCCAAATGTCCAGTGCATAGTAAAGGACTTAAAATGAAAGCACGTTTCCTATTCACTGGGATTCACTTCCTTCACACCTGTTCCCCCCGCCTCCCTTTCACCCATGGTCCATTCTCCTCTCCTACCATATTACACCCTCTTCAGCCCTTTATATTGTCCACCTATCACTCTCCAGCTTCTCACTTCATTCCCCCCCCTTGCCCCCCCCCACCTTTCCCCTCACCTGGTCTCACCTCTCATCTGACAGCTTGTTCTCCCCCCCCCCGACCTCCACCTTCTCATTCTGCTCTCTTCCCCTTTCTTTCCAGTCCTGATGATGGGTCTCTGTCTAAAACATTTGACTGTTTATTCCCTTCCATAGATGCTGCCTGATCTACCCAGTTCCTCCAGTATTTTTGTGTGTTTTGCTCCGGATTTCCAAAAATCTACATAATCATTAACTTTAAGTCAAGTAATACATAGAAAATGCTCAAGGATCTCAGCAGATCAGGCAGCATCTATGGAAAGGAATAAACAGTTGACATTTTGGGCCAAGACCCTTCATTAGGACTGTATGTGCTACACATGGATTTCCAGCATCTGCAGAATCTCTTCTGCTTGTGATTAACTTTAAGTAGAATTGTGCTGAGCATTAAAAAAAAGCTGTCAGTCTTTTGTGCTGTTTCATGGCTGAACCAGTGCCTTATTCACCTTTAAGCATTCACCATATCTTTGCATACTTTGTATGCAAAAGTCTGTGGGTACCTTGCAAGTAACAAGGTTGTCAATTCCAGAAATCTAACATTCTAAATACGGAAATGGAAATATACTGGTTAAATTAGTGAACTAGTACTGAAAGATCTAGACCACCAATCCAGTGACACAAGTAGCTGGGAATTTAAATTCAAATTAAGCTCATAAGACATTGGAGCAGAAGTAGGCCATTCTGCTCTGCCATTCAACCATGGCTGAACCCACTCTCCTGTCTGCTACCTGTAACCTTTGATGTCCTCACTGACCAAGAACCTATTAACCACTACTTTAAATATAGTCAATGATTTGGCCTCCACAGCTGTCCATGACAATGAATTCCACAGATTCATCGTGCTCTGGCTAAAGAAATACCTCCTCATCTCTGTTTGAAATGCATGTCCCTCTATTCTGAGCAGTGCCCTCTGGTCCTCGACTCAACCACTATAGGAAACATCCTTTCCACATCCACTCTCTCTAGGCCTTTCAATATTCTGTCGATAGGTTTCAATGAGATCCCACCTCATTCTTCTAAACTCCAGCAAGTATAGGCCCACAGTCATCAAATGCTCTTCAAATATTAATACTTTCATTCCCAGAATCAGTATTGTGAATCTCCTCTGGACCCCCTCTAATGCCAGTACATCTTTTCTTCGATAAGGAGCTCAAAACTGCTCACAATACTCCAAGTGCAGTCTGAGCAATGCCTTATAAAGCCTCAGCATTAAATCTTTGCTCTTGCATTCCAGTTCTCACAAAATTAATGCTAACATTACACCTGACTTCCTTACCACCAACTAAACCTGCAAGTTGATCTATAGGGAATCCTACACAAGAACTCCCAAGTCCCTTTCCATCTCTGATTTCTGTATTTTTTTTCCTCCATTTAGAAAAAGGTTTATGCTTTTATTCTTTCTACCCATTTCCCTACACTATATTCCATCTGCCACTTCTTTGCTCATTCTCTCTATCTGTCCTAGCCCTTCTTCAGAATCCCAGCTTGATCAACACCACCTGCCCCTCTTTGCAAACAACAGGAATTCTGCAGATGCTGGAAATTCAAGCAACACACATCAAAGTTGCTGGTGAACGCAGCAGGCCAGGCAGCATCTCTAGGAAGAGGTACAGTCGACGTTTTGGGCTGAGACCCTTCGTCAGGACTAACTGAAGGAACAGTGAGTAAGGGATTTGAAAGTGGGAGGGGGAGGGGAGATCCAAAATGATAGGAGAAGACAGGAGGGGGAGGGATGGAGCCAAGAGCTGGACAGGTGATTGGCAAAAGGGATACGAGAGGATCATGGGACAGGAGGTCCGGGAAGAAAGACGGGGGGGGGGGAACCCAGAGGATGGGCAAGGGGTATATTCAGAGGGACAGAGGGAGAAAAGGGAGAGTGAGAGAAAGAATGTGTGTATAAAAATAAATAACAGATGGGGTACGAGGGGGAGGTGGGGCATTAGCGGAAGTTAGAGAAGTCACTGTTCATGCCATCAGGTTGGAGGCTACCCAGACAGAATATAAGGTGTTGTTCCTCCAACCTGAGTGTGGCTTCATCTTTACAGTAGAGGAGGCCGTGGATAGACATGTCAGAATGGGAATGGGATGTGGAATTAAAATGTGTGGCCACTGGGAGATCCTGCTTTCTCTGGCGGACAGAGCGTAGGTGTTCAGCAAAGCGGTCTCCCAGTCTGCGTCAGGTCTTGCCAATATATAAAAGGCCACATCGGGAGCACTGGACGCAGTATACCACCCCAGCCGACTCACAGGTGAAGTGTCGCCTCACCTGGAAGGACTGTTTGGGGCCCTGAATGGTGGTAAGGGAGGAAGTGTAAGGGCATATGTAACACTTGTTCTGCTTACAAGGGTAAGTGCCAGGAGGGGGATAAGTGCCAGGAGGGAGATCAGTGGGGAGGGATGGGGGGGGGCGAATGGACAAGGGGGTCGCGTAGGGAGCGATCCCTGCGGAAAGTGGGGGGGGGGGAGGGAAAGATGTGCTTAGTGGTGGGATCCTGTTGGAGGTGGCGGAAGTTACGGAGAATAATATGTTGGACCCGGAGGCTGGTGGGGTGGTAGGTGAGGATCAGGGGAACCCTATTCCTAGTGGGGTGGCGGGAGGATGGAGTGAGAGCAGATGTACGTGAAATGGGGGAGATGCGTTTAAGAGCAGAGTTGATAGTAGAGGAAGGGAAGCCCCTTTCTTTAAAAAAGGAGGACATCTCCCTCGTCCTAGAATGAAAAGCCTCATCCTGAGAGCAGATGCGGCGGAGATGGAGGAATTGCGAGAAGGGGATGGCGTTTTTGCAAGAGACAGGGTGAGAAGAGGAATAGTCCAGATAGCTGTGAGAGTCAGTAGGTTTATAGTAGACATCAGTGGATAAGCTATCTCCAGAGACAGAGACAGAAAGATCTAGAAAGGGGAGAGAGGTGTCGGAAATGGACCAGGTAAACTTGAGGGCAGGGTGAAAGTTGGAGGCAAAGTTAATAAAGTCAATGAGCTCTGCATATGTGCAGGAAGCAGCGCCAATGCAGTCGTCGATGTAGTGAAGGAAAAGTGGGGGACAGATACCAGAATAGGCATAGAACATAAATTGTGCCACAAAGCCAACAAAAAGGCAGGCATAGCTAGGACCCATACGGGTGCCCATAGCTACACCTTTAGTTTGGAGGAAGTGGGAGGAGCCAAAGGAGAAATTATTAAGAGTAAGGACTAATTCCGCTAGACGGAGCAGAGTGGTGGTAGAGGGGAACTGATAAGGTCTGGAATCCAAAAAGAAGCGTAGAGCTTTGAGATCTTCCTGATGGGGGATGGAAGTATATAGGGACTGGACATTCATGGTAAAAATAAAGTGGTGGGGGCCAGGGAACTTAAAATCATCGAAAAGTTTAAGAGCGTGAGAAGTGTCACGAACATAGGTAGGAAGGGATTGAACAAGGGGGGATAAAACCGTGTCGAGGTTTGTAGAAACGAGTTCGGTGGGGCAGGAGCAAGCTGAGACAATAGGTCTGCCAGGACAGGCAGGTTTGTGGATCTTGGGTAGGAGGTAGAAACGGGAAGTGCGAGGTGTGGGAACTATAAGGTTGGTAGCAGTGGATGGGAGATCCCCTGAGTGGATAAAGTCGGTGATGGTGTGGGAGACAATGGCCTGGTGCTCCTTAGTGGGGTCACGATCGAGGGGTAAATAAGAGGAGGTATCCGCGAGTTGTCGCTGTGCCTCAGCAAGGTAGAGGTCAGCACGCCAGACTGCCCCTCTTTGTATAATCTGCAAACCTGGCCACACAGCCATCAAATCCATCATCTAAATTAATGACATATAACATGAAAAAAGCATTCCCAATACCAAACCCCATAAAACACCACTAGTCACTGGCAGGTAACTAGAATAGGCCCCTTTTAATCCAAATCTTTGCCTCATGCCAGTCAGCCAATCCATGGCACAATCTTTCCTGTAATACCATGGAATCTTATTTTATTAAGCAGTCTCAAGTGCAGCACCTTGTCCAAAGGTCTTCTGAAAATCCAAGTACACAAACTTCACTGATCCACCTTTGTCTATCCTGCTTGTTATTTCCTCAAAGAATTCCAACAGGTTTGTCAGGTAAAACTTTCCTTTAAGGAAACAATGTTGACTTGGGCCTATTTTGTCATATGTCTTCAAGTACCCTGAACCCTCATCCTTAATAGTGGATTCCAACATCTTCCTTTCCTTTGCCTCCTTCCTTTCTTGATGAGTGGAGTGACACTTGCAATTTTCCAGTGCTCCAAAACCATTCTGGAATCTAGTGATTCATGAAAAATCATTGCTAATGCCTTCACAATCTCTTCAGCCACCTCTTTCAGAACCCAATGAGCATATGGCAGAGCGTCTTAAATCTCAGTTCAAGGATACATAAAACAAACTGATAGCAAGTTTTCTAATAAGGCCGCCATGGTAAGGTAGCAATTAAGTGATGCTATTATAGCTCAGGGCATCGGAGTTCGGAGTTCAATTCCAAAGTGCTCTGTAAGAAGCTTATACATCCTTCCTGCGAGCACGTGGCTTTTCTCCGGATATTCTAGTTTCCTCCCACAGACACTGTAAACTGTCCTATTATTAGGCTAGAGTTATATAGATGGGTTGCTGGGTGGTGCGGCTCGTTGCGCCCGCCCTGTCCAGTTGCATCTCTATATAAATAACGAGTTCATAAGTGCAAATTGTAATAATACAGTAAAACAACTTGCCCTCACCCACCCCATTCTCCCAAAAATAAGTAACTCATCATAAATACAATAGAATCTGTAGATGCTGGAACGCACAAATTGCTGAGGAACTTAGCAAATCAGACAGCATCGATAGAAGAAAATAAACAGAAGACGTTTTGGGCTTCATCAGGGGCTATCTGTGGTAATTTTCCATTTAAAATTACTTGGGGAATGGAAGAGTATACAGTAACTTCTGATATGTGGCACAAGGATATCATTAACACATTTGACAAAGATAGAAATGATTTAGTAAGTATGAATTCATTAGCAAGATTCTGGGAACTGACTTCTCACAGACACTTAAAATAAGTTACACTCCTCCCAAACACAGCACAACAAAAACAATTATTTATCTAATCAGCCACACTTCACCTACATTGCAGCCCACAAGTACAACCACAGGGTCATTTATCGTATGAAGCACCCACATATTTACTAACCTGCATCTCCTACTTTCACTACTTTCATCACTTGAACTCTGCTTTAAAAAACAAGTGGTTTTATATCTACCTTCAAATCCTAAATTTGTTATTCTTTAAAATTACAGATGACTACACTATTATTACTCGAGGGAATCCGTAAGTTACGGCCACACAAAAAAAAAACAGATAAGTAACTGCATCCAACATGGCATCAAATTATTTGTCATGATCCAACAGCAGTAATCATTGTACCTTTAAATAGAAACACATTACTTACAACAGGATATGTTTGAGGCAAATGCATAATTTGCTTCTATCTTCAGTCCATTTGATAGTGTCTTAGGGAGATATAGAGCTAGGTTACCCAAGACTTTTGCACAGTACTGAAGTAATTTTATGTATCGCATGTACTGCTGCGGCAAAAAAAATCATGATATATGTGAGTGATGTTTAACCAGATTCTGATATGGATCTCTGTGCCAACTGAGAGTGGGAAGGGGACAGGTTGGGGAAAATGGGGAAGGGCAAGAGGAGGGAGTGGAAGGCACCAGAGACACATTCTGTAATGATAAATAAACTAACTGTTTAGAATCAAATGACGTTGCCTGGTGTCTCAGGGCTGGGTGCGTCTGCACCCGTGCCACCAACCCCCTGTCCCAGGCGCTACCTGTTCTACACCCCTCCGGCAGCACTCCACCCTTGCTATTCC
This sequence comes from Mobula birostris, assembly GCF_030028105.1. Taxonomy (NCBI): domain Eukaryota; kingdom Metazoa; phylum Chordata; class Chondrichthyes; order Myliobatiformes; family Myliobatidae; genus Mobula; species Mobula birostris. Next base: position 7,103,340 of record NC_092388.1, read on the forward strand.
CAACACCCTTCGCTCCCGCCAGATTTACATATTTGCTCTCTGCTCCACATTGACAAATACAGTACGGTGCACAAGTCTTAGGCACCATAGCAATATACATGTGTGCTTAAGACTTTTGCACAGTAATGTATTTTTCTTTGTCAGCTTCTGTAATTCATCACTCTGTCACTTAAATAAAAATCACACTAGGACAGTATTCCACTCCTGTTCTCTTGGCTTCTTGGACCATGAAATCTAGATCAAAGATCAATCAGAAATCTGGAAGTCGAGGCTCAGTGGCCAAAACCCCAGGTCTGCAAATCTGCTGGGGAATTCGCAGGCCCAGTGTGTGAATCATGGGTCCACTGGGAGTGAAAGACAGTCTGCCCTGGAGTTCGAGGACTGTGTATGTGCCTGGGTGGGACAGAAGAATGGGACTTGTTTTGCTGTTGTTGCTTTGTTGTTCGGAATGCTCTGTGTTGTTCTGCGGAGCATTGTGGCTATGCCATCTTGACAGCAGAATGTGCACCCAGCACACGCTTGGGTGTGTTGGTAATTAGTGCAAACAGCACATTTCACTGTATTGTTTCAATGTACATGGGTAAGTAAATCTGTATCTGATCAGACTTATGCAGAACCCACCAACTTTGACATCATTAGGCAGTGAAACAGGTAGCTTGAGTAACACTGTGCTCCTTCCATAGTTTACACTAGGTTTCTGTGTGCTCTGGACACATGGACTCAGGGTCCTCATTGGCTTTCTGAATGCTGCCTTTCCAGTCTGAGTGATCACATCAGGGGATTGACAGGAGCTGGTGGGAACGTTGCATATTTGAGGAGGCTTGAATCTTCACCTCAGTCCAACTGATAACTTCCTGCTGCGACAGAGTTGTGTTTCAGATATCCAGTATCAAGAGTGTCAACGACATGACCCGCTCTGTAGAAATACTCAGGGAGGACTGAGCATGAGGGAGAAGGGCATGTGCAGACAGCGGCTGGCAAGGTCATCTGTGCTCATTTTCACACCAAGCTGAGAAAAGCACCCACATATTTGTGAGCAGTGGTATCAGTGCAGCAGAGCTGAGTTTCCGGTTGTTTGTATGTTGCTGCCTCTCCTCCTCGCTCCCTCAGGCCTATAAGGGACTTGCTGTGTATTGGTAAAGTGTCCCAGATTGGAAACTTCACAGTGACTCAATGAAAGAGCAGCTCAACAGAGATTTGACAGCAGAAGCCCAAAAATACAAACAATGCTAAAATACTTTCTAAACAGAAAATGTGCACCAAGTGACACATTGAAAGAGAAAACATGTTAATGGATCATATGTTAACAGAAGCATAAACTAAGGCCAACGGAAGCAATGGGTATCAACATCCTGCACGTTAACTGTGCAGGCTTTTATAAAAAAAAATGTCAAATGAATTGTCAACAGTTTCAGTGGTACTATGGACAAATGAGACACTCAATTACAAGTAAGGAAATAAATTAAACAATGGAAGAACAAGTACTTACACTGGGATCCCCAAGGGAGATTCTGAACAGGTTAAAATGTAGGACTATAAACACAAGAGATTCTACAGATGCTGGAAATCCAGAGCAACACACACAAAATACTGGAGGAACTTAGCATGTCAGATAGCATCTATGGAGAGGAATAAACACATGATGTTTAGGGCAGAGACCCTTTCTCAGGAATCATCAGGTCTTGGCAATGGGTCTCTGCCCGAAACATTAACTGATTTTCCTCTCCATAGGTGTTGTGTGACCTACTGAGTTCCTCAAGCATTTTGTTTGTTAAAATGTACAGTTGTTTTTGGATCACATGAAAAATGAACTACTAAATAAGGTACGAGTACAATAATCAGCATTATTAACAGACTTAAGTTTTTGTTCTACTTCTGTTATTTTAGATAATAATCATGAGTTTAACCTCTGATACTATTGCTAGCAAGAGACTCTGCTGCTGATAGACTTTTATCTCTGATTCATTATCTACTGCAAAATGCAGCAATGTAAATTTTCCTGACTGGACTTGCACACTCTTTAAAAACTCAATGCTTTTTTGCGATATTCTGCTGCTAGCCTTTACTGTTTAACTGTACTGAAAACTAACCTACTCAGTAATTTCTTCAGCTTCTCAAATTTGGTCTCAGATTTAACGGCACTTCAGGCATTTCTTTCAGATATGGCAATCTGGTTCAGTGAGATTATCCCAAGATGTGTTAGCATTCATTTACTGCTTACTGATATGTACCAGATTGCTTTCTGATTACTGGAACATAATTCAAAAACTTTCCAGCCAAAAAACGTCAAGATATTTATCAAATTTAAAGAATCTGCACTGATACCCCATTAGCAGAATTACACAGATTTTCCGGTAAAGACCCAACATTTAAGGAAGATTTAAAATGAACAATACAGAATATAAACTGGCTTCCAATATAAAAAAGTCACTCCATGATTTTCATGTTTAAAGTGGGAGTAAACTTCAGTCCATCAGTATGGGGCAATACAATTTGTCTAATCTTGTCCCAGAATTATAATCCCCTACATAAAACAGCCAATTCAAATATTTCATTGCAAGATAAGGGTTGGTGATATTTAAATTATTTTTGCCAAATTAATTTGCACTCCAGATGGTGAGGACATCATGCATGAACACCTTTATTAACAGCAGAAATTACTCTAGAAATTCCAAGCTTTCCTGAGACCATGTGTGGAAGAATAAACTTATTAATGCTGCTGGTTATAGTCACTGAAATTGGGATAGGTTATTGACCAGATACATTAACTCTTTCTCTCTCCACAGATACTGCCCAACCTACTTCTAGTGGACAGCTTCACTACAACCATCAGACTCCTGAACCAGTGTAGGTAACTTCATTCACACCGACTCTACAACTCAGTATTTAATTATGTATTTATTCTTATTATTTGCAGAATTAGTCCTTTTTTGCATATCGGTTGCTTGTCAGTCTTCGTTACTTATACTTTTTCATGAATTGTATTGTATTTCCTTAGTTTCCTGTGAATGAATGCCTGTTAGAAAATAAATCTCAAAATAGTGTATGGTGACATTTACGTACTTTGATAATGAATTACCTACTTCGAGCTTTCTTTTGCTTTAGGGGAATTGACATTTGTTTAACAATTAATGGAATACCAAGTGTTAGAAGATGACTATTACATTTTCATTGAATTATACTTATTGGTGGTGTTCGAAACCATTACAAAAAGGATCTTGAGTTGTAATCAACAGCTGATGATACAGACTTGGAATTTGAGTTTTTAAATTTCATTTAAAGGATGAGATCACCATCTAGTGGAAAGATGTAGAATAACAACATGTGTTCAACAGGTACCAGAAGTATACTAGCATTTCCCTATTTTCCCTCTCCCCCCTCCTCTTTTTGCATTCTGGCTCCCCTCTTACCCCTCCTCTTCTCCTCACCTGCCTACCCCATCCCCCTTAAATAAAATAAAATTCTGTTTTAACAGATTGAGCTTCTTCTTCCCTTTCTTCCAGTCGTCTCCTATCAGATTCCTCCTTCAGCCCCTTAGCTTTTCCACCCATCGTCTCTCAACACCTCTCTTCACACCCTCCCCCACGCACTTGGCTTCACCCATCACCTCCTAGCGGATCCCAACCTTTATGCTATGGACCAATGCCATTAAGCAAGGGTTCCTTGGACCCCAGATTGGGAACCTCTGTTCCAGCTTGTCCTCCTTCCCCTCCCCCCACATTCTGGCTTCTTTCCCCTTCCTTTCCAATCCTCATGAAGGATCTAGGCACAAAATATCGAACAACACACATCAAAGTTGCTGGTGAACGCAGCAGACCAGGCAGCATCTTTAGGAAGAGGTACAGTCGACGTTTCGGGCCGAGACCCTTCGTCAGGACTAACTGAAAGAACAGCCAGTAAGAGATTTGAAAGTGGGAGGGGGAGATCCAAAATGATAGAAGACGACAGGAGGGGGGGGGGGGATGGAGCCAACAGCTGGACGGGTGATTGGCAAAAGGGATATGAGAGGATCATGGGATGGGAGGCCTAGGGATAAAAATAAATAACAGATGGGGTACGAGGGGGAGGTGGGGCATTAGCGGAAGTTTGAGAAGTCAATGTTCATGCCATCAGGTTGGAGGCTATCCAGATGGGATATAAGGTGTTGTTCCTCCAACCTGAGTGTGGCTTCATCTTTACAGTTGAGGAGGCCGTGGACAGACATATCAGAATGGGAATGGGACGTGGAATTAAAATGTGTGGAAACAAAATATCGAATGTTTATTCCTCTCCACAGATTCTACCTGACCTGCTGAGTTCCTCCAGCATTTTGTGTGTGCTACCAGAAACAGCAATGGTTGCAAAGCTATGAGCATACTATGTACTATGGCAACTTCTGCTCCCCCATGTTCAAATGCAGAAATTCAGACAACACAGATTACTCATAGCCAGCAGGCATGACCCATCCTAGAGTTCAATGAGAGTACAGAAACTCTCACTGGGTCAAACAGCATCAGCAGAGGAAAAAAGTGCAAGTAGACACTTTTGAGTTAAGACTCTGCATTGAGACTGAGAAGGAACGGGAAAGATTTCCAGTCTGTAGCAGTGGGAGGTGGGGGTTGGCAGATTAGGTTAGGTGCCAATAGGCTGATTCAACCAGGTGTGGGGGGGGGGGGGGGAGAGAGTGGATTGAAGAGATGTACAAAAAGTGAAGAAAATTGGCTAGTCCTTTCTACTAGATGCCACAGTACAGTAGCCGTTAGCACAATACAATTACATTTCAGGGAGTTCCGGAGTTTGGAGTTCAATTCCATCGCCATCTGTATGTTCTCCCTGTGAATTGCATGGAGTTCATCCTGGTGCTCTGGTTTCCACCCACAGTCCAAAGACATACTGGTGAGTAATTGGTCATTATAAATTGTCCTCTGTTTAGAATAGCGTTATATGGGTGGGTTGCTAGGCAACGCAGCTCATTGTACCAGAAGGGCTTGTTCTGCACTGTATCTTTAAGTAAATATGGACGAATGAACAGAAGACATACAGACAAAAATGGCCAGCATCTCTTGGGCTGTCCTAGGTGAATAGGACAGTACCAGAGATGTGGATCACCAGAAACTGGACAAGTCAATGATCATACCATTGGACAATAAGCTACCCAAGTGGTGTATGATGTTACTCTTCTCAGTTGTTTCTGACAAATTATACAGCAACGGAGAAGGCCAATGACAAACAGCAATTACCACAACACTTTGCAGTGCACCAGCTGTGAGATCGGGGTCAATCCCTGGTGCTAATTCAAAGGAGAAGGCCTAGATAGAGTGGATGTGAAGAGAATGTTTCCTATAGTACGTGGGGTCTAGGATCAGAGAGCACAGCCAGAGAATAGAATGACATCTTTTGAGAACAGAAATTAGGATGAGTTTCTTTAGCCAGAGGATGGTAAATCTGTGAACTTCATTGCCACAGATGGCTGTGGTGGCCAGGACATTGGGTATATTTAAAGGAGAGATTAATAGGTTCTTGATATATCAGGGTGTCAAAGGTTACGGGGACAAGGCAGGAGAATGGGGTTGAGAGAGGAAAAAAAAAATCAGCCAAGATGGAATGACAGAGCAGACTCGATGGGCCAAATAACCAAATTCTGCTTCTATCTTTATGGTCATATCCGTTACATCTACTGCTCCCAGTGTGGTCTCCAACTACATCGGTCAGACCCGATGCAGATTGAAGGAGTGCTTCTTCAAGCACCCGCATTCCACCTGCAACAAAAGGCAGGATTTCCCAGTGGCCATCCATTTCAAATACACTTCCCATTCCAACATGTCCGTCCATGGCCTCTTCTACTGCTATGAAGTCACACTGAGGTTGGAGGAGCAACACCTTATCTGAGCAGCCCCCAATCTGTAGCCATCATCATCAATTTCTCTGAAGTTTGGTCATTTTTCCCCGATCCCCCTTCTCTTTTTTCCCCCCCACTCTCAATTCTAGCTCCCCTCTTACCCCTACTCTTCTTCTTACATGCCACCACCTCTCTCCTTCCCTTTCTTCCATATTCCACTGTCTGCTCCTTTTTCTTTTACCTTTTCCCCTTACTTCCTCCCCCACCCACTCTCCTCATTTCAGCCCCCTTCTCATTTCAACACCTCCCCTTCTCACCCCAACCCTCTCACTTCAAAACCCCCTCTTCCACCCACCCTTCTCACTTCACCCCCTCTCCCTTCAAACTCTTCCTTCTCACTTTAAAACTCCTCCCCACCCACCCAACCTACCCCCACATCTCTTACCAGCTTGTACTCCTTCCCCTCCCCCTTCCTTTCCAGTCCTGAAGAAGTGTCTCAGCACTAAACATCAACTGTTTATTCCTCTCCAAAACTGCTGGCTGAACTGCTGAGTTATAGAAACATAGAAAGCCTACAGCACAATACAGGCACTTTGGCCCACAAAGCTGTGTCGAGCATGTCCTTACGATAGAAATTACCTAGGGATACCCATAGCCCTCTATTTTTCTAAGCTCCATGTACCCATCCAGGAGTCTCTTAAAAGACCCTATCGTATCTGCCTCCACCACCATTGCCAGCAGCCCATTCCACGCACTCACAACTCTCTGTGTAAAAAAACCTACGTCTGACATCTCCTCTGTACCTACCTCCAAGCACCTCTATCAAGTCACCTCTCCTCCATTGCTCCAAGGAGAAAAGGCCGAGTTCACTCAACCTATTCTCATAAGGCATGCTCCCCAATCCAGGCAACATCCTTGCAAATCTCCTCTGCACCCTTTCTATGGTTTCCACATCCTTCCTTTAGTGAGGCAACCAGCACTGAGCACAGTATTCCAAGTGGGGTCTGACCAGGGACCTATATAGCTGCAACATTAGCTCTCGGTTCTTAAACTCAATCCCACGATTGATGAAGGCCAATGCACTATATGCCTTCTTAACCACAGAGTCCACCTGCGTATATTCTGCCATCATATTTGACTTACCAAAATGAACCACTTCACACTTATCTGGATTGAACTCCATCTGCCACTTCTCAGCCCAGTTTTGCATCCTATCAATGTCCCGCTGTAACCCCTTACAGCCCTCCACACTATCCACAACACCCCCAACCTTTGTGTCATCAGCAAATTTACTAACTCATCCATCCACTTCTTCATCCAGGTCATTTATAGAAATCACAAACAGTAAGGGTCCCAGAAAAGATCCTTGAGGCACACAACCAGTCACCAACCTCCATGCAGAATATGACCTGTCTACAATCACTCTTTGTCATCTGTGGGCATACCAATTCTGGATCCACAAAGCAATGTCCCCATGGATCCCATGCCTCCTTACTTTCTCAATAAGCCTTGCATGGAGTACCTTATCAAATGCCTTGCTGAAATCTATATATACATCTACTGCTCTACCCTCATCAATGTGTTTAGTCACATCCTCAAAAAATTCAATCAGGCTCATTAGGCACAACCTGCCTTTGACAAAACCATGCTGACTATACCTAATCATATTTTGCCTCTCCAAATGTTCATAAATCCTGCCTCTCAGGATCTTCTCCATTAACTCACCAACCACTGAAGTAAAACTCACTGGTCTATAATTTCCTGAGCTATCTCTACTCCCTTTCTTGAATAAGGAAACAACATCCGCAACCCTCCAATCCTCCAGAACCTCTCCTGTCCCCATTGATGATGCAAAGATCATCACCAGAGGCTCAGCAATCTCCTCCCTCACCTCCCACAGTAGCCTGGGGTACATCTTGTCCGGTCCCAGTGACTTATCCAACTTAGTGCTTTCCAAAAGCTCCAGCACATTCTCTTTCTTAATATCTGTATGCTCAAGCTTTTCAGTCCGCTGTAAATCATCCCTACAATTGCCAAGATCCTTTTCTGTAATGAATACTGAAGCAAAGTATTCATTAAGTACCTCCGCTATCTCCTCTGGTTCCATACACACTTTTCCACTGTTACACTTGATTGGTCCTATTCTCTCATGTCTTATCCTCTTGCTCTTCACATACTTGTAGAATGCCTTGCAGTTTTCCTTAACCCTTAATCCTGGGAAGGCCTTCTCACAGTCCCTTCTGGCTCTCCTAATTTCATTCTTAAACTCCTTCTTGCAGACCTTATAATCTTCAAGATTTCTATCATTACCTTATTTTTTGAACCTTTCGTAAGCTTTTCGTTTCTCCTTGACTAGATTTACAACAGCTTTTGTACACCACGGTTCCTGTATCCTACCATCCTTTCCCCATCTCATTGGAAAGTACCTATGCAGAACTCACGCAAATATCGCCTGAACGTTTGCCACATTTCTGCCATACATTTCCCTGAGAACATCTGTTCCCAATTTATGCTTCCAAGTTCCTGCTTGACAGCCTCATATTTCCCCTTACTCCAATTAAACGCTTTCTGAACTTGTCTGTTCCTCTCCCTCTCCATTGCAATGGTAAAGGAGATAGAATTGTGGTCGCTATCTCCAAAATGCTCTCCCACTGAGAGATCTGACACCTGACCAGGTTCATTTCCCAATACCAGATCAAGTACAGCCTCTCCTCTTGTAGGCTCATCTAGATATTGTGTCAAGAAATCTTCCTGAACACACCTAACAAACTCCACGCCATCTGAATCCCTCGCTCTCGGAAGATGCCAATCAATATTTGGGAAATTAAAATCTCCCACCATGACAACCCTGTTATTATTACACCTTTCCTGAATCTGTCTCCCTATCTGCTCCTCGATGTCCCTGTTACTATTGGGTGGTCTATAAAAAAGACCCAGTAGAGTTACTGACCCCCTTCCTGTTCCTAACTTCCACCCACAGAGACTCCGTAGACAATCCCCCCATGACTTCCTCCTTTTCTGCAGCTCTGACGCTATCTCTGATCAGCAGTGCCACGTCCCCACCTCTTTTGCCTCCCTCCCAGTCCTTTCTGAAACATCTAAAGCCTGGCACTCTAAGTAACCATTCCTGCCCCTGAGCCATCCAAATCTCTGTAATGGCCATAACATCATATCTCCAAGTACTGGATCTGATCTGTCCCTATTAGCTGGCATCCACTATATAGGGAATATGAAAAAGAAAGGATTATGAATCAATTGGAGTACTGTGCATACACAATAGGAGGGTCCCTGCGCAAGTCCAACAAAGAGCTTGAAAAAACAGCAACTTTTTTTGACAGGAGTAATTAGATGCAGATGCAGCAGGAGCATTCTCGCAGAGATACGACAAAGAACTTTTAAAAACACAGTGTCTATAAAAGAGAGGTACTGCCAAGAGGAGCAGCCATCGTCAGAGTAGTTTTGAGTTAGAGTAGTAAAGCTTTGGCTCAGCAAGGCTTCAGTGAGAACAAGCGGAGGCTCAGAAAGTTCATTCCTTATTCAATGCTAGAGAGAATAGAGGATATGTCTGCAGAGCCAGTGTTCTGTTCTGGGTGTCAGATGTGGGATTTTCAGGAGAATCCCAGCCTCCTCGATGAAAAGGTGCATTGAGATGCAGCTCCTCAGAGACAGTGTTAGGGAACTAGAGCTGCAGCTTGATGATCTTCAGCTTGTTAGGGAAAGTGAGAGACAGGAGCTACAGGAAGGTAGTCACCCCTGTGACAACAGGAGACAGATAAATAAGAGATAGAGGAATAAGTTCTCAAATGGCAGGGATAGGCAACCATGGCTGAGAAAGGAGCTTAAGGACTGCACAGAAGCCAAGGAAAGGGCATATAACGTAGCAAAAGAGAGCGAGAAGTTGGATGATTGAGAAGCTTTTAAAATCCAACAAAAGGCAACTAAAGCAGCTATAAGGGAAAAGATGAATTATGTGGGTAGAATAGCCAATAATATAGAGCAGGATACTAGAAGTGTTTTTCAGTTATATAAATTGTAAAAGGGAGATATTGGACCACTGGAAAATGATGCTGATGTGGTAGTAATGGGGGACAAACAAAATGGCAGATGAACTTAATGGGTACTTTGCATCTGTCTTCATTGTGGAAGACACTCACAGTGCGCCAGAAGTCCATGAGTGTCAGGGAGCATGAGTGAATACCATTGCTATTACAAAGGAAAAAGTGTTAGGCAAACTCAAAGGTCTTAAGGTGGATAAGTCACCTGGACCAGGTGGACTACATCCCAGTCGAAACAGCTGAAGAGATAACTGATGCATTAGTCATGATCTTTCAAGAATCACTTAATTCTGGCATGGTCCCGGAGGTCTGCAAGATTGCAAATGTCACTCCACTCTCTGGAAGGGAGGAAGGCAAGTTATAGGCAAGTTAGCCTAACCCCAGTGGTTGGGTAAGTGTTAGAGTCTATTACTGAGGATGAGGTCTCGAGGTATTTGGAGACTAATAATAAAATAGGTCAAAGTTAGCATGGTTTCTGTAATGAGAAATCTTGCCTGACAAATCTGTTAGAGTTCTTCGAGCAAGTAACAAGCAGGGTGGACAAAGGAGAGGCAGTGGATGTCATTTACTTGAATTTTCAGAAGACGATTGATAAGGTGCCACAAATGAGGTTGGTTAACAAGATAAAATCCTATGGCGTTACATGGAATATATAGGCATAGATAGCAAAATGGCTGACAGACAGGAAGCAATTAGTGGGAATAAAAGGGGCCTTTCTGTTTGGCTGCCAGTGACTAATGGTGTTCCACAGGGGTCAGTATTGGGACCCCTACTTTGCACATTGTTTGCCAATGATTTGGATAATGAAATTGATGGTCTTGGGGCAAAGTTTGTGTATGATACAAAGACAGGTGGAGGGGTAGATAGTGCTGAAGAAGCAAAGCGACTTCGACAAATTGAAAGAATAGGCAAAAAAGTTGCAGATGGAATACAGTGCTGGGAAATATGTGATAATGCATTTTGATAAAAGGAACAATAGTGCAGACTATTATCTAAATGGGGAGAAGATTCAAACATCAGGGATGCAGAGGGACTTAGAAGTCCTCGTGCAAGACTCCCAGAAGGTTAATTTACAGGTTGAGTCTGTGGTAAAGAAGGCAAATACAATTTTGGCATTTATTTCATGGGAAATAGAATATAAAAACAAGGAGATAATGCTGAGGCTTTATTAGACACTAGTCAGGCTGCACTTGAGTACTATCAATAGTTTTGGGCCCCAATTCTCAGAAGGGATGTGAAATCATTAGAGAGAGTCCAGAGGAGATTCAAGAGGATGATTCTGGGAATGAAGGGGTTAACAAATGAGAAGCATTTGGCAGCTTTGGGATTGTACTCACGGGAATTTAGAAGAATGTGAGAGGATCTCATTGTAATCTACTGAATGGAGGAAGGCCTAGATAGGGTGAATGTGGAGAGGATGTTTCCTATGGTGCGGGTATCCAGAACTAGAGGGCACGGCCTCAAAACTGAGGGGCGGCCCTTTAGAACAGAGGTAAGGAGGACCTTTTTTTGCCAGACAGTAATAAACCTGTGGAATGTTCTGCACAGATGTGGTGGAGGCCAAGTCTCTGCATATATTTAAGGCAGAAGTTGATCTTTCCTGATCGGACAGGCCACCAAAGGATATGGGGAGATGACAGGTGTATGGGGCTGAGCGGGATCTGGGATCAACCAGGATGGAATGGTGGAGTAAACTCGATGGGCTGAAGGGCCTAATTCTAAGTCCCCTACGATAAGTAAATGCATGAAGGAGAGCTGGGAAATGGCAGAGTGGTTAACACAGACATGCTTATATGGGGTGGGTTGGTTGTGCAGCAGTTAGCGTTACGCTCTAAAGCATCAGCAACTTGAGGTTCAATTCCCGCCGCTGTCTGTAAGAAGTTTGTACATTCTCCTCATGACCGCATTGGTTTCTTCTGGGCACTCTTGTTTCCTCCCACATTCCACAGAAGTATGGGTTAGAGTTATTAAGTTGTAGGCACCAGAAGCATAGTGACAGTTGTAGACTACCCAGCACAATCCTCCGTGATTTGATTTGATGCAAAACGACGTATTTCACTGTATGTTTCAATGTTTCATTTTACACGTGACAAATAAAAGTTAATCTCTTTAAATGACATAGACATTAGTATTGTTTTCACTGGACATGAGCCAAGTAATTTTCCAAGCATGTTAAGGAACAAATAAATGCAAGGAACTACAAGAAAGTAGCATTAATAAGATTATGGTGCAGGAGAAATGAATTGCATTCAAAGCTGATACGTGAACAGGGCCTGATAATTTACATCCCTTAAAGAAAAGACCCACTTTTTAAAAAGGAGTCAGGGAGAAAACAAGAAACCACAGACCAGTGTAAATGGTGTTTATAAAGGAGGAGATGACAGAACATTTAGGAAACATGGCAAGTGTTTTGCCTATGACCACAAGAAACTGAAAAGAGTTGCAGACGCAGCCTAGCGCATCATGGAAACCAGCCACCCCCCCCCCCCACAGACACAAGTCAATACTTCTCACTGCCTCAGTAAATCACCCAACATAATTAAAGACCCCACTCCCCCCAAATGTTCTCTCTTTTCCCCTCTCCTATCGGGCAGACAACACAAAAGCATGTACCAACAGGCTCAAGGACAGCTTCTACCCAGCAGTTATAGGACTACTGAATGATTCCCTAGTATGATAAGGTGCACTCTTAACCTTATAACGTACAGTACTTTGATATTGTCTGAACCCTGCCAGCTGCCTGCACTGCACTTTTGCTGTTCTGTAACAATTCATTTTGCATTCTTTGATGTTTACCCTTGTTCTGCTTTCTTGCACTGTTATAATGACCTGATCCTTTTTAGACAGTATGCAAGATGAGTTTTCTCACTATCTCAGTAAATGTGACAATAAGCCAATTTATCAATAGCAACACAAATGTCTGAAAGGAAAATAATGTTTGACATACCTACAGGACGAGTACTTCCCCCTATCAGTATGTCGTCCTGAGAAGGTTAAAGGACTACCATTGGATGCACTATATTCAATTTGTAGAAAAGTTCTTTAGAGACTCTTTTTTTAGATTATGAGGACACTCAGTCCTCGTTTATTGTCATTTAGAAACGCATGCGTTCATGTATCTTGGGCAAAATTAAACTGATGGTATGGGTGGAGATGCAACAGCATGAACTGAAGATACTGAATGGGAACAAATGAGTTTTTGGGGGGTAACATGCAGTAACCACTGTTGACTCGTGGATCAGTGCCTGGACTCTAGTTCCTCAATCATTTGGATTACACCAGATGTAATGCTTCAAAGCTTACTGACAACACTAAAATAGGTGAGGTTATAAATGTAAGTAAGATGAACAGAGTTTGATAGAGTGCATAAAAACAGATTACATCAGTATAATAAAGATAAATGTGAATTTAAACCCTTGCATGGGAAAACAACCCATATTGTTAATAGAGCATTAGACACGACAGTAAGGATGTCTAGAACGAAGGGCTATTGTCACAGTTTACAAGGCAAAAGATGTGGAACTAATTTGAGAAGAAATTTCCTCATCACTGTGAATTCATTACCAAAGAGAAAAAGAGGCTAAATTGCCAAATACTTTTAAGGTGGATAAATTTCCAAACACAAAATATGATATGTTGAGATGTTGAATAGTGAAGAGGCTCAAGGGGGCAAATTAGTTATTTTATTTTTAATTTCGGGCTCTCCTAGTCCTGCTACAATGTTTCTTTATTGAGCAGTTTCTCTTAGATCTTCTTCTAGACCATTAAGACCATAAAATACAAGAGCAGAAGTACGTAACCTGATTATATTAAATGCAGGAGAAAAGGAACAGGAATAAATGTGTTTACTCATGTTACATACTTTATTATTTGGCCTGTTGAGTCTACTCTGCCATTTCATCATGGCTGATCCATTTCCCTCTTCGCCCCAATCTCCTACCTTTTCCTCATATTCCTTCATGCCCTGACCAATCAAAAATCGATCAACCTCTGCCTTAAATATACCCAAAGACTTTGACTTCACAACCGCCTGTGGCAACGAATTCCACAGATTCAGCCGCCTCTGGCTAAAGAAATTCCTCTTCATCTCTGTTCTAAAAGGGTGTCCCTCTATTTTGAAGTTGTGACTTCTGGACTTAGACTCCCCTGCCATAGGAAACATCCTCTCCACACCCACTCTGTACAGTCCTTTCAACATTCAATAGGTTTCAGTAAGATCCTTATCCTTAGTTTTTAATCCCTATTTCCTAAATTTAATACAATCACATTTCGCTGTCAGATTGGCAAGTTTACTTGCTCTGCCCTTCCTCACTGGATTGCATTTTTGCAACATCCTTATTTTATACAGTTCTGAGGAAGAATCTTCACATTGCTCCTGTCTTGTATTACAATGCCGAGACACAAATTTTTCTATACTTTCATCGTGCAATAAATGTTAGAAAAGTAAAGATTTTTGTCTTTAAATTCATACTTTAAGGTACAGTATCTTTTTAAAACTTGATTTATGGAAAATAATTCAACAATTAAACTTATAAAAAGCCATAAACCTTCAATTTACCTTCAGTTTATAACTTTGTAGCTCTTCTCTTAGGAAAGCGCACTCTTGTTTAAGAATTTCCAGTTGTTGGTTCAAGGTATGCACTTTTATTTCATTACTTGATTTGTCTAACTCCCAGGAATTATGGGTTTTGTTCAGATCATCCATCACTACAAAGCAATAAAAAATACTATAAAATACTTAAACAAAATACTACAGATTCTGCAAATATGAAATGCGAATGGAATACAACCACAAGAAATACTCAGATCTGCCAGCATCTGTAATGAAAGGAACAGAGTTAACTCTATGTTTTGATTGCGTTTTACCAAGACAAGTGCTAAAGTTTACTGAGCTTCATTTCCTTTTCTTCAGTTGTTTACACACAACATATCCAATCCCTCCATGTTTATTTTACCCTCCAAAGAGATTTAACTTCTGTATACATCGTATCAGTTATTGTAACTCTTTATGAGATCAGCAATCAGAGTTCAATTCCTGTCACTGTTTGTAAGTGGATTGTGTGTTCTCCTTGTGACCTCATGAGTTTCCTTCCATATTCCAACAACGTACAGTTCAGTGTCAATCCATGACCTCCTCTTGTGCCAAGTTAAGGCCACTTCAGAGTGGAGGACCAACACCTTATATTCCATCTGGGTAGCCTCCAACCTGATGACATGAATATCAATATCTCTTTCCAGTTAACAAAAATTCCCCTCCCCTATTCCCCACTCTTGCCCTTATACTGCTCATCTGCCTATTACTTCCCGCTGGTCTCCCTCCACCTTCCTACAGTGGACTCTCCCCTCTGATCAGATTTTTTCTTCACTAGCCCTTGACCTTTTCAACCCGGCTTCACCTTCTAACTAAACCCTTTCCCCTCCCCCCTCCACATCTTTTAATCAGGTATCTCACCCCTTCCCTCTCAGTCCTGACGAAGGCTCTCAGCCCTAACCGTGGACAGTTTATTCATTTCCATCAACGCTGACTGACCTGCTGAGTTCCTCCAGCATTTCAAGACCATATGACTAAAAGACATAGGTGTGTTGCTCTGGATTTCCAGCTTCTGCAGACCTTCTCCTGTTTACAGTTTAGTACATTGCAGGCATGCAAGTTTGTTGCCAGAGGTATGGCAACGCTTGTTGGCTGCCTCCAGCATACCCTCTGATGGTGTTGGTCACTGACACGAACGATATATTTTACTTTAAGTTTCAATACACATGTGACAAATAATGCTACTCTTCCACTACTTCATGTTAAGAGTTTACTGAAAGTTTTCATTTCCTTAACAATACCATGAGAACTACTGTACTACTTCAGAGAAAAAATGTATAGAAATACACCAACTTACATGAAGTGTACCGGGTTGAACTTGTATAGAACTTAGAGATGACCAGTGATTAAGGCAATGTACTGGCACCAAGCTTTGAAATAAAGCTGCAGGCTATTGTTTTATATAAACACAAGGAAGTCTGCAGATACTGGAAATCCAAAGCAAACCACACAAAATGCTGGAGGAACTCAACAGATCAGGCAGCCTCTATGGAAATGAATACTGAGTTAACGTTTCATTCTGAAACCCTTCTTCAGGACTGAGAAGGGGGAAGATGCCACAATAAAAAGGTTGGGGGAAGAGGAAGGAGATTAGCTGGAAGGTGATAGGTGAAGCCAGGTGGGTGGGAACGGTCATGGGTTGGAGAAGAACGAATCTGATAAGAGACGAGAGTGGACAATATGAGAAAGGGAAGGAGGAGGGAACCCAGGGTGAAGTAATAGGCAGGTGACAAGAGGTAAAACATCAGAATGGAGTGGTGGGGGGGGGGGGGGGAGGGATGGAATTTGTTTATCATAAGGAGAAATCAATATTCATGCCATCAGGTTTAAGGTTACCCAGACGGAATACAAGGTGTTACTCCTCCACCTTGAGGGTGCCTCATCTTGGCATAATAAGAGGCCATGGTACGACACATTGAAATGGGAATGGGAATTAGAATTAAAATGTTTGGCCACTGGGAAGTCCCACTTGTGGCGGATGGTACGCAGGTACTCGACGAAATGGTCCCACAACATACGATAGTTATATTGTTGAGAAAAAGTTACCTTGAATTTATCAGTTTCTTTATGGGATATTGTATCTCAACGACGTAAGTGTGTAACCTCTTCCAGTGCATGTACACTTGGATCCCTATTTTTAATTCCACAACTCTGGAATTCCATTATTAATACCCTATATACAGTCCTTCACAAATACCTGAGCTAAGGTCAGATTCACATTCATTTATCACAGATACAGCAAAATATACAGTGAAATGTAACATTTGCATCAACAACCAACACAATCAGAAATATGCTGGGGCAGTCCACAGGATAGGACAAGTCACAGAGCTCAAAGATTAAATGTGGGATGTTCCAAAAGTCAGTTCACTCCAAAGAACGTACATTATCCATTGGAAAATGAAACAAAAAAGCAGAATATTCATTATTACGTAATATTATTTTCCCAGAACAGCAAGGCTACACTTCGCACAACAAGCACAGCAATGTTTTTAGGTTTCTTATACAACGACCCTAGAAACTGTACCTTCACGGGTTTCAACTTCACTTCTTAGCTGAAGAATTTCTACTTCTTTAGCCTGTAGCGCTTCATTCAGAATTCGGACAGAATCCATCTGTTCCTTGACCTTTATAAAACAAAGGAAAAGACTTCAAAGATAACATCAAGATCAGCCTGAAAAAAATTCAATATTATATCTAAAAACTGTGAAGACATTGCACTCAATAAACAGAACTAGAAGAAATCTGCTCAAGAGGGAAATGTGCTACATGAGAATGAACTCCACTGTGTCACAGAGAACAAGTGGCAGCTGCGAAAGGAGAGACCGTACAACCAAAAGGCCCAACCACTGACCACAGCCACCATCTACTCTTTCTCACAATGCAAAAGGATATGTAGATGCTGGATCAGTCTTTACAGCCACCTGAGAACCCACCAATAGGAGAGCATCATACTCAACTCGAGTGATTGCAGTACTAGAAAACTAAGGTTTTTTTTTTGTTAATGATGATGAGAACTGTCAGAATGTCTCTTCCTTCACTAGCTCATAAACCCCACAAAGGAAACCAAAAATTTTTATAGCCAAGGGTGAGCTTCAATATTTGGCCATCACATGGCTAGGTAATGTTGAAACAAACTTTCATCACCACTAGGAAGATATGCAAAAGAATATAAAATGAACAGAACATACAAATTATATCAACTCAATTTTACAAAAATCTCTTCGTTTTCACAGGACACAATGCAATACCTTCATTTTACTCTTTATAAGTCTCTAAAGAGCACTGGTCGGACACTGGAGAGTGTTGTAGAACAGAGGGACATAGACATACATGGCATCACAGGTAGACAGATGAGTGAAGAAGAATTCTGTCATTCTGGCCTTGATCAGTCAGGGCACTGGGTATAATAGTTGGAATGTCATGCTGCAGGTGTAGATGATGTTGATGAGGCTGCATTCAAAAGTATTTTATTCAGTTTTAGTCACCACGTGATGGGGAAGATGCTGATAAGTTAGTAAGTATGCAGAAAAGATTCATGAGGATGTAGTCAAGATACAAGAGACTGAGTTATAAAAAGGTTGAGCAGGCTAGGACTATATTTATTGGAGCATAGGAGAATGAAGGGCAATCTTATAGATGCATATACAGTCATGAGGGATACAGGTAGGGTGAATGCACACAGTCCTTTTCACCAGGAATCAAGAAATGGAGAGCAGAGGTTTAAGATAAGAAGGGAGAGATTTAAAAGACATTTGAGAGGCAACTTCTTCCACCCAGAGAGTGGCCAGTATATGGAATGAGCTGGAAGTGGAAGTGATTGACACAGGTACATTAACAATGTTTGAAAAGCACTTGAACGGGTACAAAGGTGGCAAGGACGAAACAAAGACAAATAGGATTATCTTAAATGGGTAACTTGTACAGCACGGACCAGTTGGGCTGAAGGGCCTATTTCTGTGATGTACTCTGACAGTAAAAGGTCACAAACACAAAAATAATTTCTTAAATACCAGCTTCAGTTATACAATACTTAAAATTAACTACAAAATCCACATAACATTAATCAATTACCAGAATGATGTGCTTTTTACATTTTACTTAAGCATGACTTTTGACGTTTTTTGGGAAGAAGAATATCACAATAGCACATTAAGATACTACCATTCTCTCCAGTCTCTGTCTCATCTTGTCCCTTTCGATACAGACTTCCCGATAAGCCTGGTAAGCTTTATTCACTCCCTCTTGTTCAAAGGAACTTCTCTCATTGTCAAGAGAAGCATTAAGAAGCTGTAAGTATGGAGCAAAAATACTTTTTTTTAAGCAGGTTCACATAAATCACTCATATATGAAGCCAAATTGACAATGTCTTGGACTCCTATTATGGAAAGTAACGCCAAGCTAAAGAGATGCTCTTTCTGCCCTTAGAACAGAGTAAACAAAGACTGATAATAATTAAAATTGTATTTGCGTAAAGGATCTTAGGATTACAAAATAAAGCAAATTTAATTTTATAATATTTACAGTCACTGCATAGTCCCTGAAAGGATCTGAATTTACACTATGCCATCTAATAGTACATTAAATAATAGCAGATCAATATCTAATCATGAGTACACATCCACAGGTTAGAGTCCTAATCTGAGCAGAGACAATTTTGGCAGAATGAGACAGGCTCCAGCAGAGGTTGATTGGATCAGCCTGTTTGAAGGGAAAGTAACAGCTGGCAAGTGGGAGGCTTTAAAAAGGGTCAAACGTTCAGTTCCGGTAATCTCATTATAGTAAGGATGTAGAAGCTTTAAAGAATTTATGGAGAAGATTTACCTAGATTAGAGAGCATAGTTTATGAGGACAGGCTATGCGAGCAAGGGTTTTTTTTTCCTTTTTGGAGGGAAGGAGGATGAGAGGCAACTTCATAGAAGTGTACAAGATGGTAAGTGGATTAGACGGAGTGGAGAGCCAGAAACTTATTCCCAGGGCAGAAATGGCTAATATCAGGAGCTTAATTTTAAGGTAATTGAAGGAAAGTACGGGGTGGGTGGGGTGAGAGGTTTTTTTTTAAAAAACCACAGAGTGGTGGCTGTGTGCAACGCCCTGCTAAGGGTGGTGATAGAGACAGATACATAAAAGATATTTTAAAAACTCTTAGATAAGATCATAAGGTATGGGAGCAGAATTAGGCCATTCAGCCCATTGAGTCTGCTCCGCCATTTCATCGTGGCTGATCCCAGATCCCATTCAACCCCATACACCTGCCATCTCATCATATCCCTTGATGCCCCAACCACTCAGGAATCTATCAACTTCCGCTTGAAATATATGCATGGATTTGGCCTCCACGGCAGACTGTGGCAGAGCATTCCACAGATTCACAACTCTCTGGCTAAAATATTCCTCCTTACTTCTGTTCTAAAAGGTCACCCCTCAATTTTGAGGCTGTGCCCTCTAGTTCTGGATACGCCCACCAGAGGAAACATCCTCTCCACATGCCCCTTTTCTAGTTCTTTCAACATTCGGTAGGTTTCAATGAGATCCCCATGTGTTCTTCTAAATTCCAGTGAGTACAGGCCCAAGGCTGTCAAATGCACCTCATACGTTCACACTTTCATTCCTGGAATCATCCTTGTGAACCTGCTCTGGACCCTCTCCAATGACAACACATCCTTTCTGAGATATGGGGCCCAAAATTGTTCACAATACTCCTAGTGTGCCCTGACCAGTGTCTTATAAAGCTTCAGCATTATCTCCTTGCTTTTATATTTTATTCCCCTTGAAATAAATTCCAACATTGCATTTGGCTTCCTTACCACAGACTCAACTGTGAATTAACCTCTGGGAGCCTTGCAGGAGGACTAAGTCCCTCTGCACCTCTGATGTTTGAATTTTCTCCCCATTTAGATAATCGTCCACACTATTGTTACTTTTACCAAAATGCATTATCATATATTTCCCAACACTGTATTCCACCTGCCTCTTTTTTGTCCATTCTTCCAATCTGTCTAAGTCCTGATGCAATCACATTGCTTCCTCAGCACTTCCTACCCCTCCACCTATCTCTGTGTCATCCGCAAACTTTGCCACAAAGCATTCAACTCAACTACCTAAATCACTGACAACCAATGTGAAAAGTAGCAGTCCCAATTCTGATCTCTGACGAACACCACTAGTCACTGGCAGCCAACCAGAAATGGCTCCCTTTATTCCCACTCGCTGCCTCCTGCTTGTCAGCCATACCTCTTTCCATGCCAGTATATTTCCTGTAACACCATAGGAATTAATCTTGTTAAGCAGCCTCATGTGAGGCTCCTCATTAAATGCCTTCTGAAAATCTAAGTAAATGACATCCACTGCCTCTCTTTTGTCTACCCAGCTGGTTACTTCCTTGAAGAATTCTAACAGATCTGTCAGGCAAGTCAACAGGAATTCTGCAGATGCTGGAAATTCAAGCAACACACATCAAAGTTGCTGGTGAACGCAGCAGGCCAGGCAGCATCTCTAAGAAGAGGTACAGTCGACATTTCAGGCCGAGACCCTTCGTCAGGACTGTCAGGCAAGACTTCCCTTTGCAAAAACCATGCTGACTTTGACTTATTTTATCATTAGTCTCCAAGTACCCCAAACCTCATCCTTAATAATAGACTCCAACACTTTCCCAACCACTGAGGTTTAAGCTAACTTATCAGTAATTTCCTCTCTTTTGTCTTCCTCCCTCCTTAAAGAGTAGAGTGACATTTGCAATTTTCTAGTCCGTAAGACCATAAGATATAAGAGCAGAAGTAGGCCACTTGGCCAATCAAGTCTGTTCCGCCATTCAATCATGGGCTGATCCAATTCTTCCAGTCATCCTCACTTCCCAGCCTTCTCCCCATACTCTTTGATGCCCTAGCTAATCAAGAACCTATCTAATTCTGCCTTAAATGCACCCAGTGACTTGGCCTCCCCAGCCACTCTTGGCAACAAATTCCACAGGTTTACCACCCTCTGACTAAAGTAATTTCTCCGCTTCTCTGTTCTAAATGTATGTCCTTCAATCCTGAAGTCGGGTCCTCTTGTCCTAGACTCCCCTACCATGGGAAATAAATTTGTCATATCTCATCTATTCAGGCCTTTTAACATTCAGAATGTTTAAATGAGATCTCCTCTCATTCTCCTGAACTCCAAGGAATACAACCCAAGAGCTGCCAGGCATTCCTCATACGGTAACCCTTTCATTCCTGGAAATGATCCCCCGGGTCCTCCAGGACCATGACAGAATCAAGTGATTCTTGAAAGATCATGACCAATGCATCAGTTATCTCTTCAGGATTCTGGGATATAGTCCATCTGGACCAGGTGACTTATCAGTGTGCCTAGCACTTTCTTCCTTTGTAATAGCAATGGCACTCACTCCTGCTCCCTGACACTCACACGCCTCTGGCATACAGCTAGAGTCTATCACAGTAAAGACTGAAGCAAGGTACCTATTAAGTTCATCTGCCACTTCTTTGTCCCCCATTACTACCTCACCAGCATTATTTTAAAGTGGTCCAATCTCAACTCTCACCTCCCTTTTATTATTTATATAACTAAAAAAGCTTTTAGTATCCTGCTTTCTATTATTGGTTAGTTTGCCCTTATATTTAGTCTTTTCCCTTTCTTTCCTTGGCTTTTATGTGGTCCTTAACTTCCCTTGTTAGCCACAGTTGGTTAGCCCTGCTATTTGAGAACTACTACTTCTGTGGGATATATCTATTCTGCACCTTGTGAATTATTCCCAGAAACTTCAGCTTCCTCTGTTCTGCCATCACCCCTGCCAGTATCACCCTCCAATCCACCTGGGCAAGCTCCCCTCTCATGCCTCTGTAATTCCCTTTATTCCATTGAGATAGTGATACATGAGTTCTGCTTCTTCCTCTCAAATTGCAGTATGAAGTCAATCATTTTATGATCACTGTGCCCTAAGGGTTCCTTTATGTTAAGCTGACTAATGAGATCTGGGTTATTACACAAAACCCAATCTAAGATAGCCTTTCCCCTCGTAGGCTCGAGCACAAGCAGCTCTAAAAAGCAATCTTGTAGGCATTCAACAAACTCTTTCTCTTGCTATCTGACACCAACCTGGTTTTCCCAATTCCCTTGCATATTAAAGTCCCCCATTACAATTCTGACATTACCCTTATTACATGCCTTTTCCAATTCCCTTTGCAATCTCAACTACATCTTGGCTACTATTTGGAGGCCTATATGTGCTTATCAATTTTTTTTTACTTTCAGTTTCTGAACTCCACCCAAGATTCAACATTCTCTGACCCTATGTCACCCCTTTCTAAAGGCGTAATTTCATTGCTTACCGATAGAGCCAAACCACTGCCTACGCCTTCCTGCCTGTCCTTTTGATACAAAGTCTATCCTTTGATGTTAAACTCCCAACTGTGACCTTATTTCAGCCATGACTCAGTGATGCTCACATCATGCCGGCCAATCTCTAACTGCGCCGCGAGTTCATCCACCTTATAATGAATGCTATGTGTATTTAAATACAGCACCTTCAGTCCTGCATTCTTTGTCCTTATGAATTTTACCTCTGTGGTACAACTTAACTCTTTGCTCTGTCTGCAGTTGTACCCAATCATTAGCTTGTTGTTGCTAACATTCATATTACAAAATCTACTTGTAAATCTGCTGGCTCATCCTTAGCTGATTATATTGGTTCCCATCCCCTTGCCATATTAGTTTGAACCACCCCCAACAGTTCTAGTAAACCTGCCCACAAGGATATTGGTCCTCCTCGGATTGAAGTGCAACCCGTCTCTTTTGTACAGGTCACACCTGACCCAGAAGAGGTCACAACGATCCGGAAATCTGAATCCCTGCCTCCTGCTCCAATTCGTCGGCCACACATTTATCCGCCACCACATTCTATTCCTATCCTCACTGCCGTGTGGCACAGGTAGCAACCCCGAGATTACTAACCTTGAGGTCCTGCTAGATTGGTACATTCTCCAGAAGGACCACAATCTTGTCAGAGTTTGGAGGCCTGTGAGCATCACTGACCCAGAGAGCTATGTTGGCTAGAATCGGGGCCTTAGCCTTTGGCTCTTAATGGGGTCACACATACCAAACGGTCAAAGGGTAGAGGCCAGACCAAGAGTCTGGGATCAGGGTTCAGCTCAGGGCTAACAACATGACTGGTCAAAAAAAAAAGTTGTTATGGAAACAGCGATCCCTGCGACAGAGATGAAGGATCTTCATTGCTGCCCTAAAAACGGCAGCGGTTTAAGGGGCACTAAGTAGATAGGCACATGGACGATAGAAAAATGATGGGCTATGTAGGAGGAAAGGGTTAGAGTGATCTTAGAGTAGGCTAAAAGGTCAGCACAACATTTTTAGGCGCACGGTGTTTAGGAGTTCTCTGTTCAATATCAAGAAACCAGTTCCTATTAGGGTAGCATATAGACTCGCCAAGTAACGGAACCTTGGCTGATGAGAGAAAGAGGATCTGGTCAGGATAAAAGAACCCTACTTCACGTTTAGTCAACAGGGTATAAATGAATCCCTTTACGAGTTTGAGAACTATAATATTTGGAACTGGTTTATTATTGTTACATTTATTGAAATACAGTGTCTTGCATACTGTTCATAGAGATCAAATAATTATACAGAGCATTGTGGTAGAACAAGGTAAAACAATAACAACACAGAATAAACTGTAACAGCTACCAAGAAAGAGCAGTGCAGGTAAACAATAAGGCCAAAGAGGGAAATGAGGAGGACAAAAGGCAGGTAAGAGATAGCAAGCAAGGCTAAGGATAATCCCAAGAGGTTCTGCAGTTGTATTAATAGTAAAAGGGTAACAAGGGAGAAACAAGGTTCTCTAAAGACCATCAGACCACTAACAAGTCGAGCTGCAGAAGACACCTGGGGGGGGGTTTTAATGTCCATTACCCCTTGATGTTTAATAAAGAAAATATCTTGAATGCCAAAAAAATTAAGGTAAAAAGTAGTGAGGTCTTGGATCGTATGCTTAATCCACAAAGGAGGTATTTGTAGCATTGAAGAGCATTAAGGTGGGAAAATCTGGTACGCCAGACTTCAGTTGTACAGAAATTACTGGAGGGAATTCTGAGGAACATGATCTACCATCACTTGGAAAGACAAAGCATGGTTTTGTATGGGGAGGTCATGTCTGATTAATCCTTTGTGGTTTTTTTTGAAGCGGTAATGAAGGTAGTGTAGTGGATGTTGTCTACATGGTCTATATTTTCCCACGAAGGCCTTGTCAATGTCCTGTATGGAGGGTTGATCCAGAAGATTAGGTCACATGGGATTCACAACAGGAAAGACCACATTTTCAAGATGCCTTTATCATTGCTGTTTCTAAATGTTCGAGCCCATTTCACTTGCAGCAGTTCGAGACAGTAGCTAGGCTTTGTATATTGCCTGGATTAGAAGGTACGTGCCATAACGAGAGGTTGGAGAGTTTGTTTTCTCTGGAGCAGCAGATTGGGGGGATGTGATAGAGTAGACAGAAAATAGCTTTTTCCCCGGGTCGAAATGTCTAATAAAACAGAAGGTATGCATTTAAGGTGAGGGGGGTAATTTCAAAGGCGATGTGAGGGGCTTTTATTTTAAAAAACACAGAGTGGAGGGCTCCCGGAATGCGCTGGGTGGGATGGTGATAGAGGCAGATATATTAGGGACTTTTACGAGACGTTTAGGTAGGCACATGAATGTGAGGAGAACAGAAGGATATGGATATTGTGTAGGCAGAAAGTATTAGTTTAGCTGGGCATTTGATCACAAATTTAATTGGTCCAGCACAACAGTGTAGGCCTGTGCTGTACTGCTCTATCTTTTGGCTCACCACTGTGCCTCTTCACTGTCCTCCAAACTGGCCAAGCGTTTCAGTTTAGTTGATTACAAGTGGATAATAAATACAGACTTTGCTAACAATATTCACAACACAAATAGGAATTTAAAAGCCTTTAATCTGTTTCATAAAACATAGAACAGTACAGCAGAGAAACAGGCTCTTCGGCCCACAGTGTTGTGCTGAATGAATTAAATCAGTTATCTAATGGTGACCCAAACTAATCCCTTCTGCCTACACAATGTCCATGTCTCAATGTCTCATTGAGATTTCCCTCAGACATGCATTCCATATTTCCTTTTTACTATATCCAGGAATTCAGTACAAGATAAAACCAGACTGAATTTGGGAAAGTAATAATAGGGAATTAATCTTTCAGTGTCAAAGTATCATTAATCTACATTTTGCGGTAAGATCTGAAATAGAGTAGAGACAACTGGGGTTGAGAGAAGGTGGGGGGCAGGGGCAACAGAGTATAAAATGAGAATAAACAAACAATGGGGTGAAGGTGAGATACTTACAATAATTCCAGGGGAGACCAAGCAGGTGGAAAATGAAAGGGGAAAAGAGAGGCACTGGAGCCAAATTGCCAAATATTAATCTGCAATGACATTAATTAACTCTAATCTTAAACTTCACAGTTCAACACAAAATAATTTACCCTTTCTTCCAGCATCCGAGCTTTTTTCTTCAAGAAAGAATTTTCAGTCTCCGTTTGCTTTAATCGTTTTTTTATATCTTCGTAGGCTGTGACAAGTGCAAAGTGGGAACCAACAGATTCATCGCCTGAAGAACCCACAATAGGACTATACCTGAAAGGTGTTGCTTCAGGACTTGCTTCTTCATGATTCAAAATAGAAATATCATCTTCTGCCCCTAGTATTTCCATGTTCACAGCTTCAGAGTCTCACCAATGAACACTCTCTTCCAAGCGTTGCATACTATTGATGAATCAAAATAAAAAATAAATGTAAACTTGAAGGCCATATCCCTCAAGAAAACAGCTTTGCATGTGGTTCAAGACATATGCAAAGATAAGCAAAGCAAAATCAAACTCTCAGGTCACTTGGCAACATACACAAAATGCTGGAGGAACTCAGCAGGTCAGGCAACATCTATGGAAAGCAACAAACAGTTGATGTTTCAGGCCAAGACCCTTCATCAGGTTATTTATGCTGTTCAATAAGCAATTATTTTTGCATTATGTCCATCTGCCCAGTAACCTGATGCAGAACATGCTCTCTATCGCAGAAAGGATTAGTTTATTTTGAACATACATCCACTTTAGAGTATATGTTTTACCAGCTTTCAATTTCATTGAGCAGCACCACACAGCAAAGATACTTGGATACAAGCAGAGAAGCCCAGTCTTCCCTTTAAATATTAGCCCTACAGCTATTTGTTATATTTACATTGAAACATCAAAACATACAGTGAAATGTGTCATTTATGTCAACAACCAACACAGTCCAAGGATGTGCTAGAGGAAGCTTGCAAGTGTCGCCACGCTTCCAGCACCAACATAGCATGCCTACAACTTAACAATCTTAACCTGTACAGTTTTGGAATGTGGGCGGAAACCAGTGGACCCGGAGAAAGCCCATGAGGTCACAGGAAGAATGTACAAACTCCCTGCAGACAGTGGCAGAATTGAGCCGTGATTGCTGGCACTGTAAAGCTTTATGCTAATTGCCACACAGCCGTGTGGCACCATCAGCTTCTGTCCGTTAAAAGAAACTGAATTTTTACAATCCCATCTTCATACTTCCTTCCCATTCCAAGTACCATCAAATGAGAATGGAAGGAGCTAAAGATGGCAACAGATGTTTCTGAGGACCTGGGCGACTTATTCCAGTTCGTCTGCAGAACAGTTTGATTTCTCCTCTTCTCATGTCTCTTTGTCCTTTTTCAAGGTGGGTGGGGTCCTGTCAGTCCGAGATCTACAGCTGCACTCCAACTATGGGTTCAACTCTTGGAACTCGCCAAGCGGCCTGGCATTTCGCTATCTCCAGGTGCAGCCTGGAAGACGTGCACCATCGGGCGCAGCCCTGCGGACGACCCGATTGTTCAGCAATGTCGCTGATTGAAGCATTGCAGGAGACTGAAATATCGAAATAGCAGGCAGGCAATAGTGAGCGAGAGTCTGCTGTCCTAGAGTCAGGGAAACTCAAATAGGCGACGCTGCGGATTATAACATCGAAACAGCAAGCTGTTGGTCTCCCCTCCTGTCCGATGCAGGAGTGATATTTCTCTCTCCCTGGCTAGTGAGAGAGAGAGAGCCTTCCTGAGATGTCAAAGTGTTGGGATGGACAGTAGTTTTTGATGGTCTCTAGGGGCTTTGCTATTGTTTGCATGGTGGGTAGTGAAGGATGAATGCTTTTGCTGGAGCAAGTGGGGGGGGGGGTTGATGCTCTTGCTCCTGCTTGTGCATGGGAGGGGAAGGGTGGCTTTGGGGTTCTAATGTTATTTCATTCATTCTTTGGGGTTTTTCTTCTGTTTTGTGGATGTTTGCGAAGAGTAAGGATTTCAGGTGATATACTGTATACATTCTCTGCAATCAAATTGAACCATTGAACTGGAGACTCCTCTGAATAATTGACCAAATGAACTAGTCACCAAGACAACCTGATGCCAACCTTTGGTTTCCACAGTGGCTCTTCGATGTTAATCAATCCTGCTAACCTCCATCTCCTTTGTTTTCTTCCACACTCAGCTCAAACAACTTGCCGACACCACATGCCCAAAGCATGTCAAGTGTCTGCTGAGTTGTAGTAGTCACAAGGGAACATGCGTGCATTGTTCGACTCAGAAGTATATGCTTGGTTCTCTTTGCTGTCCGGTAATGAATTGATGGGCAGCGAGTTCTCTCTAGGTTTCAGAGAACTGGCAAAGAGGGATTGTGTAATATAGATCCATAATTCCTTGTAAGTGGCATCACAAGTAGATAGGGTTGTAAAGAAAGTTTTGGGCACACTGGGCTTCATAAATCAAAGCATTGATTACAAGAGTTGGATGTTATGTTGAAGTTGTACAAGACATTGGTGAGGCCTAATTTGGAGTACTGTGTGCAGTTATGGTCACCTACCAACAGGAAAGATTGTAAGAGTGCAGACAAAATTTACAAGCATGTTGCCAGGACTTGAAGACCTGAGTTATCAGGAAAGGTTGAATAGGTTAGAAGTTTATTCCCAGGAGCCTAGGAGAATGAGGGGAGATTTGATAGAGATACATAAAACGATGAGGGGTATAGATAGCAAGCAGGCTTTTTCCACTGAGGGTGGGTGAGACTAGAAGTGGAGGACGTGGTTAAGGGTGAAAGGTTTAAGAGGAACATGAGGGGGAACTTCTTCACTCAGGGGGTGGTGAGGGTGTGGCGTTTCCAGCAGAAGTGGCGAATTTTAACATTTAAGAGCTACTTGCATAGGTACATGGATGGGAAGTGTACAGAGGGCTAACGTCCCGGTGCAGGTTGATGGGACTGAGCAGAGTAATAGTTCGACATGGACTGGGTGGGCCAAAGAGCCGGTTTCTGTGTGCAGTGTTCTGTGAGTCTGTGACTAACACCTGATGCAGATCAAACCATGATCATCAACGATCAACTCAATTTGCCATAGACATATACTGGGAACTTGGTGTGGTGTTGGTCAGGGCATGACATGCAACAACTATAAAGAATAAAGAATTAAATAAAAAATAAAGTTAGAGGTGAAAGCATGGATATGGAATACAATGTGCATGAATACATCAATGCCAGAATGGCAGGAAAAGTCTGCAGGCCCAATTGGAAAAAACCTTTCTGTTGTTAAGAAATACAAATTCACTTCCATAACATTACAAGAAAAACAAAATATTACCAGAAAAAAAGTGTCAACTGCTCTACTTTTGCTGTCAACATCTTTTTAAAAAGTAATTTTCTCTTTGATCTTCTTCCTAGTACCAGTCTTAGAAGTTCTTCATTCAGTGCATACTCTCTACCACCTACTCTGGTATCAAGAGGAATGGATTTACAGCAAGTGGTGAATACAGCTCAGTCCATCCCAGTCAAAACCCACCCCACCGCTGAGTACACTTACATCAAATACTGCCACAAGAAGACAGTATCCATCATTCCATCATCAAAGACCCCCCCCCCCCCCCCATCCAGGCCATGCTGTCTTCTCACTCCTACCATCAGACAGGGCGTATAGAAGCCTTAGGGCCCACACCACAACTTCAGGAACAGTTATTACCTTACAACCAACAGGCTTCTGATCTGCTGTGGATAACTTCATTTAACTATACATAAACAAAGACTGACAAACGACACTGTGCAAAAGTCAAACCATACAAATAAAAAATAGTGAACTCTACAGGTGACCCACAGATTCACTTTACAACTCATGTTCTCTGTATTATTTTTATTGCATAGTTTGTCTTCTTTTGCACATTGGTTGTTTGCCAGTCCATCTATATTTAATTTTTCATAATAGTCTATTGTACAGTACTATGCAGAAGTTTTTTAATATCCGGATATAGATAAAACTAGTGTGCCTAAGACTTCTGCAAAGCACTGTTAAGAAATACGTATTGCACTGTACTGCTACTGCCCCAAAAAAAAAACAAATTTCATGACATACGTCAATGATGATAAACCTGATTCTGAGATGGGTCACTACAGCAGACTGAGAGTGGAAAGCAACAGTCTTTCTGTAATGATCAATAAATCAATTGTTTGGAATCAAATGACCCTGCCTGGTATCTCAGGGCTGGGTATGTCTGCATCTCCTCCCCCGGGGCCTAACTCCCCTCCTCTGCCACCTGTCCCACACCCCTCCCGTGGTGTTCCACTCTCACCATTCCCAACATCCTCTGCTCCCACCAGATTTACAAACTTGCTCTCCGCTCCACGTTGGCAAATACAGTACTGTGCAAAAGTCTTAGGCACCAGACATGTATTAAATATTGGTTGTGTCACTGCTGAATTCTTTTAGCAATCCAGATGTTAAAACCCCTGCTTTCTGTCACTCGGTAATAATCTATTTCTCTCAATCCCAACTACAGTACTGTAGAAAGTATCCTGACTTGGTTGCACTATGGTCTGGTACTGTATACCAACTTGAGTGCACAGGAACACAAGATGCAGAGAGTAACGCCTTCAGCCCAATACATCACGGGTACATCCCATGCCACCACTGAAAGCAAAAATGCCCACCATCTGGGCCATATTACTTCTCACAACTACCACTGGGCAAGAGGTACACCTTAAGACCCACACCACCAGATTCGAGAACAGCTACTTCTTTCCAACCACGTAGTTCTTAAACCAATCGTCAAAACCTTAATCACTAAAATTTAGAAAAGTTAACTACTCTGATCACGTAGCACCAAAATAGATTTTTGTTGTTGTTCTGTGTTCTCTCTTGCAAAAACTACAAAATTTATATTCATCACTTTCTTGTGAATATTTATATGATGCTATGTACCTGTGATCCATTTTCCTACAGGCAGTTACAGTACAACAAAGAAATTCAATAGAATTAATGACAAACTACACATAATCAAAGACTGACAACTAAAGTGCAAAAGACAAACTGAAAATAAAAATATTAATAAATAAACATAAATACTACTGGAAATCCAGATCAACACATACAAAATGCTGGGGGAACTGAGCAGGTCAGGCAGCATCCATGGAACTGAATAAACAGTTAACATTTCAGGCCAAAGTAAGTAACAACTGTCACTATATCAATAATCCAGAAATATGTCAAACTAAGTATACTTTAAAAAGTTAGACCCCCCCTTAAACTGTACACATTTCTATACAGAATTACATCTCTCCACTGAGGACACTGCAATACATAAAACTAATCTTGCAATTCTGCAACTCATCCAAACATAATTTTCCTCTGTGTCCAGCTAATTTTGATCTGCTCCTTCCCCACCATCCCTCAGACAATCATTCAAAAAATAAAACAATGAACTCGACAAGGTTATTTTTTTAGTTTCTTCCAATCTGGGAGTAGGAACTTGAAGGCAATTAACCTTTGGGTGTGTCTGCTTACAGCAGCGAAGTTGGTAGTTCTGAAGGGTCAAAGTCAATGAACTCCAAAACAACTTATAAAATACCATATCATATTTGGAAGAAATTTCCTTGTGATATATGATCATCATACATTAAAAATAGTAGAGCTTCCCAAACAAGATACTCCGTATTAAAAAAAGTGGAAATTGCTTTCAAAAATGTTTAGAAATTTTAACAGAATAGTTATAACGACAAAATTCACTTCATACAAGTCAGTAATAATAAACATGATTCCGATATCCCTCTAGTGAACATAAAGATAATCATAATCGACAGTAAAAGACTTGAAATGTTTTCACTTTTTCTCTCCACATGCGCCGCCTGGCTCGACTGACTATTGGTATCACTTTCTGTTACAAAGCCAGAAATGGTAGTGCAAGCTAATCCCATACAGATCTACACGGGGACTCAAAAATTACTTAAAATCAAGGAAGATAAGTTACTGACAAAATGCAAGGTATGAACGTGTCAACTCTACCAAAGGAACTAGCATAAATGAAGTGGGCTGAACGGCCTACTTCAATGCCAATTTTATACGTCTTAATCTACGCTGGCGGAGTAGGATGCAAAATTAACCAGTAGTTTACGACCTGGGACGTTTTCCACCAGGTTACCCGATCAGGTGCATCTCTCGGGGAACCACCTCCCCGCCTCCCATCCTCCCCTCCTCCCATCCTAGCCCCGGGACTTCAGCAACCGGAGACAACCAGCTCAAACCCCCCTCCCCACACAGGCCTGGGCTCCGTGCCGACCTCCCGCTCACTTACCAGGTGACCTGCGCCGAGCCAACCGCAGGGGCTCTCAGGACCGACCACCCTCCATTTACAGACCGGCCTCCGCTCACCTTTCTCTCCGCCGCTGTCACCACACCCCCCGGTCACGTCAACGCGGCGGTTTGGGCCGGCGTCATGTGACCATGCACCGAACGACGTCACGCAGTGACGCCATGACGCTCCGGAGCGAGTTCGCCCCGCCCACCGAGCGACCACGGAGTTCCTTACTAGCGAAGTGTTCCTGTTGTTAATCGGCCAGACCGCTGTGAAACAGGTACTGTCCCCAGGATCATCAGCGACACGTCTGATGTACAATTTGCGTTTTACAATACCAAGATTTAAAATTACAAAATAAATAAATAGTGCAAAAAAAAAGGAATTGGTATCAGGTTTATTATTGACTTGTGAAATTTGTTTTGCGGCTGTACGGTGCAAAGACATTAAAAAGTGCAATAAATTACAAAACAAATATTGTGAGAAGAAGGAATAGTGTTCTCGAGAACTGTTCCGAAGGCTGCTGGTGGAGGAGAAGTTGTTTACTTATTTGTAGTTGTTTGTAGTACCGAGAAAAGTGTAGTCATAGTGTCATGGAGCGAAGCAGAACGTGCTGAACTGTTAATTCTGCCCAGTCTCATTGATCCACACTAGAACATAGCTCTGCATACCCCTCCCATCCATGTACTTATCCAAACTTTCCTTAGATGTTGCAATCGATTCCGCATCCACAACTTCTGCTGGTAGCTTGTTCCACTGTCCAACTCCGAGTTACGTTTCACCCTCACGTTCTCCTTAAATATTTCACCTTTCACCCTTAACCTCTAGTCTAGTCTCACCCAACCTCAGTGGGAAAAGCCAGCTTGCATGTACCCTATCTATACGCCTAATAATCTTGTACACCTCTATCATATCTCCTCTCATTCTCCTGTACCCCAGAGGATAAAGTCCGAACGTATTCAACCTTTAACTCAGGTGCTCCAGTCCCGGCAATATCCTTATAAGCAGTAAAGTGTATTGGCCTGTGAAGGAATTTATTGATTTCCTCACAAAGTAAAACAGTGGAAATGGAAACTGAAACCATGTCACAATTGCCAGGGGAGGTCTGGCGTGAATTTGCCAAACAGCATCTGCTTTACTGAGCCTAAACAGCCTCCCTGTTTTGTATCGTTGTCAAGCATCTTCTACACAGCAACAACAAAAGAATATTTTCTCCAGCTGCAGTAAAATACCCCTCCAGCAAAAGAGGTGTAAGGTGCTCCTTCCCTCCAGTAGCCTGCAGGTCACCCTTGGACAAGGTGTAGCACCTGCTTAGCCCTTCACCCCCCCCCCCCAATCAGGGTCATGTGAAGCCATGGGAGCAGGTGGTGGATGGCCCAATGAGCAGCTGGTGCATATCACATATCCTGGTTATGCCACCACTGACCCCCGGCAGACAATCTTCAAAGAGTATTAATAATGGCTGGGGTCAGCCATCTTGTAAAGACACTGCCCAGAAGAAGACAATGGCAAACCACTTCTGTAGAAAAACGAGCCAAGAACAATCACGAAAGGACCATGATCACCTACATCATGTTTCACCGCACATAGTGAACAAACCAACATTAAAATAAACTGAATACAGAACTACTGAACTCGTGTCCTCGTATCTCAATTCCGTTCTATCCCCCTTGGTTCAGTCCCTTCCTACCTACACCTGTGACACTTCTCATGCTCTCAATCCCCTCAGTAACTTTCAATTCTTTCGCCCTGACCGCCTCATCTTCACCCTGGATGCCCAGTCCCTATCCCCCATCAAGATGGCCTCAAAGCTCTTCGCTTCTTTCTTGACAAAAGAACCAACCGATCCCCTTCCTCTGCTACCCTCCTCTGTCTGGCAGAACTGGTCCTCACCCTGAACAATTTTTCCTTCGGCTCCTCCCATTTTCTTCAAACTTGAGGGGTTGCATGGGCACTCACATGGGCCCCAGCTCTGTCAGAGTGTCAATAGCTCTGAGGACCTAACCGCGTCCCAACGTATCAATGCATCTATGAAAAAGGCAAGACAGCGGCTATATTTCATTAGGAGCTTGAAGAGATTTGGCATGTCACCTAAAACACTTGAAAATTTCCTCAGATGTACCATGGAGAGCATTCTGACTGGCTACATCACAGTCTGGCATAGGGGTGGAGGACTACTGCGCTGGATTGCAGTAAGCTACAGAGAGTTGTAGAATTAGTCAGCTCCATCATGGGCACTAGCCTCCCCATAGTATCCAAGATATCTTCAATGAGCGGTGCCTCAAAAAGGCGGCATCCATCATTAAGGACCCCCACCACCCAGGACGTGCCCTCATCTCATTGTCACCATCAGGAAGGAGGTACAGAAGCCTGAAGGCACACATTCTGCAACTAAGGAACAGCTCCTTCCCCTCTGCCATCCAATTTCTGAATGGACATTGGACCCATGAACACTGCCTCATGACTTTTTTAATTTGTTTTTGCATTACTTACTCAACTTAAGTATTTGATATAGCTATCTATACTGTAATTCACAATTTTTCTATATTATCACATATTGCATTGTACTGCTGCTGCAGCATTAACAAATTTCATGACATATGCTGACAACATTAAACCTGATTCTAATTATGATTCTGATTCTTCATCGACTATGTGGAACAGTCTATGTTCGAAGCCCTCCCCAGTCATACTCCCCAACTCTTTCTCCACTACATTGACAATTGCAATGGTGCTGCTTCATGCAGCCATGCCGTGGTCATCAATTTTATCAAGTTCGCCTCTAATTTCCACCCTGCCCTTAAATTCACTTGGTCCATCTCTGGAGACAAACTGTTAACTGACATCTTTTATAAACCTACAGATTATTACCATGGTTATCTCGACTATACCTCTTCCTACCTTATCTTCTGTAAAAATGCTGTTCCCTTTTCTCATTTTTTTGCCTCCATTGCATCTGTTCCCAGGATGTGGCTTTCCATTCCAGGACATCAGAGATGTCCTCCTTCTTTAAAGAACATGGTTTCCTTCCCTCTACTATTGGTGCTGCCCTCACCCTCATCTCCTCCATTTCCCATACATCCACAGTCAGCCCATCTTCCCGGCACCTTGACAGTTAGAGTCTTTCTTGTCCTTACCTAACAGCCTATCAGTTTCCACATTCAACACATTTTCCTACGCAGCTTCCACCATCTCCAAAGAGATCCTACCACTAAACATGTCTTTACCTTCCCCCGCCCCACCACCGCTTTCCGGAGGGGTTGCTCCGTCTGGGATTCCCTTGTCCATTTGTCTCTGCAAGCAGCCTAACTGCTACACCTGCCTACACACCACCCTCTCTCTCTCTCTCTCACCTCCAATCAGGGCCCCAAACATTCTTTCCAGGTGAGGCAACACTTCATCCATGAATCTGCTGGGGCTGTCTATTGTATCTCATGTTCCCAATGCAGCCTCCCCTACATTGGTGAGACCCGTCGTAAACTGGGGGACCACTTTGTCAAGC
The DNA here is from genome assembly GCF_030028105.1 of Mobula birostris. Taxonomy (NCBI): domain Eukaryota; kingdom Metazoa; phylum Chordata; class Chondrichthyes; order Myliobatiformes; family Myliobatidae; genus Mobula; species Mobula birostris. The sequence continues at coordinate 7,138,986 of NC_092388.1, forward strand.
ACCTCTTTACCATCCGCCACAGGTGGAACCTCCCGGTGACCAAACATCTTAATTCTGATTCCTATTCCCATTCTGACATGTTGATCCATATCCTCCTTCAGGGTGAAGGAGCAACACCTTATATTCCATCCGGGTACCCTCCAGCCTGATGGCATGAATATCTATTTCTCTTTCCTGCGAACAAATTTCCCCTACTCCCCTCCTCTATTCCACACTCTGACCTTTCAGTTCTTCTCACCTGCCCATTCCCCTGAGTCCCCTCCTCCTTCCCTTTCTCCTGTGGTCCACTATCCTCTCCTATCATATTCTTCCTTCTCCAGCCCTTTATCTTTCTCACCCACCTGCCTTCACCTATCACCTTCCAGCTAACCTGTTTCCCCTCCCCCACCTTCTCATTCTGGCATCTTCCCCCTTTCTTCAGTCCTGAAGAAGGGTGTCTGCCCGAAATAACAACTGTTAATTCATTTCCATAGATGCCGTCTGACCTACTGAGTTCCTCCAATATTTTGTGTGCATTGCTTTGGATTTCTAGCTTCTGCAGACTTGTTTCCGTTTAAAACTGAATACAGAGCTATCTTGTGAGACTACTTGGCATCCTTAATCAAATGCAAATTCATCATGTTTGATACTGGCAGGTGGCACTTCATTCACTATCAAAATAATCTGCTGAGTCAAGACAGACCTGTCAACACCAGGATTAGGCCATTTGCAGCAACATTTGGAGTATTGGCTGCTCCAACCACAAGTCTACACCTCACCTCATTACATGGAGAAAGCAACTGCTCCTATTAATTTTTGGATGCCTTTTCCTGAATAGCTTCTTAAATAGGAAACAAACTGGTCTCAAAATCATCAAAAACAATGACTGTAACACATGTAAAATGCTGGAGGAACTCAGCAGGTCAGGCAGCATCGAGGGAGAGGAATAAGCAGTCAACGTTTTGGGCCGAGTCTCTTCAGTAGGACCAGAACACCAACTGCTTATTCCCTTCCATAGATGTTGACTGACCTGCTGAGTTCCTTCAGCATTTTGCATCTGTTATTTTGGATTTCCAGCAGCTGTAAAATCTCTTGCATTTATCAAAAGACATAAGACTCATCTGTTGTCACCTTACTTGTAGATTCCTGTAGTGAGTCAGAGGAAGCAGACAGAAAACTATACAGAAATATCAGGCATCTCTGACATATCTAACAAAGTAGTGAGCCCAATGAAAAATTAATGAGCTAATTTTACTCCATAATTTTAGTTCTGCCACTCTCTGGGTGCTTCAAGAAAGGGACATTGACTGACAGTCAGTCAGGTCCATGAAAGATTTTAGATTTAGAGACACAGCATGGTTACAGCACCTTGCAGCCCGACGAGCCTTCAATTACATCCATGTGACCAACTAACCAACAAACCGTACATCTTTGGAATGTGGGATGTAAACCAGAGGAAACCCACAAGGTCATGGGGTGAACGTGTAACCTCCTTACAGAGAGCGATGGGAATCAACCCCAAGTTGCTGACACTGTAATAGCTTTACTCTGACCTCTGCCCTACTGTACCCCCAAGAAGCCTTGGCTTTTGGGGAAAGAGACTCTTTTCATGGCTATTGCTAAGTACCTTAGATAACTGACTAAGAAAAAACATCAGGTTCCTTTACAGGGGTAAATAAAGCTGTGGCTTTTTAAAATTATGTCCTAATCTTCAAGGAGGATTCTGTGTTGGTGCACATCTGTAAACAGATTGTAAAACAAATGGCTGCATCACTGTCTGATATGGGGCGGGGGGGGGGTGTCACTGCAAAGGATTGAAATAAGCTGCAGAAAGTTATAAACCTAGCCAGCTTCATCTTGGGCACGAGTCTCCCCAGCATCCAGTACATCTTCAAGGAGCAATGCCTCAAAAAGGTGGCATCCATAATAAAGGACCCTATCACCCACAACATGTCCTCTTCTCATTGCTACCATCAGGGAGGAGGTACAGGAGCCTGAAGGCACACACTCAATGATTCAGGAACTGTTGCTTCCCCTCCGCCATCAGATTTCTGAATAAACAATGAACCCATGAACACTACCTCACTAATTTTTTTTCTCTTTTTGCACTGCTTATTTAATTTAACAATTTTAATATATATACTTACTGTAATTTACAGTTTTTTATTATTATGTATTGCTTTGTACTGCTGCCACATAATAACACATTTCGTGACATATCTCAGTGATATTAAACCTGATTCTGATCACTGTTAACAATTGTAAACAACTTTAAACAAATCACTGTAATCAGAATGTTAACTTTCCATCTAATGTAAATACAAAATCTGGGTTCTTCCTGCTTTCACTTTGCATGACCATAGAAGGAAAGTCAATTGCATTAAGCGCCTCTTATCTATGAGCTCTGCAGATTGCTCACGAGATTTTACAGAAGGAAAGATATTGTTCCAGTTTTGTGCTATCTGCAGAATCACATTGAGATTCAAATTTATCTATCTCATGTGCATCAAAATATGCTGTAAAATGCAAACCCTATACCTCCCCTCCACCCACCCATGCACATACAAAGTCCTCTAACCCCAGGACAGTCTTTGGCCTACAACCTCCAGTGGACTGATGGATTCATAAACAGTTGGCCATCGAATACCCTAAGAGATTCACAGACTTGGTCCTCGGGCAATTGAGCCTTGACTTCTGGACTTCTGATCAACCTTCGGACTTTGATCTGGACTCCCGATCAACCTCCGAGCTTAGATCTACAATATTGACCCCAGGACACACCAATGGCAATGAATACATATTGCATGGTGTCCTATAGTGAAAATTTTCCCAGATTTGGAAAGTGGAAATCTAGTTATTTTTAAGCGAATAGATTTTGAAATCATGTTCCCAAATTGTTAAGTACTTTTAAATCATGTGTAAGCTGGCTGGTGATAGGTGAAACTAGGTGAGCGGAAAATAGATGGGTGGGGGAGGGGGGATGAAGTGAGAAGCTGAAAATGTGGAAAAGGTGAAGGACTGAAGAAGAAGGAATTTAATGGGAAAGGAGAGTGGACCGTGGGAGAAAGGGAAGGAGGAGAGGGAAAGGAAGATGATGTGCAGGTGAGGAGAAAAGAAGAGGTAAGAGAGGAACCAGAATGATGAATGGAGAAAGAGAGAAGGGGGAGGGGGTAGAAACTACCAGAAGCTGGAGAAGTCAGTGTTCGTGCCATCAGGTTGGAGACTCCCCAAATGGAATATGAGGTGTTTCTCCACCAACCAGAGGGAGGCATCAGCATGACTATAGAGGAGGTCGTGAATCAACATGTTGGAATAGAAATGGGAAGTTGAATTGAAATGAGTGGCCACTGGGCCTCCTCTACAGTCACTTCATTCCCTCCCTCACTGACGCACCTTCCTCCTCTCCTGATCTCACCTGTCAGCTGCCGATGTGAACCCATCTTCTTTTTCTGGCTTCTGTCCCCTTCCTGTCCAGTCTTGCTGAAGGGTCTCAGCCCCAAGTGTTGACCATTTATATATTTCCATATATGCTGTGCTCCTGCAGCATTTTGTGTGTGTTGCTCAATAAAACATGAAATACATTTTCAGCCACCAACAACGTTTCACCCAGAATAGCTGTGTTCCACTGCATGCCTGTAGCATGCTGACGAGACACAATTTTCTCTGGTCAGCTTATTGCTGTGATTATTCAGAGTCCCCTGGACAGTTAAGGCTTTTACAGAGAACCAGCTTAATAAGGAGACATGAAAATCACAGGTTAGGCAAAAAGTAAGGCAAAGTTACATGTGGGGAAGTGATGGAGGTGGGGAGGGGAGTGGGTGGATGAAAATTCTTATGACGGCTAGAAACATTCAAAAGGGACTTAAACCAGTCTGTAGCATTTGGCAGAGTACAGTACAGGAAGACATGAAGTGGTGAAGTGGAAGGAAGCAGTGGTTGGAGACGGGGAAATCTCACTGAAACCTATCAAATATTGAAAGGCCAAGATAGAGCCAATGTGGAGAGGATGCTTCCAGTAGTGGGGGAGTCTAGGACTAGCAGGCGCAGCCCAAAATACAAGAATGTTTGTTTAGAGCAGAGATGAGAATGAAAATCTTGAGCTGGAGTGTGGTGAATCTGTGGAATTCATTGCTACAGACGGCTGTGGAGGCCAAGTCATTGGGAGTATTTAAAACGGAGGTTGATTGGCTCTTGATCAGTCAGGATGACGAAGATTACAGGGAGAAAGCAGGAGAAAGGGGTTCAGCGGGAAAATAAATCAGCCATGACTCAATGGACTAATTCTGTTCCTATGACCGGCACATGTAAATCCGAGTGGGTTCGAGAAAATTATGTAAATATATTTGCTGAGTTTGTAGGTACTGGGGTTGGGAGGGAACTGAAAGGAAAGGGCAGTGGCCAATTAATTTTTACTGGCCACCATGTTTCCTTCCAAGACAAAGTGAAAGGTTTCTGTTGGAACAAACAGAACAGAACTGATAGTGTCCAGCGTGTAGCAATAGATGGTCAATTAGTACAGGAAGTGGTGACACAGCCCTATCCATCTCAAGCAAAGCCCTCCTCAGCATTCGGCACATTTACAAGGAGCACTGCCCAACAAAGCCATCAAGGACCACCATCAAGGACCTCCACCATCCATAAGACCATAAGACATTGGAGCAGAAATAGGCCATTTGGCCCATTGAGTCTGCTCCACCTTTGAATCATGGCTGATCTTTTGTTCCCCTCCTTGGCCCCACTCTCTGGCTGTCTCCCCATAACCTTCGATGCCATGTCCAATCAATGACCTATCAAACTCTGCCTTAAATACACACAACAGCTTGGCCTCCACAGCTGCCCTTGGTTACAAATTCCACAAATTCACCTCCATTTGGCTCAAGATGTCTCTGCATCTCTGTTTTAAATGGATGCCCCTCTATCCTGAGGCTGTGCCTCTTATCCTAGACTCCCTCACCATGGGAAACATCCTTTCCACATCTACTCTGTCTAGGCCTTTCAACATCTGAAAGGTTTCAGTGAGATCCCTCCTCATCCTTCTGAATTCCAGACAGTACAGGCCCAGAGCCATCAAACAATCCTGACATGATAGCTCTTTCATTCCTGGAATCCTTGTGAACCTCCTCTGAACCCTCTCCTAATCTTTGCTTAGATAAGGAGCCAAAACTGTTCACAATACTCAAGGTGAGGTCTCACTGGTGTCTTATAAAGCCTCAGCATCACATCCCTCTCTTGTATTCTGGACCTCTTGAAATGAATGCTAACATTGCATTTTCCTTTTTCACCAACGACTCAACCTGCAAGTTAACCTTTACGTGTTCTACACTCCCAAGTCCCTTTGCATCTCAGATTTTTGGATTTTCTCCCATTTAGAAAATAGTCTGCATATTTATTTCTACTACCGAAGTGCATGACCATGCATTTTCCAACACTGTACTTCATTTGCCACTTTCTTGCCCATTCTCCTAATCTGTCTTAAGTCCTTCTGCAGCCTACCTGTTTCCACAACACTACCTGCCCCTCCACCAATCTTTGTATCATCTGCAAACTTGACAACAAAGCCGTCTATTTCATTGTCTAAATCGTTGATATGTAGCATAAAAAGAAACGGTCCCAACACCGACTACTGCGGAACATCGCTAGTCACTGGCAGCCAACCAGAAAAGGATCCTTTTATTCCCACTCGCTGTCTCCTACCAATTAGTCAATGCTCTAACCATGCTAGTAACCTTCCTGTAATACCATAGGCTCTTAACTTGATAAGTAGCCTCATGTGTGGCACCTTGTCAAAGGCCTTCTGGAAGTTCAAATACAACATTCACTGCATCCACTTTATCTATCCTACTTGTAATCTCCTCAAATAATTCCAACAGGTTTATCAGGCTATATTTTCCCTTAAGGAAATCATGCTGACTTTGTCCTAACTTGTCCTGTATCACCAAGTACTCCATAACCTCATCCTTAGCAACTGACTCCAACATCTTCCAAACCACTGAGGTCAGGCTAACTGGTCTATAATTTCCCTCTGCTGCCTTCCTCCTTTCTTAAAGAGTGGAGTGACATTTGCAGTTTTCTAGTCCTCTGGCACCATGCCAGAGCCAAATGATTTTTGAAAGATCATTGCTAATGCCTCCACGATCTCTACTGCTACTTCTTTCAGAGCCCTAGGGTGCAGTTCATGTGGTCGGAGTTACTTATATCTTTCAACTTTTTGAACATCTTCTCAATGTAATAGTAACAATACTGTACTCACTTCTCTTCCTCACATACTGCAACATATGGCACATTGCTAGTGTCTTCCACAGTGAAAACTGATGCAAAATATTCATGTAGTTCATCTGCCATCTCCTTGTCCCATGTTATTATTTCTCCAGCCTCATTTTCTAGCAGTCCTATATCCACTCATCTCTCGTTTTTTTACATACTTGAAATGCTTTTACTATCCACTTTGATATTGTTTGCTAGCTTGCTTTCCTATTTCATCTTTTCCCTCCTAATGATTCTTTCAGTTGCTCTCTGTAAGTTTTTAAAAGCTTCCCGCTAATTTTTGCTTTGTTGTATGTCCTCTCTTTTGTTTTTACATTAGCTTTGACTCCTTTATCTCTATTTTTCCCTTTCAGGATTCCTTAGAAGACTCTGACCTGGAGTTACACACCGATTTCGGTTCTTCGCGGAAATGGGACCCGCTCTCGGGGTCTCACGACTGGCTGCTATTCGATATGCCAAGGACGCGACCTAGAAGACTAGCGCACCTTCAGGATTCCGGGATTTTGTGGCTCTGGAGGTGGGCGGACCCGAGGTCAGTGCCGCTACAGAAAACTGGTGTGTCGTGGGAGACGGAAGATCAAAAATAGCGAGCTGGTTGCTGGCGGTGTGCCCAGAGACCCGAGTTCTTTGGGTATAGAGCTCAGAAGAAGCGACACAACAGACTTTTAACACCATAAATCAGCGAGTTGTTTTGTTATGTCTCCCCTCTCGCTGTGAAATGGAGATGCATCTTTTTCCCTTATTAGGGAGAGAGAGAGAGCCTGTGGTATGTCGAATACCAGGTGAATGAGTAGTCTTTGGGGTACTGCAAGTCTGTGACTTTATTGATGCTTTGCTGCACACTTGCTTGCTTGGTGGGGGAGTGTCATTGCTCTTTTGCTAGTGGGGGGTGTTGTTGCTTTGCTGCTGCTTATGCATGGGAGGGGGAGCTGTGGGGGGACTTTGGAGTTCTAACATTTAACTGTCATTCATTCTTTGGGACACTCATATGTTTTCTTGGATGTTTGTGAAGAAAAAGAATTTCAGGATGTATATTTCTCTGACATTAAATGTACCTATTGAAACTGATTGTCAGCCATGGTTGTACTATTTTGCCATTTGAGTATTTCTTTGATTCTGGAAACCATCTATCCTGCACCTTCCTCATTTTTCCCAGAAACTCACACCTTTTCTACTCTGTTGTCATCCCTGCCAGCATCTCCTTCCAGTTTACTTTGGCCTACTCCTGTCTCATACCACTGTAATTTCCTTTACTCCTCTGAAATACTGCTATGTCAGACTATACTTTCTCCCTATCAAATTTCAAGTTGAACTCAATCATATTGTGATCACTACCTCCAAGGGTTCTCTTACTTTCAGCTCCCTAATCACTTCTCATTCATCACATAACACCTAATCCAGTTTAGCTGATCCCCTAGTAGGCTCAATGACAAGCTGCTCTAACAAGCCATCTCATTGGCAGTCAACAAATTCACTCTCTTGAGATCCATTACAAACCGGATTTTTCCAATCGACCTGCATGTTGGAATCTCTTAAACTATCATAACATTGCCCTTTTGACATGGTTTTTGTATTTCCCATTGTCATCTGTGTCCACATCCCAGCTACTGTTGGGAGGCCTGTATATAACTGCCATCAGGGTCCTTTTACCCTTGGAGTTTGTTAACAACCAACAAGGATTCAAAATCTTCTGATCCTATGTCACATCTTTCTACTGACTTGATGTGATTGTTACTAGCAGAGCCATGCCATCCCTCTGCCTACCTTCCTATCTCTCCAAATCAACGTGTAACCTTGGACAATCAGCTCCTAACTACAACCATCTTTCAGCCACGATTCAGTGTGGCCACAATATCATACCTGACAATCTGTAATAGTGCAACAAGATCATCTACCTCATTTTTAATACACCATGCTCAGAGATATAACACTTTGAGTACTATATTTGCTACCCTTTTTGATTTTGCATCCCTAATGTACTTGTATTCACCCTGCTGGCTGCAATTTTGTCCTATCACCTTCCTGCCCTTCCTGACAGTCTGACTGCATGCTATCTTTGCTTTTTTACCATCTGTCCTGTCCTGAGTCCCTTTACTCCTGTTCCCTGTGCAGGTCATACCTCCCCCAGAAGAAATCCTAATGTTCCAAGTACCTGAAGCCCTGCCCCCTGCTTCAGCTTCTCAGCCACACATTTATCTACCAAATCATCCTGTTTCTACCCTCACTGGTGTGTTGCACAGGCAGCAATCCAGAAATTACTACACTGGAGGTGGTGCTTCTCAGCTTTCTGCCTAGTTCTGTAAATTCTCTTTTCAGGACTTCTTCGTTTCTCCATCCTATGTCATTGGTACCAATATGTAGCAATACATCTGGCTGCTCTCCCTTCCCCTCCAAAATGTTATGGACGTGATCCAAGGTGTCCCTGACCCTGGCACCTTGGAGGCAACATACCATCCGGGTGTCCTGTTCACATCCACAGAATCTCCTGTCTGTTCCTCTGACCACTGAGTCCCCTATCACTACCACTCCCCTCTTCTCTCTCTTTCCCTTCTGCACCACGGACCCAGTAACCCTGTCTCCATGGCATTCCCCTGGGAGGTCATCCCCTGCAGCAGTATCCAAAATGGTATACCTATTATTGAGGGGGATTGTCCACAGGGGTGCTCTGTGCTAACTGCCTATTCACATTTCCATTTCTCCTGGCGTTCACCCAGCTACTCGCCTCCTGCAACTTAGGGGTGTCTACTTCCCTGTAACTCTGATTGATTATCTCCTCACTCTCCCATACAAGCTGAAGGTCAACCAGCTGCTGCTCCAAATCCGTCACAGCAGTCTTCAAGGAGCTGCAGCCGGATGCACTTCACACAGATGTAGTTTGCTGGGAGACTCTGGGTCTCCCAAGACTTCAACATCTGGCATGAAGAACACACAGCAGCCATTTCCTACGCTTGGTACATTAAGAGGAAAAAAGAAGGGAACCTTAGCAGAAACCTACCTGGAGCCAACCCTTCTTTCGAGCCAAAGCCTGACAGCCCTACTCACACCACTTGCCTATTCCCAACAATGGCTGCCCGGCTTGTCCCTTCTGTACTCTTAAACAAGTGTCGCTGCCTACGAGAAGGGGACAAAGTGAGAAGCTGGAAGGTCACCTCACCTATCTCTTTATGGACCAATTAATAACAGTGGAAAAATGTTCTAAAATAGCTAATCATTATTTTCTGTGTCGGGAGTTAATGGGTATGATTTTCAGGATTTATGAATAATTGTTCAGCAAAGGATTAGATGTGTAAAAATTTGCATTCATACATTTTTAAAAAGAAGCATAGAATATATGATAAAAATGACAGTTTGGATATTCATCAGAAAGTCTACAAATAAAAAGCAAATTATTAGCCTACCTTTGCAAAAGATAAACATAGAACATGTATTATACTGGGAGTTCCCTAGCCCCTGAAGCTTACTAAGTTTTCTCTAACATAGATTGCCCCTTGAGAATAAGAATCGAAAGAGATAATTTACGATGCAAGATTTGAGATTGTATATTGTCAATCATCAGTTTTTATTGACATTGCTCAGTCTTTTGCTGTTTGTGTAATTTGTTCTTTTGTTTGCACGTCGGTGTTTGATGAATATGATCCATGGTTTTCTTTGTTTCATAGCTGTCTATGGGAAGATGAATCTCGGGGTTGCATACCGCACATACTTTGATAATAAATGTACTTCGACTTTGAGTTTGTCAAGTGTAAAGGAGAACAACACGGTTGTTATTCCAGAGCTGATGCAAGCATAAAAAAAGACAATAAGCTTAAAGAACACAATTACAACACAATAAATATAAATGCAACAAGATTAGGTTATATGTATTTGAGCAATGCCTCGGAAAGGTGACGTCCATCATTAAGGACCCAGGTCATGCCTTGTTCTCATTGTTATCATCAGGAAGGAAGTGCAGAAGCCTGAAGGAATTCAGTGATTCAGGAATAGCTTCCTCCCATCTGCTATCCAATTTCTGAATAGAAATTGAACCCATGAACACTACCAGAGGTCCATGAGCCAGTGCTCATTGGATGATCAAGGTGCAGAGGGTCTACAACCTTAAATTCCTCTGTGTTTTTTATCCTGGAGGTCCTGTCCTGGGTCCCGCACTTAAGTGCAATTATGAAAAAAGCATGGCAATGCCTCTTCTTCCTTAGGGGTTTGCGAAGATTTGGCATGATGTCTAAAATGTTGATAAACTTCTATAGATGTGTGGTGGACAGTGTATTGACTGGCTGCATCACAGCCTGTAATGAAAACACCAATGCCCTTGAACAGAAATTCCTACAAAAAGTAGTGGATACAGCCCAGTCCATCACAGGTAAAGCCCTCCCCACCATTGAGCACATCCACATGAACCATGTTGCAGGAAAGCAGCATCCAGCAGCCGGGACCCCAACTGCCCAGAACATGCTCTCTTCTCACTGCTGCCATCAGGAAGAAGGAGCCTCGGGACTCACACCACCAGGTTCAGGAACAGTTATTACCCCTCAACCATCAGGCTCTTGAACCAAAGGGGATAACTTCACTTCATCATTGAAATGTTCCCACAACCTGTGGACTCACGTTCAAGGACTCTTCATCTCATGTTATTGATACTTATGGCTTATTTATTTATTATTATTATTTCTTTCTTTTTGTATTTGCGTAGTTTTTATGCCTTTTGCAAACTAGCTAAATGTCCAAGTTGGTGGGGTCTTTTATTGATTCTATTATGGTTATTATTCTATCGGTTTATTATGTATGCCCCCAAGAAAATGAATCTCAGGACTGTATATGGTGACCTAGAAAAGTACAGCACAGAAACAGGCCCTTTGGCCCATCTAGTCTATGTCGAAACCCATTTAAACAGCCTACTCCCATTGACCTGCACCTGGACCACAGCCTCCAAACCTCTACTATCCATGTATCTATCCAAACTATCCAAAGGACATATATGTACTTTGAACTTTGATATAAGATGGATATACATAGATGGATACTGGGAATATGAGTTGTAGATTCCTTGAAAGGGAGTCCATAGTTTGTGGAATCAGTTCAGATTTCATAAGAATAAAGTTATCCATGTTAGTTTAGGATCTTGGTGGCTGAATGATAATAACTGTTGTTGAACCTGGTGGTATGGGACCTAAGGCTCCTATACCTGCTCCCAATCTGTAAGCCTATCTGGATGAGATTGTTAGAAATAGCTAATGAAATTGGATGAAATTTTCAACCCAGGTAGTAAATGATCAGAGTGAATTTCTTGAGAGAGGCCTTAAAGAGTTGGTATTTCCCGAAGACTACACCCCTAGTAGTTCAATCACAAACAAGAGAAAATCTGCAGATGCTGGAAATCCTGGAGGAACTTTGCAGGCCAGCCTATTACTTGTAAAAATTCCACCCCTTCCCTCAATTCCTCCATTTCTGCTCTCAGGATGAGGCTTTTCATTCTACAACAAAGGAGATGTCCTCCATCTTCAAAGAAAGGGGCTTCCATTCCTCCACCATCATCGCTGCCTTCAACCACAGCTCTTCCATTTCATGCACCTCTGCTGTCACCCCATCCTCCTGCCACCCTATCAGGGATAGGCAACACTCACAACAAGCTGGAGGAACTCAGCAGGTCGGGCAGCATCTGTGGAAACAATCAGTCAATGTTTCAGGCAGGAACCCTTCATCAGGACTTGGATAGGGTTTCTCGTCCTCACCTACCACCCCCACCAGCTTCTCAGCCACACATTTATCTGCTAAATCATCCTGTTACTACCCTCACTGGCACACGGCACATGTAGCAATCCAGAAATTACTACCCTGCAGGTCCTGCCTCTCAGATATGGACAACAAGATGCCATGAGACCTCAGAAGAACCCTGTCATGTGACTTAATGTCAGTCACTATTATATAAATAAGTTCTTGAATGTAATTAGACATACAGGGTTATGACTGGTTTGTATGATCTAATTAAAATATAAACTTACTATGTAAATGTGTTTATTTGTTTGTATGGTGTTGTTTACTACTCATTTTGAAAAGGGCTGTAGTTTGGTGAATACCTACTGGATAAGCATGGCAGGCTGCTAATATTTTAATAAAAACCATGTGGACATCTATTGGAACATGCTTACACTGCTTCTAACTTTATTATTTATTTAGTTATTGGACTACACTGTGGAATAGGCCCTTCCAGCTCTTTGATCCACACTGCCCCCAATCCCTGGTTTAATTATAGCCTAATCACTAGGCAACGTACAATGCACAATTAACCTACCAACCGGTACATAAGAAAATAAGAAATAGGAGCAGGAGTAGGCCATCCATCCCATCAAGCCTGCCCCGCCATTCAATAAGATCATGGCTGATCTGTCCATAAACTCAGCTCCATCTACCTGCCTTTTCCCCATAACCCTTAATTCCCTTACTATATAAAAATCCATCTAACTGTTTCTTAAATATACTTAGTGAAGAAGCCTCAGCTGCTTCCCTGGGCAGAGAATTCCACAGATTCACCACTCTCCGGGAGAAAGAGTTTCTCCTCATCTCCATCCTAAATCTTCTCCCTTGAATCTTGAGGCAATGTCCCCTAGTTCTAGTCTCACCTACCAATGGAAACAACTTTTCTACTTCTACCTTATCTATCACTTTCAAAATTTTGTATGCTTCTATAAGATCCCCTTTCATTCTTCTGAACTCCAGAGAGTTTTGTCTCAGGCAACTCCATCTCTCCTCATAGGTTAACCCCTTCATCCCTGGAATCAACCTGGTGAACCTCCTCTGCACTGCCTCCAAAGCCAGTATATCCTTCCTCAAGTATGGAGACCAGAACTGCACACAGTACTCCAGGTGCGGTCTCACCAGTACCCTGTACAGTTGCAGCATGACCTCCCTGCTCTTGAATTCAATCCCTCTAGCAATGAAGGCCAACATTCCATTTGCCTTCTTAATAACCTGTTGCACCTGCAAGCCAACTTTTTGCGATTCATGCACAAGCACTCCCAAGTCCCTCTGCACAACAGTATGCTGCAAACTTTCACCATTTAAATAATAATCTGCTCTTCTATTATTCCTTCCAAAGTGGATGATCTTGCATCTACCAACTTTGTATTCCATCTGCCAGACCTTGGCCCACTCACTCAAACTATCTGTATCCCTCTGCAGACCCTCCACATCCTCTATACAATTTGCTTTTCCACTCAGGTACGCATTTAGACTGTGGGGGAAATTGGAGAACCCAGAGTGAACCCACATGGTTACAGGGAGAACATACAAACTTCTTAAAGGCAGCCATGGGATTGAACCCAGGTCACTGTACCGAAAAACATTGTGCAAACCATTCTGCTACCATTTCGCCCTGAAGGTCAACAGAAGAGTGACAGTTCTGATCAGTGGATAGGTTGACACCTGGAGACACGGTGCACCATTTAAAAGCGATGGTCAAAAGATTAGATTAGATTATGAGGACACGCAGTCCTCTTTTATTGTCATTTAGTAATGCATGCATTAAGAAATGATACAATGTTTCTCCAGAATGATATCACAGAAACACAAGACAAACCGACGGAAAAACTGACAAAAACCACATAATTATAACATATAGTTACAACAGTGCAAAGAAATACCATAATTTGATAAAGAACAGACCATGAGCACGGTAAAAAGTCTCAAAGTCTCTTGAAAGTCCCATCATCTCACGCAGTCGGTGAACCTCCAGCGCCGCAAACTTGCCGATGCAGCACCCTGGAAGCACCCGACCACAGTCCGACTCCGAGTCCATCCGAAAACTTCGAGCCTCCGACCAGCTCTCCGACACCGAGCACCGAGCACCATCTCTGCTGAGCGCCTCGACCCCGGCCCCGGCAACAGGCAATAGGCAAAGCCGAGGATTTGGGGCCTTCCCCTCTGGAGATTCTCGATCACACAGTAGCAGCGGCAGGGAAGTGGGCATTTTCAGAAGTTTCTCCAGGTGTTCCTCCGTGCTTCTCACGGCTGTCTCCATCAAATCAGGATTGTGCACGGCCCCCTAGTTAACACATACGATATCATTTGGAACAGCCGCGCGCTGCGTCGTACCACCATCTTCTCCTCCCTCCTAAGGTTGGAGAAGTGGTGGAATAAGACCATAAGATATAGGAGCAGAATTAAGTTGATTTGGTCTGTAGAGTTTGCTCTGCCATTCTATAACGACTGATTTATTATCCTCCTGAGCACCATTCTCCTGCCTTCTCTCCCATAACTTCTGATGCCCTTACTAATCAAAATGCCAGTCATTTTCCAGCACAGGAGGAGGCTGTTCAGCCCATCAGGTCCATTCTGCTTCTGTGTGGAAACAATCTGGCTACTCCCATTGCCCTGCAAATGGATTTAACTGCATTCAGGCGTGCAAATAAAATGGCCAAAATGTTGCATCTCTGATGTTGTAGATTGGCTGGTTTAGTGGTGTCACAACAACAACCTTGCACTCACCATCAGTAAGACCTAGGAACTGATTGTGGACTTCAGGAAGGGGAAGTCAGAAGAACACACACCAATCCCCTTTGAAAGGCTTCACTGGGGGTGGGGAAGTCAGTGGTGGAAAGGGAGAGTCAGCTTAAAGTTCCTGCTTGTCAACATCTTAGAGAATCTAACTTGGGGCCAACATTTGATGTAATTACAAATAAGGTACACCGGCAGCTACTTTGCTTAGAGTTTGAGGAGACTTGATACGTATCTGACCAAGGACTCCAGCAAATTTCTACAGATGTACTATGGAGAGCATTCTGACTGGCTACATCAATATCTGGAAAGGAAAGGCCACTGCATAGGATCAGAAAAAGCTGCAGAAAGTTGTCGATTCAGCCAGCTCAATCATGGGCACTAGCCTCCCCACCATGAGGTAGACCTTCAAAAGGTGGTGCCTCAGGGAAGCTGCATTTATCATGAAAGATCCTCACTCTCCTGCCCTCTTCTCATTTCTACCATCAGAGAGGAGGTATAGGAGGCTGATGATGCATACTCAACATTTTAAGAACAGCTTCTTCCCCTCCACTACCTGATTTCTAAACAGCCCTTGAACCCATGAACTCACTATTTTGCCCTTTTTGCATGATTTATTCATTCATATTTTTATATTTCTTAATGTAACCTACAGCAATTTTATTTATTTATTATACTCTACTGCTGCCACTGAACGATAAATTTCATGACATATGTCTCCGATAATAAAACCAATTCTAATTCTGATTGTAGCTGTAGCATGCTTTTAATATTCCATTTGACATATCAGTCTAAATGTGTGGTGAAATCCACGATATTGCTTAAAACTCCACCTTGTGCATTCAGAGGAAAAGTAATAAGAATTTGGAAGAGCTGGCATTTTCAGATATGATACACTCATAAAAATTCATAAAGGAAGAGGTTATATCTAAAGAGAGAAAAAAATAATTATAAATGTTTTAAGATACAAAACAGCTCAAATCGCATGTCAGTTTTTTTTTGAAATAACAGACACTATGTGGTTGCAAATAATTCCACTGTGGATGGTCCCAAGCCCGGGTGTGAAAGGAGGAGGGCTGGGTCTGGAGCTGGCAGCCCTATCCCATGAAAACCCAGAGCTACAGAAACACCAACAGAAGCTCCAAAGACCTCATCCCTGAGAGAGGAAGGATTTTCAATGGGCTACACATGAAAGACAGGGCCAGGACAGAGGAACCTGGTGAGCTGCTGTTCCTCATCTCTTCCTTCCCCTTTTCCCACCATGATTCCCCTCTCCCTGCCCCCTTCCCACTCTCAGTCTACAATAGAGACCCGTATCAGAATCAGGTTTATCATTACTCACAGATGTCATGAAATTCGTCCTTTTTGCAATGCCAATGCAGTGCAGTGCAATACATAAAATCACTATGATACTGTGCAAAAGTCTTAGGCTTCCTATATAGGTGCCTAAGACTTCTGCAGGGTACTATAAGCATATGTTGCAAATGGTAAATAATTCTCTTCTGACTGAACTATTTCTCAATCAGAATGGCCGAGTTTATTTACATTACAGTGAGGTGGAATCAATGTTACAAACCATTGTTTGTGGTTGATCTTTTACTACTTTTACAAGTCAGATTGAAATGCTGCATGACTGTGTCGTACGGAAACTGCACTGGCGGACAGGAAGGCTCTACAAATGGTGGTTAAAACTACCCAGTGCATTACCAGCACGGCCCGCCTGCCATCAAGGATGTTGTAAGGTGCCTGAAAAAGGCCAGAAATGTCATAAAAGATCCCTCCCTACCCTGCTCATGGACTGTTTGTCCCACTCCTATCAGGGAGGAGGCAATGTACAGGAGCAACCACACCAGGACCACCAGATTCAAAAAGTAACTTTCCACAAACACCCTCCACTCACTAACCCACCCCTCAACACCCCTCCCACCACCACCACTACTGTCAGAGTCACCTAATGTACAGGCACTCCTGCCCCTTGCATCATTTTAAGTACATGATTCTTTGAGTGGTGGATCTGTGGAATTCATTGCCACAGACAGCTAGGGAGGCCGAGTCATTTGGATACATTTAAAGGGGAGGTTGATAGGTTTTTAATTAGCAAGTGTGTCAAAGGTTACGGGAGAAGACAGGAGAAAGGGGTTGAGAGGAATAATAAATTAGCCATGATGGCAATTCCATCTCAAATGGCCAAATGGCCTAATTCTGCTCCTATGTATGGTCATATCATGAGTCTATGTATATACAGTAAGCTAATATTATGTATTTAATTACGTAATCTTATAAGGCCAGTAGCCTTATATACTGGTGAGACAGGGTCATGCCTGTCCTGGCATGTGAAGTCAGCTCCTTCCGACTGACTGGGCAGATGAGATTCAAAGAGAAATCCGACGGCTAGGAAGGCAGTATTGCATTGCTCTGTGGAGAGTGACAGGCCTGACAAGGTACAGAAGACATCACTGTAACCAAGGAAAATCACAGTTTGTGATGCTTGTTAGTACCACTGGAGCCAGACTTCTGAGGTCGAGAGAATGCAACTGCCCCAGTAAAATGGCTTTTCCACTTTAAAAGCTCTCCTACACGAGTTTCTTGTCATCGTTGGACATGATAGACAATTTATATGCATTGTGTTTCTTTGTAGTATGTTCTTTATGCTCATTGTATTTTTTATGCTGCTTTGCATCTGGAGTAAAAATCATTTAATTCTCCTTTACAGTTGTGCACTGAAGAATGACAATAAACCATCTTGAATCTTGAAAATGTTAACATCTTGTTTGTCAATCTTAACAAAATGTTTTTTCTATCCAATTTCTAAAGGGACTGTAATCACCCAATTATTCAGCATTTAATAAGGACTCTCTAGTATAGATGTTCCGGTGGCATGATTTTGACACATTAAATAAATTGGTTTGTATCAGCATTAGAGTAACACTGATGAGGGTATCTAGATTATTAAATATTTCCAGTCTTTTCCAATTCCATTACAAAGTTGGTTTATTTAGCAATTAGGAAGATTGCTAACATTTTTGGTATTTAACGTGGCTGATAAATTCTCCACAGTAAAATAAATACACAGATGAGTTACACAACATAAACCTAGGCAAAAATTGTAGGTACTGCTGTACATTGTAAATTACTGAAGTAATAGTTGTCTTCCATTAGTGGCACGGTTATGCCTGAAGCATAGATTTAATGTCAAATGGCATTAAGATAACAGTATAAGCAATTTGTGATTTGAGAGCCGAACATTTTTAGTTTAATATATATTGCTATCAGACAGTGTGTTTGAGAGTAAATTGTAGCGAATATTAAAACAATCTGTCTGATGTGTCAACAGGGAAAACACTAATGAGCTGCTTTGTCACAGTGACTGAGTGTGGCTACAAAAAACAGATCGATCAATGTTATGTGGTGTGGAACCTTCCTTATTTGGAGTCACAAATTCAAGATGGTTGGAGGATACTTTTTTAACAAACACAATTGAAAATATATTAATATGTAAACATTGCCTTTTTATTAAATAGAGTTTATTTTCAAATACAGTTTGTACATTTATGAGGCAAGAAAGAATGTTATCAAAATTTTGCAATGAATCTGCTGCTCTTTTTCGTGGTATTTCAGGAGGTTGGGAGGAAAATCAGGCTTATTATCACTGACATGTTGTGAAGTTTGTTGTTTTGTGGCAGCAATATAGCACAATACATAAAAAATATGATAAGTTACAATATGAAATTTTATTTATATTTATAAAATATAAATAAGTACTGAAAAAAGTAAAATTGTCAGGTAGTGTTCACAGGTTCAGTACAAACTGACAACTGTAATTGATTTACTTGTTTATTCATTATTATTTTATTTTTTTCCTCTGCTAGATTACGTATTGCATTGAACTGCTGCTGCTGCTGATAAGTTAACAAATTTCACATCACATGCAGGTGATAATAAACCTGATTCTGAATCTGAGGTTTATGAGTCAAAAATCTGATCACAACCATAATGGCAAAGTTCTAGATAGGTAGCCTGGATATATGATGAACATCAGTGAGCACATAGACCACAGAACGTCACAGCACAGTGCAGGCCCTCCAGCCCACCGTTTAATCTACTCCAAGGTCTTCAGTCCCAGCAGCACCCTTGTAAATTTCCTCTGTACTTTTTCGTTCTTAGTGATTCTTTCCTATAGGTAGATGATCAGAACTGCAGAGAGTAGTCCAAATTAGCTCTCACCAATGCTTTATACAACTTCAACATAACATCCTATATCTCTTGTATCCAACAGTCTGATTTATGAAGACCAATATGCCAAAAACTCTCTTTATGACCCTATCTACCTGTGGTGCCTTTTTCAAGGAATTAGGGATCTGTACTCCAAGTTCCCTCTGCTCTATTGCAGTCATCAGTGCCCTACCATTCTCTGACTTACTGACCCAGAATTGCTACTGATGAGATGATTTCTGTTTGTTGCACCATTCTCTACAAACTCAAGACTGTTATGCATGAAAGCCTCAGGAGATCGGCTGTTTCTCAGATATACAATCTGTCATACGGGGCGCTGGGAGCGGACCCAAATGCAAGACACAGACACTGAAGTACTAGGAACTGGACTGGACCAGGCTTAGGGACGGGACAGGACACAGACTTGGGCTAGGACTTGGCTAGGAAAGTGGGACCAGGACAAGGAAATGGGAACTAGGAGCCTGGACTTGGACTCTGAGCCACAGACTGGACAAGGACCCAGAACCTAGGTCTTGACTTGGGCTCAGACCCTGGAACTAGGCGAGGACATGATGTGGCTACAGGACTGGACGCGGTTTGGGTTCTTCCAGACGTGGCTACAGGACTGGACATGGCTTGGGTTCTTCGAGGCTTGGGTATGGACTCTGAGCCTGAGACTGGGCTAGGACCCAGGACCTGGATCTTCACTCAGGCTCGGACTCCAGAACTAGGCGAAGACATCTCGTGGCTACAGGACTGGACATGGAACTCCTGCACAGAATGAGGCACATGGACAGGACGAGAACTTAGCCTTGACTTAGTCTTGAGAGAACTGGAGCACAGGGACTTGGTCTTGAGAGAACTGGAACACTGAGACTTGGTCTTGTCAGAACTGAAACACAGGGTCTTGGTCTTGTCAGAACTGGAACACAGGGACTTGGTCTTGTCAGAACTGGAACACAGAGACTTGGTCTTGTCAGAACTGGAACATAGGGACTTGGTCTTGGCAGAACTGGAACATGGAACACAGAGCCGAGACCCCTCCTTGGGAACAGAACTTGGGGCCGGAACTCATACACAGAACACAGAGACAGATCTCCACTCAAGGTAGCGGCAAACGGGCGGACCTACCTAGTGAAGGCGTGGACACAGAGACAGTTCTCAACTCAAGGTAGCGGCAAATGGCCGGACCTACCTAGTGAAGGCATGGACACAAAGAGACAGTTCCAAACAACGAAAGACAGTTCCTTATCTAGATACAGCAAGGCTCCGGTCTTGCTCCGGTGGTAGAACTTGACAGCAATACAAGCGAGGACACAGGCGAGTTTGCAAGCAAGTCTTCAGGGCAAGGGTGCAGGCAGAGGCTTCAGAAGGAAGGGGAAGGGAAGGGAACAGTCCAGCCCATGAAGCGCTCTCTCTCTCTCTCTCTCTCTCTGTCTTGTTTTACGGTGGTTGGCACCCAGCTTAATGGTGCATTACCGCCACCTTCTGCTCCGGAGTGTGCAATAGGCTTACATTCTAAATCCCTTCACCCAATAATACACCCACACATACCCTAACCTACACTTTATCCTCCTATCTTTGGCCATCCTAGTACCCTATTCCTGTTTATCTGTCATATCCTATAAAAAACCCCTGTACCCCTTAAGAAAGCTAAAAATACTCTAACCTGTGCTCTCTCACCCTTGCCCAACAACCATTTTAATGTGAATTCTTGCACCCCCAATTCCCTTAATTTAATTCTCATCATCTCTCTCTGTATCCCATACTTCCTGCAACACAAAACTACATGTTCTGCTGACTCCTCTTCTTGACATTCCTCACACAATCCTGTCTGGTGTTTCCCTATCATTTTCAATGTTTTGTTTAATGCACAGTGCCCCAGCCTTAACCTAGTCCACACAGTTTCCTCTCTTCTGTTTCCACTACCTACCCTAGTACCTGCAACACTCTTTTGTATTTGATATAAATGCATCCCTTTCCCCTCCCTGTCCCATCTTTCTTGCCACATTTGGTTGATTTTTTTCCCAAATTATGCACTTAACCTCTGCTTTACTGATACTAATGTGCATTTCTATATTTTCTTTCTTTAACACCCTCTTTGCCAACTCATCCATCCTCTCATTCCCCTTCACCCCTACATGTGCTGGAACCCATAGAAATTTTACCTGACCTCCCTGATTTGTAATTCTTGTGACTAACTGAAGGACTTCATAAAGTACATCTTGCCGACTATTTGAGTGAAAAGACCTTAAACTTGCTAGAACTGAGGATGAATCTGAGCATATCAATGATTTGACTTGTCTAATTGGATAGCTATTATTTCAGGCTAGCTTGATTGAAGTCCCGACAATGATGCATATACAGTAATTTTTTTTAGATTGAGAATACTCAGTCCTCTTTTATTGTCATTTAGAAATGCATACATGCATTAAGAAATAATACAATGTTTCTCCAGAGTGATATCACAAAAAACAGGACAGACCAAAGACTAACGCTGACAGAACCACATAATTATAACATATAGTTACAGTAGTGCAAAGCAATACCATAATTTGATGAAGAACAGACCATGGGCACAGTAAAAAAAAGTCTGAAAGTCCCGAGTCGATCGAATCCCGAGTTCCCGATAGCAGGCGGCAAAGGGAGAAACTCCCTGCCATAAACCTCCAGGCACCGTCAACTTGCCAATACCTTGGAAGCAGCCGACCACAGCTGACCCTGAGTCCATCCGTCCGAAAACTTCGTGCCTCTGACCAGCCTCTCCGATACAGCCTCCTGAACACCATCCTCTGCCGAGCGCCTTCGACCTCGCCCCGGCTGCTGAAACAAGCAATACCGACGATTTTGGGGCCTTCAGCTCCGGAGATTCCGGTTACCACACAGTAGCAGCGGCAGCGAAGCAGGCATTTCAGAAGTTTTCCAGATGTTCCTCCGTGCTCTCACGTCCGATTCCATCAAATCAGAATTGTGCATGGTCCCCAACTTGACAGATAACAGACATCATCACCGAAGTGGCCACGCGCGCTGTCGTCGTGCCGCCATCTTCTCCCCCCTCCCAGGGGATAAGAAGTTTTAAATTCTTAGCAGTAAGTTCTCCGATATTCTTCCCTACTATGGAATTGGAAATAACATTAGTTCAGAATACAAAATAATTGGAAGGTGCAGTTCCATTCTGTTCCACTGCACAAGTTTTATATCAACAAATAGATGGATTGTGGTGGGAGCCGGGCGGGGTCTGGGACCTCACGCGTTTGGATTGCGGCGGGAGCCGGGAGTCGCCGCGCTCGCTCCGCGGCGGGAGCCGGGAGTCGCCGCGCTCGGACTGCGGCGGGTGCCGGGAGCCGTTGCGCTCGCTCCGCGGCGGGAGCCGGGAGTCGCCGCGCTCGGACTGCGGCGGGTGCCGGGAGCCGTTGCGCTCGCTCCGCGGCGGGAGCCGGGAGTCGCCGCGCTCGGACTGCGGCGGGAGCCGTGAGTCCCCGCGCTCGGACTGCGGCGGGAGCCGGGAGCCGGGAGCCGTTGCGCTCGCTCCGCGGCGGGAGCCGTGAGTCGCCGCGCTCGGACTGCAGCGGGAGCCGGGAGTCGCCGCGCTCGGACTGCGGCGGGTGCCGGGAGCCGTCGCGCTCGCTCCGCGGCGGGAGCCGGGAGCCGGGAGCCGTTGCGCTCGCTCCGCGGCGGGAGCCGTGAGTCGCCGCGCTCGGACTGCAGCGGGAGCCGGGAGCCGTCGCGCTCGCTCCGCGGCGGGAGCCGGGAGCCCTCGTGCTCCGAATGCGGCAGGAACGGGGCGGGGTGGTGTCCGAGAGCTCGCGCGACGTTAAACCAACGGACAGACTCGGGCGAGCGAGGTTGGGGGAAAAGGAGGCCGCTTCAACGGTACCACATCCCGGCGCCGGGAACGGCTTCTGAACTAGTCCGGCGCTCGGGAAGGTAGGGGCACACGTCTGCTACAAAGGCAGGGAGCAGCACGGCACCATCCCAGGGGAGAGGCTAGGCCCCCTGCCGCCCCTCGGTGGGCAGCCGCCCGGAGGATGGGACCGTTCTTCAACCCGCAGACAGTGGCAAACCACCCCCCCCCCAACAGCGATGAAACCTGCTGCCCCAAGCCAAGCCCAATATTCTCACACTTGTCAATCAGAATCCGGTACATTACCAGTGACATACGTCGTGAAATTGCCTGTTTTGTTGCAGCAGTACGTAGAACAGGCCTTAGCGCAGGCCTTTCATCCCACGATGTTGTTCTGACCTTTTAATATACTCTTAAGTTCAATCTCACTTCCCTCCTACATAGATAGCCCTTAATTTTTTTCTGTCATCAATGTGCCTATCAGAGTCTCATAAATGTCCGTAATGTACCACCATTCCTGGCAGAACGTGTTGCAAGGGCGAGGCTGAGGATGAACCCAAGTGCAGGACACAGGTGCGGAGGCAGAGTCTTGAGGCGTTAGCACCGCCGCGAACGGGGAACCAGTAACCAGGAGAGTCTTTACAGGGAGACAAGGTTTACGTAGGGGAGCCAGACAATGATGCGGAGCTTAGAACTGACAGTCCCAAGGGAACAGGAAACGAGGTTTACTCACGCCAGAGTCAACCAACGAACTGGCAAGGCATGGCTGGGCTGCCGGAGTTTTATCCTATGTTTGCAAATGGGAACTAGCTGGGCTGTAATTAGTGGAAATGGGAATGATTGGAAATCAGATGAGGGGATTAAGGCCCAGTTAAGGAGGTAATAGCAAGATGGAGAATTGCCAGATGTGACCATGACAGTACCCTCCCCCCCCCCCAACGGGAGTTCCAGGCGATCCTCCAGGCTTGTTGGGATAGTCTCGATGGAAGTCTTGGATGAGGGATGAGGGAGGGGTCCAGGATGAAAGAGTGGGGAACCCAGGAATGTTCCCCTGGGCTGTACCCTTCCCAGTCAACCAGGTATTGGAGGCCCCTGCCCCGACGGCGCACAACTAGTAGCCGCCAGACAGTGTATGCCGGATGGTTGTCGATGATCCGGGTGGGTGGAGGGGTTTCAGTCAGAGGACACAAGGGGCTGATGGAAAGTGGTTTTAATTGGGAAACATGAAAAGTAGGGTGGATGTGCATAGATCTTGGTAGTTTAAGTTGGTCTGCTGTGGGGTTGATGATACTTTTGACCCTGAAAGTTCCCAGGAAGTGAGGGGTGAGTTTCTTAGGCTCGTTTTTGAGAGGGATGTCTTTGGATGAAAGCCCCACGCCATCTGCCCAGGTCGATACTCAGGCACAGGAGTCCGGTGTCAATCAGCAATCCTCCTATTGCGATCAGCTGTTCTGAGCAGGGCCATGCATGTGTCCTCCCAAACCTTGCGGCACCGATCGAAATGGACCTAAACAGACGGCACTGCAATCTCCTCTTCTTGCGCGGGGAACAGTGGGGGTTAGTACCCAAGGGAGCACTCGAAAGGAGACCTTCTGATGGCAGTACTAACCAGAGACTTGTGGGCGTACTCAACCCACACGAGGTGGTCACTCCAGGTAGACGGTTTGTTGGTTGTAATACAATGTAGCGTTGCCTCCAAGTCCTGGTTGACCCGTTCCATTTGCCCATTTTTCTGTGGGTGGAAGCCGGATGACAGGCTGACTGAGGCACCTAAGGCTTGACAGAAGGCCTTCCACACCTGCGAGATGAATTGGGGTCCTCAATCGGAGACGATGTCCACGGGGATTCCGTAGAGGTGGAAGACATGGTGGACAAGAAGGTCTGTGGTTTCCTGAGCAGAAGGGAGTTCAGGGAGGGCTACAAAGTGCACTGTCTTGGAGAACCGGTCTACCACGGTGATTATTGTGGTGTTTCCGTGTGAAGGGGGTAGACCAGTGACGAAATCTAGGGCAATGTGCAACCAAGGACGACCAGGGACAGGTAGGGGACAACGTAATCCTGCAGGTGGCCAATGGGAGGCTTTTCCACGGGCACAGACAGAACGTGCAGAGACATAGGAACGGGTATCCACCTCCATGGAAGGCCACCAAAAGTGTCTTTTCAGGAGAGCCAGGGTCTGATCACTCCCGGGTAGCAGGCAAACCGAGATGTGTGCCCCCACCGGAGAACCTGAGATCTGACGGAATCAGACACAAAAAGGTGATCGGCGGGTCCATTGCCAGGGTCAGGGTCATCCCGTTGGGCTTCCTTTACTATGGACTCAATCTTCCAAGTGAGGGTTGCCACCACACAGGAAGGTGGGAGCATAGTCCCTGGGCTGGAAGTGTCCTCCTTGGAGTTGTATTGGCGGGAGAGCACGTCCGGCTTCCCATTCTTGGACCCTGGCTGGTAGATGAAGGAAAACTTGAACTGTACAAAAAATAATGCCCAACGGGCCTGACGGGAGTTCAAACATTTGGTGGTCTGAATATATCCCAGGTTCTTATGATCAGTCCAAGCGATAAACGGGTGCTCTGCCCCCTCCAGCCAGTGCCTCCACTCCTCCAATGCTAGCTTGACTGTCAGTAATTCCGAATTCCCGACGTTGTAATTGGGCTCGGCGGGGGACAGTCAGTAAGAAAAGAAGGCACAGGGATGAAGCTTTTCGTCTGGATTTAATCGTTGGGACAGGACTGCTCCTACCCCAGAGTCGGAGGCATCAACCTCAACAATGAATTGATGGGAGGGGTCCGGTTGGACCAGGATGAGAGCAGTTGTGAACCACCTCTTCAGGTGATTGACTGTAATCCCTGATAAATCGGCAATAAAAATTTGCAAACCCCAAAAACCGCTGAAGTTGCTTGTGGGTCATGGGTCAGGGCCATTCTTCCACCGCCCGGATGTTCTTGGGATCTGCCCTCACCTGTCCGCTCTTGATAATGTAGCCCAGGAAGCTGACCAAAGGGACGTGTAGCTCACATTTCTCCGCCTTCACAAATAACTTGTTCTTCCACAGTCTCTGGGGACGAGAGTCATGGAGGACATGGTGAATGTGTTTCTGGGGGCTGCTAGAAAATAGTAAGATATCATCTAGGTAGACGAACACGAAGTGATTAATAAAGTCCCTCAGTATATCATTGATTAGGGCTTGAAAAACAGCCAGGGCATTGGTAAGGCAAACGGTATGACCAAGTATTCGAAGTGGCCCAAAGGTGTATTAAAGGCCGCCTTCCACTCATCTCCCTCCCTCATCCTGACTAGATGGTAGGCCCTATGAAGGTCCAACTTCGAGAAGATGGTGGCTCCGTGAAGTGGTTCAAATGCTGAGTTAATGAGGGGTAGTGGGTACTTATTTTTAACTGTTATATTGTTTAGGCCTCGGTAATCAATACAAGGACGAAGCAACCCATCCTTCTTTTCTGCAAAGAAGAAACCGGCGCCCACCGGGGAGGATGAAGGTCGAATAATGCCTGCCGCGAGGGACTCACTGATGTATTTCTCCAAGGCGTCTCTCTCCGGTTGGGATAAGTTATAAAGATGACTTGTGGGTAATGAGGCCCCGGGGAGAAGGTGGATAGCGCAATCATACGGGCGGTGCAGAGGCAGGGGAAGAGTCTGTTGTTTGCTGAATACCTGCCCCAGGTCATGGTATTCTGCAGGGACTCCGGACAAGTCGAGGGGTTCCAAGACAGGCGGGGTTGTGGTAGCCTCTGTAGGGGATGGAGCTGACCACAGACAGGTGACGTGGCAAAACAGGCTCCAGCTGGCTATCCTCCCGGTAGACCAGTCAATGTAGGGGTTGTGGTGGTTCACTCAAGGATATTTTAGAACTACAAGGGCTTGAGGAGAATGGATGAGATTAAATCGTACCTCCTCTCGATGGTTTCTGGACAGAATCAAGGTCAGGGGTGGTGTACAGTGGGTAACCCGAGCCAGCAGTTTTCCGTCCAGCGCCCAGGCCTCTAGAGGAGTACTTAACAGCTCCCAAGGTATTCTGGCCCAGGAGGCTATGCCCTCGTCCAGCAGATTTCCCTCAGCACCGGAATCCACCAAGGCAGATAGGGACAGAGACTGTTGTTGATAATTCATGGTAGCCGGGATCTGCATCCGGGTCTGGGGGACTGAAAGGAGTGTCATCCGGCTCACTAGGGTCCCCCTTTCTACTGGTGAGCCCTCCCTTTGGCCACAGAGGACAGGTATCCCGGAAATGTCCCAGCTGGCTGCAATAGTAACAATCCCCAGCTCTCCATCTCCGAAGTCATTCAGCAGGGGAGAGACGGTTCCATCCCAGCTGCATCGGTTCCTCCCCCAGGGTAGTGGGGAGGGTCGGAGCAGGAGCTATACTTGGAGTGGCTGGGGAACGGAGGCTGGCTGAAGATGGTAAGGTGGGACTTGGGCTGACCTGAGGAGCGGGGCAACTGGTCTTTTCTCTCAGATGCTCTAGAAGTTGATTATCGAGCCTGCTGGCTAGAGAGATCAGAGAGTCCAGGCTGTCCGCGTCATCCCTCACTGCCAGTTCATCTTTTGTCTTATCTGAGAGACCCTGTCAGAACACTTCCCATAGTGCCTCGTCATTCCACCCAGAGTCAGCTGCTAATGTTCGGAACTCGATGGAGTGTTTTGCTACGCTTCTCGAACCGTCACAGAGAGTTAGCAAGCGCTTAGCGGCATCCTTACTGCGAATGGGCTGTTCAAAGACCTTCCTCATTTCGGAGGGAAGGAGGAACAGACCTCTGGTCGGTTGTCCCAGATCGCGGTGGCCTATGCCAATGCATCCCCTCGTAGCAGCCCCATGATGTATGCAATCTTTGACCTGTTCGAGGTGTATGTATGTGGCAGTTGCTCAAAGACCAAAGAGCATTGTAATAAGAAGGCCTGGCACTTCCCTAGGCCCCAGCATAGGGTTCCGGTTCAGGTACATACGGCTCTTGAGGGGATTGTATTGCTGATCCAAGGGGCGCAGCCATCCCAGGCTGTGCGGTTTGGTCAGTCGGGGTTCTTGGAGGGGACGGAGTAAGGGAAGCGGATACCCGGTCAACCTGCTCATTGACCTTCCTCACATTCGTGGACAGCGCACGAAGGTTTTCCGTGACCTCTCTGAGCAGTTGGTCGTGGGCGCCCAGTAGGTAGCCCTGGCTGGCGAGAGCCTGTTGCACGGGGTCCATGTCCGCTGGGTTCATCTTGGCCAATTCGTTCTGTTGCAAGGACGAGGCTGAGGATGAACCCAAGTGCAGGACAGAGGCGCGGAGGCAGAATCATGAGGTGTTAGCACCGCCGTGAATGATGAACCGGTATCCAGGAGAGTCTTTACACGGAGACAAGGTTTACATAGAGTATCCAGGAAATGATGCGATGCTTAGAACTGACAGTCCCAAGGAATCAGGAAACGAGGTTTACTCACAATAGAGTCAACCAATGAACTGTAATTAGTGGAACTGGGAATGATTGGAAATCAGACAAGGGGATTAAGGCCCAATTAAGGAGGTAATAGCAAGATGGGGAATTGCCGGATGGGACCATGACAGAGCGTTCCACTCAGCCACCACTTTGTTTGAGAAAACCTATCTCTGACACCCCGTTCCCCCGCCCCATATTCTTCTCCAGTCACCTTAAAAATTTCCCATATCGTATTAGCCATATATAGCCGTACGAATGTCATGAATAATCAACTTATTTTTCTCATGGAGATTTTCTGGGTCCAAAATAGGTTTTGCTTGGTTAATCACAGTAGAAAGAACTGTTCTACGTTCAGCTTACTTATGTTCTTGTAAGGAAGTTCAAATCACACTTATGTGGATCAGAGATGACCTGGGACTCAGGACAGGGGTGTTTACAGGATTCCCTGTGAATGCACAGCAGTGTATATCGGCATGGTGGAAATCCACATCAAGGAGCACAAGAGGTATAGCCATTTGGGCTACCCAGAGAAATAGGCTGTAGCAGAATATTGCATTCCCAATGGCCATCGGCTTCGATGGCACAAAACTACTGTACTGAGCCAATGGCTTTTAGGACTGCCTGGTGAAGAAAGCCATTGAAATAAAACTAGAGAAAAAGAATTTTACCAGAGACGAAGGTCTCCCTGTAAGTAAGAACTGGAATTCAATTGTAAACAAGGTAGGACAGCGGAAACCTGATTGGATGAGGACTAACAAATCAGGAGGGATGGACGATGGGGGTATAAATACCATTGGACCAGACATGCCCGGGTATCAACCCTGGTGAAGATGGCAGAATTTGTCATCGAAATGTCAGTTGAAGTCAATACCTGTACCCAGCTGGAAGCCTGAGAAGAGTTTATTAGTTTTAAAGAGGATTTGAGGGGAGATATTTTCATAGAGAGAATGATTGAAGTCTGGAACTTGCTGCCAGAGAAGATGGTTGAATCAAATGCATTTCATATCAACACACATAAAATGCTGCAGGAATTCAGCAGGTCAGGCAGCATCTATAGAGGGGAATAAATAATCTCCTCAGCCTGAAACATTGATGGTCTATTCTGCTCCATAGATGCTGGTTTTCCATCATCTGCAGAATCTCTTGTGTGTACATTTCATATCAAGCATACTCAGTATAATAAATTCACAGATTAGACTTTTCAGAGTGTAGGTTTTATTTATAGTCTGCTAGAAAAGTGACCATATTGGTGAATAGATTAGGATATCCATTACAGCAGTCTCAATGTAATCCAGCAATTTTCTCTAACACAGATTAATTAGCATTTTGAAGAAGTACCTCATAACAGAGTTTTGGCAGGAACTGGCATGAGTAATAAAAATACCTCTCCAAGCAAAGCTTCATCAGAAACAGTTAATCGCCTTGCTGAAATTATGGTTTTGGTTAGAAAGCGTACAGACTGAGATAGCCATTTCAGCAGTTCCTGTGGTCATTCCATAATCATACTGGTTCAGCATGAATAGAAATAGAACACAGAACAGTACAGCTTCTCTAATCCAGGCAGCCTCCTGATACTCCTCTTTTGCACCCTCTCCAAAGCCTCAACATCCTTCCTGTAATGAGGCGACCAGAACTGAATGTAATAATGAGACATATAATCTTTATTGATTTTCTACGGTGTTTCATCAGTGTTTGAATGTTCTATTTCTCTCCCTGTCAACTGTAAATCTGAAGTTGATCCCTTATGCCTATTTATCCCTGAGAAGAACTTCGGATCACATATACACATTTTTAGTCTGGTTATTTCCACTTCCATTAGATTGCCAGGTGCCATTCAATCTCAAAGTTCAAAATACATATATTTTCAAAGTACATATATGTCATTATGTACAACTCTGAGATTTGTTTTCTTGCGGGCATACACGATAACTCCAGGAAACACAATATAATCAATGAAAGACTTCACCCAATAGGTCTATCAAACAACCAATGTGCAAAGGACAACAAAGCTGTGCAAATATGAAAGAGAACAATAATAAGTAAATAATCAATAAATCGAGAACATGGGATGAAGTGTCCTTGAAAGTGAGTCCAAGGGTTGTGGGAACAGTTCAATGTTGAGCTGAATGAAGTTAAGTGAAGTTTTCCCCTCTTGTTCAAGAAACTGATGACTGAGGGCTAATAACTGTTTCTGAATTTGGTGGTGTGGGTGCTAAGGCCCCTGTACCTTCTTCCTGATGGCAGCAGTTAGAGGTGAGCACAGCCTGGGTGGTGCATGTCCTTGATGATGGATGCTGTTTTCCTGCAACAGCACTCCATGTACAGTAGATGTGCTCAGTGTTGGGGAGGGCTTTACCAGTGACAGACTGGGCCATATCCACTACTTTTTGTAGGATTTTCCATTCAAGGGCATTGGTGTTTTCATACCAGGCCGTGATGCTAGCAGTCAATAAACTCTTAGATGTTCATGCTGAGTCTTCATTTCTTCTGTTGTAGAAATCCTTAGCCATAGCTTTATTATCTCCATGTTTTCCTTTTACCAGTGCTTCCCTTGCTGTACCTTCCATTATCCAAATTTCCACTATGTCCAAACTTAATCCCAGTCTTGTTGGTCTGCATTGGATTCCAGTAAGTTACACTTAAATGCTAAAATTTTCTTTTTCATTTTTAAATCCTTGTCCTCATGCATCACAGTCTGAAAAATTGTTTCCAGTCCTACAAGTGGTGAGATATCGCCACTTGTTCAATTTGGCTTCATGAAGATTATCAATTAAATTATTTTACCTCTGGTGACCGTGTCTTTAGCTGCCAAGGACCCTCTGTAAATTCTTTTGCCTCCACTTTTTCTCCATTAAGTTGCTACTCAAAACCTCCCTTGTGAGAAAAGGTTTGGTCATTTGCCTAAAATCTTTGAGTAATACATTTAAAAATTTGATTTGATAACCTGAGAAGCAACTTGTGTGAGGGGACCAAATGTAAGTTTGGTTTTGATGCAAAGTTAAGTGGAAATCTGAGTAACAGTGAGGATGCAAAGAAGTTTCAAAGGGATAGACTTTAAAGGGCAACAAGATGCAGATGAAGCATAATGTGGAAGAATGAATTCTATTTCAGTAGAAAAAAATCCCAAGTATTTTTGAACGATGAGAGATTGAGAAATGCTTACATTCAAAGGGACATTGATATCCTTGTACGCAAGTCACTGCAAGGTAACTTACAAGTGCAGCAAGCAAATATGAAGGAAAAATGGTTTGTTACCCTTTTGAAGAATGACTTGAGTACAGACTGGATTCATAGGATTTCTGTGATATCACACTTGGATTGTTGTACAATTGTAATCTTATCAAGCAAAGAATATACTTTCTGTTAGAGGGAGTGCGGTTGGAGATCAAAGGTTGTGGAGATTAAGTGGGAAAATGGATCAGCAATAATATTGAAAAGTAGGCTTGTAGTGCTAAATTAGCTGCTTTTGTTTCATATGTTCACAAACTCTGGAATTGGTGTTTCTTTTAGAAGAGAATTGATTGATTACAGTGCCTTTGAGCTTTGAGATGATTAAGAAAATCCTCCGTCATGCTCACTCCTAGTACCTAAGAATACTTTGGGCAATGGCTGAAATGCAATCTCTAGTTCCTATTTCAGCTTTTCTGCATCTTCTTTATTTTATCTTTTTATCTTAATTTTGTTTTTGAAACTGTCGGAGCCTGTGACTTACAGTCTGTAGATTGATCAAGTGAGCTAGTGCTCTGCTGTCTCTGAGAATACCCCAAGAGAGAAATGCGAGCACAAACTACCATGAAGAGAAGCTCAGGATGAGACTAGGGGCCATGATCAACTACATTTCTTGCCAATTAAAGCGTTGAGGTAGATTGAAACATCAAGGCAAGTGCAGAGGAGAGCAAATGGTTCTTGGAGAGGCTGCTGGTTTGAATCGCTTTCCTCAGAGAGTCTGCTGATTCAACTTGCTGCCCTCAGAGAGGCTGCTGGTATGCATCACTGTCCTTGGGTTCTGATGCTCTCGGAGATGTTATCGAAATTCTGAGATTTATGGATTGGACTGTAATTCAAACTAACAGTAGTTCATATTGGCCTCTTCTAGTTATACGTTTTTTTTTCTTGTGCTCACCCATTCTTGCTTGTTACAAATTGGCAGACTGGGGTTTTGGGTGATCTTTTAGTTTTTGTGCAAAGGAGGGGTGGGGGCTGTTTGGGGTTTGCGAGATTTTGTTCCTTTTCTTTTTGTGTGGGGGAGGGGAGGAAGATTGATGTCTTTCAGCTACTTATATGGTTTTCTGTAATCTATGGCTATTTGGAGAAGAGGCACATTTCAGATTTGTATTCTGCATACAGAGTTTGATAAAAAAAAATGAACCTTTGAACCTTTTAACTGTTATTAAAATTCTTATTGACTGTTCTGTTTTCACAAGACAATAAGAACATAAGTAGGAGCAGGAGTCGGCCATCTGCCCCACTAACCTTGCTCCAGTATTCATGAAGATCATGGCTGATCTGGCTGTGGACTCAACCCCACCTACCTGCCTTTTCTCCATAACTCTTAGTTCCGCTGCTATGCCAAGCTCTTTTCTAACTGTGTCTTAAATATATTAAATGAGCAAGCCTCTTCTGCATCCTTGGCAGAGAGAATTCACTTCAGAGAGACAGATTCTGTCTGGGAAAAGCAGTTTCTCCTCATCTCCATCCCAAGTCTACTCCCCTGAATCTTGAGTCTATGTTCCCTAGTTCTAGTCTCAATTACCAGTGGAAACAACTTTCCTGACACTGTCTTATCTTTCAGTTTCATACTCAGCCTTATAACATTGCCATATTTTTTGATGTTTTGATCAAAATGTTTTTGTTTTCTGCTGATAGCTAGGGTTGCATTTCAGATATTGAGCAGTGCTTATTCTTTACCTGAAATGGGTTACAGTAAAAGTTTATGATCCACTTCTTGCAAATGCCACCCTCATTAACATCTAACAATTGAACAAATGTTTGTCATGATATGCTCCTACTGGCTCTGCAAGTACTTTAGCCCCACATGGCCAGCTGTAAGGGGAACTTAATGACTACAATCCACATTCTTAATGAAGCTGAAATGGTACTATTGACTGCCTAATTGGATTAAATTCACTATCCCCAATTAATGATCTGAATTGATGTTTCGACATCTATATCTTAAGTAGTTCGTATATGTTGACACATTTCACACGTAGTTTTCAATTGTGATGTTACATTTCTGAAGTGTGCTGTAATGTATTTTGCATATGTTGCATTGGTAGGTAAAGTAAAACTACATTTATGAAAGCCATTTCGTTTATGGTTTATTTTTCACTGCTCAGCTGCAGGAATATTCATTTATTAGTCTTTTTTTCTAAATTGGCATGTCTGGTTAGAAAGTCACTGAGCTCAGGCTTTATCTGGAGTATTCCAGACACATTCAGACACGATAATAATAATAAAAATAGAAATGGTACATCAGCCTGGAAGTTGGGATTAATTAACTGCATAGTGTTACATTATTTGTAGATATTTGCACAATACTTCCAATATCAATAATACTCTCTTTATATTCTACTTTTGATTCATTAATAACTTTTAATTTTGATGCAATATATTTGCATAATTTTTTCCTCAATCTTTGATCAAGCTTTACATCTCTTTGGTGAATGAACAAGTTGGATTACTCCAGTGAGGGAATTTGCCCAAAAAGACATCCAAAAATACCGTGGTTTTTTTTTCTAGATAAATCCTGCTCTAAATAAATTGATGGAGATATTTATTATTTTCTTTTCATTTTTAATTTTAAGGTTTTCCAGAGCTTGGAATGATAAACAGTAAATCAAAATAATGGATCTTTTTGATAAAGGATCGTATGCAGACAAGGTGTGGATTCAGTGTGAATATGAAGATTGCTTGAAATGGAGGCTTTTGACAAAGGAAGGTGCTGCATGTGTGGATTTAAGTTTGCCCTGGTACTGTGACATGAATAGTGATTCTAGCTTTAATTGCTGTTCTGTGCTTGAAGAGAGTTTCCCCAAGAAAAATGTATTCCACCAACATGGATTGAAACTTGTCTACTCACAACTTCCTGTGGGAAGTCTGGTTATAACAAAAGTGCCAGGATGGCCCAGGTGAGACACACCTCTGGAGTCAGGAGGTATTTTTCAAATTGCATACTTTTATTCAAAATTATACAGTGCTTCATGGTATACGCACAGTATTGAATGTTTCCTTTTAAAAGTCTGTCAACAATGTCAAAGCAACAAATCCTGAAACTGACTATATGGTTATTTCAGAAATGAAATTCATGGAAAATGGTTTGGGAAAGTTATGTGAAATTTGTAAAATAACATTTATCGAATTGTTGCTTTCTTACATAACATTGGGAGTAGTTTTTAAAGAGCTGTAGTTCTGATATATAAAAACAGTATTTCTACGAAAGCCGTAGGTTCAGTTTACAGATTTGTTGATGAGATGTGAGTTGTTAAGTTCGATGTAGATTTATAAATGGCTTAAAATGACATTGAGTTATAAATTCAGCTTGAACCTTGTCAAGTGATGCATTGGCACCAATGATGGCATAAATAAATTTAAAGTTTAGTTTATGGTTGGGTTGAGTTGTTCACCAATCTTGAGAATCAGAATCAGGTTTAATATCACTGGCATATGTTGTGAAGTTTGTTAACTTTGAGGCAGTAGTACAATGCAATACACAATAATATAGGAATGAAACTGTGAATTACACTGTATAAATATGTATATTAAATAGTTAAATTAAAATAAGCAGTACAAAAACATAAATAAAAAAAGTAGAGAGTTAGTGTTCATGATTTAAATGTCTATTGAGAAATCAGATAGCAGAAGGAAAGAAGCGTTCTTGAGTCACTGAGTATGTGACTTCAAGCTTCTGTACCTCCTTCCTAATGGTAACAGTGAGAAGAGGGCATGTCCTGGGTGGTGCGGGTCCTTAATATTCGGATGCCGCCTTTTTAAGGTACCGCTTCTTGAAGCTGTCTTGGATACTAGCTATGATGGAGATGACTAATTTTATCACTCGCTACAGCTTACGTCAATCCTGTGCAATAACCCTCCCATATCAGATGGTGATACAGACAGCTATAATGCTCTTCATGGTACATCTGTAGAAACTTTTAAGTGTTTCAGGTGACATTTCAAATCTCCTCAAACTCCAAATGAAATATAGCCACTGTCTTGCTTTCATTTTAGCTGCATTGGTATGTTGGGACCAGGTTAGGTCTTCAGAGATGTTAACACCCGGGACCTTGAAACTGCTCACTGTCTCCACTTCTGCTCCCTCTATAAGGATTGGTGTGTGTTCCCTCCTCTTACCCTTTCTGAAGTCCACATTCAGCTCCTTGGTCTTACTGATGTTGAGTGTGAGTACTGATGTTGTTGCTGTGACAACACTCAACTAGCTGGTATATCTCACTTCTGTATGCCCTCTCATCACCATCTGAGATTCTGCCAACAATTGTATCATCAGCAAATTTATAGATGGTATTTGAGCACTTAAGTAAATTGGAGAACTAACCATCAATTACCCGAGCTACTCATTTTCCAAATTATTTCTAGTTTAGTTAAATGGATATGAGGTTTAGACCAGTGATGTATTTTGGAAAAATAAGGCCATGGAGAAATTTGTAAAGAGGAGAATTTTAAAATTGAGACGCTTGTGTGGAGCCAAATGTTGATATTCAGCATGGATAGTGGCAGAATCAAATTTTGTTACAAGGGTGGAAATAGGTGTTCATAAGTGTTGGCACAGACATGTGAACCAGGAGCACAAAATAATCTGCAGATGCTGGGGTCGAAGCAACACTTACAACACGCTGGAGGAACTCAGCAGGTCGGGCAGCATCTGTGGAAAAGATCAGTCGACGTTTCGGGCCGGAACCCTTCGTCAGGACTGTAGAGGGAAGGGGCAGAGGCCCTATAAAGAACGTGGGGGGAGGGTGGGAAGGAGAAGACTGGTCAGTTCCAGGTGAAAAACCAGTAAGGGGAAAGATAAAGGGGTGGGGGAGGGGAAGCAGGGAGGTGATAGGCAGGAAAGATGAAGAAAGAATACGGGAAAACACAATGGGTAGTAGAAG
Source organism: Mobula birostris (assembly GCF_030028105.1). Classification (NCBI taxonomy): domain Eukaryota; kingdom Metazoa; phylum Chordata; class Chondrichthyes; order Myliobatiformes; family Myliobatidae; genus Mobula; species Mobula birostris. The sequence goes on from NC_092388.1 coordinate 7,175,316, forward strand.
GAGGTGGAACCAAGAGGGAGGTGGTAGGCAGCTGGGAGAGGGGGCAGAGTGAAATAGGGATAGAGGAAGGGAGGGGGAGGGAATTACCAGAAGTTGGAGAATTCTATGTTCATACCAAGGGGCTGGAGACTACCTAGACGGTATATAAGGTGTTGCTCCTCCAACCTGAGTTTAGCCTCATCATGGCAGTAGAAGAGGCCATGTATGGACATATCTGAATGGGAGTGGGAAGCAGAGTTGAAGTGGGTGGCTACTGGGAGATACTGTCTGTTTTGGCGGACGGAGCGGAGGTGCTCGATGAAGCGGTCCCCCAATCTGCGACGGGTTGGCGGACGGAGCGGAGCTGCTCAACGAAGCGGTCCCCCAATCTGCGTTGGGTTAGGCAGAGTTATCTTGAACATTGGCAGCAAAGCTGCAAAGAGGCTGGTTCCAATTCTCATGTTTGCTGGGGATAGAAGGGAGTATGATAGAATAGCTGGCCAGGCTTGTCTACTGGATCAAAGGCAATGGCTTTTTCGTTATTTATTTGGAGGATATTTCTAAATTTCCAGCACTTGAGGGCAGGTGAGCCGTATGTCTATTTTGAAAGAGTGCAAGAAACAACAGGGGTGATAATGCATCTTTACAACAAAACAGGTCATATTAGATTTAGTAATGACTAATTAACACTATTCATTTAACAAATAGTTCACAATTATTTATTTAATCTATGATTGAATTCAGTTTCATATTTGAAAGGAGAAAATGTGACAGTCACTAAGATTGGATAAGACTGACTAACATAATCAGACTGGACAAATTTGTAATGGGTAAAATGACAATAGTTCAGTGAGAGAGAGGCAAAAGAGATCCTCATGTTCATTAAAATCAGCTTACCCTGTAAAGAAGCTGTTCAGAGTTGCAAAAGGCAAGATTATACTTTTTAAAAATTGGCACTGGATTGTTTTGGGCAGTCTTGATGTAGGATCTTCAACCTGAAAAGTTAACTGTTTTTTTCCATAGATGCTACATGATGTACAAGTGTTTATGATATCTGTCGTCTGTTGTTCTTTAATTTGCAAGGTAGATTTAGTTTGGAGTTGAAACTTGCTGCATTTGAATTTCTCAGCTATTTTGTTCGGAGAGAAAAGTTGGTTAAAATTAAGTGCAATATATTTCAAGGATTTTTAGACTATATTCTTGACATACTTAGCAGATTTTTTTCCCCAGTGCAAGCAATTCATACTTGCTGTGGTTACCCACAAGGAAATGAATTTCAGTGTTGTATATGGTGACATATACATTTTTTGATCATAAATTTACTTTCAACTTTGAACTATATAAAATCAAGCTTACTTCACAGGTTGGTTAGAGTAAGGATGGCAACAGGTGTGTATGCAAAATAGGTTTTTTAATGAAGAGCTTAAAGGCTCAAATTCTACCTCAACTTTTAAAATAAAATTGAGGAAGAAGATGAGTACTACTATTTCATTTACTGAACAAGTTAATCACTTAAATAGTGCAAGGATAAGACAGCGTGAGGGAAAGCAGGTTCAGCATTGCCTACTCATAGATGAAATTTTAGGTCTCCTGGAGAGAAACAAAATCTATTTTGAATTAAATATATATTCAGATGAATATGCTTGCAAAATCGAACTTTATTCATTATTTTTATTGGCTACGTAGCATCAGAAAAAATGAACATAGTTCGTACCAATGGTGCAGTGCTAGCCAGAGCGCACCGGAGTGCATCCGGTACATCTTTAAGAAAAAAGCCGAAATAAACAAGCTAATTAATTAGGTGCCGCCCAGGGTGATTTGAGTATCTCAGAAACTGCTGATCTCCTGGGATTTTTACGCACAACTGACTCTGGAGTTTACAAAGAATGGTGCCAAAAACAAAAAAAAATCCAGCGAGTGAATGTTCTGTGAGCGAAAACATCTTGTTAAATCCACTCGCTGGATTTTTTTTTGTTTTTGGCACCATTCTTTGTAAACTTCAGAGTCTGTTGTGCGTAAAAATCCCAGGAGATCAGCAGATCCTGAGATACTCAAATCACCCTGGGCGGCACCTAATTAATTAGCTTGTTTATTTCAGCTTTTTCTTAAAGATGTGCCGGACGCACTCCGGTGCGCTCTGGCTAGCACTGCACCACTGGTTTGCAGTGATTATGCATTATACAAATATTTTCCTGTAAAGATTTGGACTCGAGTAATTTGCATCCTTTTCCAAAATATTATTGCTTCAATTTGGCACATCAAACTGAAAATTGCTTTGATACCATTGCCACAAGCTGGTCTCAACCATAATTCGAGGAGCATAATCTATTTCTTTACTTCATTCTAAGATGCAGAGTGAATGATAAATATTTGGTTGTCTTTCTGAAGTGTGAATTTACTCATTCATCCATATACAAAGCTTGATGTTGGAAGTGTTTGGTTGCATGCAATGTCAACCTTATTTGCTCACAATTAACTCTTATTGAAAGAACTGATCCATGTTATTAGTTGGAGAGATACATTGTTACAAGGCAGGAACCATTTGAAAAGAATAAGTCTCAAAATTGGGAGTGAATCATAATTTGAAATAGCAAATAAGAAAGAGAGAGTCATCGTTGCAAGGCAGAAGCCATTTGAAAAGAATAAGTCTTGTTGGGAGTGAGTCCATAAGACATAGGAGCAGAATAGGCCATTTGGCCCATTGAGTCTGCTGTGCCATTCTCTCACCGCTAATTTATTATTTCTCTCAAACCCATTCTCCTGCCTGCTCACCGTAACCTTTGATGCCCTGTTTAATCAAAAACCGATCAACCTCTACCTTCAATATACCCGAAGAACTGGACTGCACAACTGTGTGTGACAATGAATTCCTCTGATTCACAACCCACTGGGTTAAGAAACTTTACCTCATCTCTGTTCTTAATGGATGTACCTCAATTCTGAGGTTGTGCCCTCTGGTCCTGGATTCCTCCACTATAGAAAACATTCTCTTCACATCCACTCTATGCCTTATAATATTCGATGTTTCAATGAAATCCCCTCTCAATGAGTTTCCCCAATCTTCCTGTCCTTCTGCAGATACACTGCTTCCTCAATACTACCTGCCCCTCCACTATCTTCATATCATTTGCCAACCTGACCACAAAACTATCAATTCCATTATCCAAATCATTGACATATAACATGAGAAGAAACGGTCTCAACACCAACCCTTGCAGCACACCACTAATCACTGGCATTCAGAAAAAGCGCTCTTTATTCCCACCTTTTGCCTCCTGCCAGTCAGCCAATTTTCTATCCATGCTAGTATCTTTCCTGTAATACCACGGACTCTTATCTTGTGAAACAAGATCATGTGTAGCACTTGTTAAAGGACTTCTGAAAACAAAATAAGCAAATCCCACTGACTCTCCATTGTCTATCCTGTCTGTTATTTCTTCAAAGAATTCGAACAGATTTGTCAGGCAAGATTTCCCCTTTAAAAAACCATGCTGACTTTGGCCTATTTTGTCATGTGCCTCCAAGTACCCTGAAACCTCATCCTTAATAATAGATTCCTACATCTTCTCAACAACTGATGTCAGGCTAACTAGCCTATAATTTCCTTTCTTCTGCCTACCTCTATTCTTATAGAGTAAAATGATATTAGTGACTTTTCAGTCTAAAGGCAGGAATTTCGCAGGAGAATGGGATTGAGAAGAATAATAAACTAACCATGATGGAGTGGCAGAGCAGATTCAATGGGCCAAATACATTAATTCTGATCCTATGTCTTATGGGCATTAATTCTGATCCTATGTCTTACGATCCTATATCTTGTGTGGGCCCGTGGCCAAGTGGTTAAGGCATTGGACTAGCAAGTTCGAGCCCCAGCCGAGGAAATGTGTTGTGTCCTTGAGCAAGGCACTTAATCACGCATTGCTCTGCGACGACACTGGTGCCAAGCTGTATGGGTCCTAATGCCCTTCTCTTGGACAACATTGGTGTCGTAGAGAGGGGAGACTTGCAGCATGGGCAACTGCTAGTGTTCCATACAACCTTGCCCAGGCCTGTGCCCTGGAGAGTGAAGACTTTCCAGATGCAGATCCATGGTCTCGCAAGACTAACGGATGCCTTTTTTATGTCTTATGGTCTTATGTTTACAAAATGAGGTATAACATTTTTCTAAAGAGGAGAAAGACCTCATTACAGCATGATATGCAGGCTGGGGTCAGGAAAGCAGTAGGATGGTGTGAGATTCCCCTTTTCAGATGATGCCCTGTTTATATATTGAGGAAAAAATGTCATGCTGAAAAAAGAGAGGAACAGTATAATAGTAAGTAGCTTAACTTTACTTGGGCATTTAAAATGTTTATTAAATAAATGTAAAGATTGTCAGAGGAACAAATATTGCCTCCCAGGTGCCAGGGTCAGGGACGTCTCGGATCATGTCCACAACATTTTGGAGGAGGAGAGGGTGCAAAGATAGCATGCAGTCAGACTATCAGGAAGGGCAAGCAGATGATAGACAAATTTGCAGCCAGCAGGGGTGTATCAGTGCATTAGGGATACAGAATCAAAAAGGGTAGCAAGTACGGTACTCAAACTATTATATCTCAATGCACATTGTAGAAGAAATAAGGTGGATGATCTTGTTACACATACTGATTGTTAGGTATGATATTGTGGCCATCACTGAATCATGGCAAAATGGTTCCGGAGGACTGGAAAATTGCAAATGTCACTCCACTCTTTAAGAAAGGAGGGAGGCAGAAGAAAGGAAATTATAGACCATTTAGGAATGACTCAATGGTTGGGAAGATGTTGGAGTCAATTGTTAAAGATGAAGTTATGGAGTATTTGGTGAAACAGGGCAAGATAGGAGAAAATCAGCACAGTTTCCTTAAGGGAAAATCTTGCCTGACCAACCTGTTGGAATTCTTTGAGGAGATTACAAGTAGGATAGATAAAGGGGATGTAGTGGATGTTGTATATTTGGATGTTCAGAAGGCCTTTGACCAGGTGCTACAGATGATGCTACTTACCAAGTTAAGAGCCCATGATATTACAGGAAATTTACTAGCATGGTTAGAGCATTGGCTGATTAATAGGAGGCAGCAAGTGGGAATGAAAGGATCCTTTGCTGGTTGGCTGCCAGTGACTAGTGGTGTTCCACAGGAGTCAGTGTTGGGACTGCTTCTTTTTATGCTGTATGACAATGACTTAGATGATAGAATAGATGGTTTTGTTGCCAAGTTTGCAGATGATACAAAGATTGGTGAAAGGGCAGGTGGTGTTGAGGAAACAGGAAGGCTGCAGAAGTACTTAGGCAGATTAGGAGAATGGGTAAGAAAGTGGCAAATGAAATACAATGTTGGAAAATGCATGGTTATGCTCTTTGGTAGAATAAATAAATGTTCAGATTATTTTCTAAAAGGGGAGAAAATCCAAAAAATTGAGATGCAAAGGGACTTGGAGTCCTTGTGCAGAATATTCTAAAGGTTCACTTGCAGGTTGAGTCACTGGTAAGGAAGGCAACTGCAATGTTAGCATTTGTTTCAAGAGATCTAGAATATAAGAGCAGGGATGTGATGCTAAGGCTTTATAAGGCACTGGTGAAGCCTCACTTTGAGAATTGTGAACAGCTTGGCCTCCTCATTTAAGAAAAGATGTGCTGGCATTGGAGAGGATTTAGCAGAAGTTCACAAAGATGATTCTGGGAATGAAAGGGTTATCATATGAGAAATGTTTGATGGCTCTGGGCCTGTACTTGCTGGAATTTAGAGGAATGAGAGAGGATCTCATTGAAACTTTTCAAATGTTGATAGGCCTAGACAGAGCAGATGTGGAAAGGATTTTTTCCTATGGTGGGGGATTCAAGGACAAGAGGGCACAGCTTCAGGAAAGAGGGGCGTTCATTTAAAACAGAGATGAGAAGATATTTCTTTAGCCACAGGGTGGTGAATTTGTGGAATTTATTACCACAGGCAGCTGTGGAGGCCAGGTCGTCGGATGTATTTAAGGCAGAGGTTGATAGGTTCTTGATTGGCCACAGCATCAAAGGTTACGGGGTGAAGGCCAGGGAGGGAGCTGAAGAGGCAATAAAAGGATCAGCCGTGATTGAATGGTGGAGTAGACTGGATGGGTCAAATGGCCTAATTCTGCTTCTATATGTTATGGTCTTATTTGTATTGTTATTGTTTACCACCAAGCCGAGTTATATTGGATTTCTTATGATTAACAGGAATTTATGTCTCAATGGGTTTTTTAAATTTCCATGATTATAAACTTATGTTATTGACCATTAAACCATTATTGAACGTACTTCTGTGAATATAGTTGGTCTTCAGGCTTTAGTTTCCCTATACCACAGTACTATTTAGTTCTACTTGTATAATTTCATGTTGTTAAATAGTTAACTTTACTTCATCAGATGGCCTTCCATCCTCTGTACCGAAGGTTTGACTGGAGAATATGTAATATATGACAAAGATGGTTATGTGGAACAATATCATACAGAATTCTTGGGAAAGCCACATACCAGGTCTTGGATTTCAGTGGGACAAGTTGAGCCTTATTACACAAGAGGCAAATTGGTAAGCGAATGTCTGAAATAAATTTAAATTGTAGAAACCTCAAAGATTTACTTTGTTTGGACAGTTATCTTACCAAATTTCAGTATCAGTTATATTGTGTACTAACTTTGGCATCCAAGACTTACACAGATTAAAATTTTGGAGTTAATATCTTTCAAAGTTGTTTGTATTGTTCAAATTGAATAGAATGGATGTTGGAAATCCAAAACAAAACAAAAAATGTTGTAAGTGCTCAAGATGCCAAGCAACATCTTTGGAACTCTAGCTAAGTGTTTACTTCTTTACTTCTGCTCTGTTACTTTATATCAAATATCAGAAGAGATTTCAGAGATGCTATTTAAAATATGTAAAGTTCATGCAATATCTCACCATTTTTATTGGAATTAATTTTGACATTAAAATACATATTTTAATGTCAAGTTACAATTTTTATTTTCATTTGCTATTTTGGATAAAGATTCAAGGCAGGTTTGTTTGTTTATTTATTTAGTGAGTGATTGAAATACAATGTGGAATAGGCCTGGCCCTTTGAGCCATGCTGCCTGGCAACCCCCGCTTTCACCCTAGCCTATTCACAGACAATTCACAATAACCAATTAACCTGCTAACTGGTATGCCTTTGGAATGTGAGAGTAAACCGGAGCATCTGAAGGAAACCCATGCACGCCACAGGGAGGATATATAAACTCCTTACAGATGATGTTGGAATTGAACTCCCACGCCCCTTGTTGTAATAGCATTGCACTAACCACTACGCTATTGTGGCATTCGGTAAATACGAATTGGAAAGAAGAGAAAATGGTTAAATCTTTAAACATGGTTAACAGCTATACTAGTCAGGACAAAAAAATCTTTCAGTGTTCATCTGTATGAATATTAAAATGCCACATCAAAAAGGGAAAGTCAGTAAGGAAACGGGTATCCTTGGTGCTTAAGAATGTCGACGTGCACTTATTGCCAAACAAAGAACTGTATTACTCTTGATGATCCATTGTCCATATTCCTTATGCATCTTTGAAAGGAAAAGTGCAAAGAATATTTTCCAAAACAGTTTATTGATTATAAAAAAGAACAATCCCTCATACTCCTGATCAAATGTTAAGTAATTTATCAGCTTTATATATGGAGACCTTTGCTGTAGGAAGATTCTTTTGCAGTAGACACCTGTTGGATGATTTGCGCCCATATCCTCATACCCCCATGTGTTTGCATGTCAGGTGCACAGAAGACATAGAAAGACCATCATGTACTTTATGATTCACACAAGTCCTCAAATTTCTTCCACAAAATTTGATCTAGAACCAGGAATCACTGTCTTAAATTCAGGGCTGTCCATTCAAAATTGCAATAAAAGAAATTTCTGCATGTAGCATATGATAAATATTTGGAATTCTCTATGCCAAAGGGCTGTGGAGTGTCTGTTGCCGGATTACTCGAAGTAGGGATCAATAATTTCTGGCTATTAAGAGAATGAAATATATCCACATGCTTGGTTAAAGAGGGACAAGAGGCAGAATGAACTACTTGAGCTTCTAGCCTTTATAACCATATGTTTAAACATAGTCCACAGACAAAATTTATACAATAAAATATATTGGATCTTTTTGTTTTGGTTCCCCTGCCTATCATGTTATTGTACCCCCACTAAAATTAACTTTATCAATTCTCTTTTAAGTTTCTTTTTCCTTTTCAGAAAAACATTTGCATTTTTTCTCGCAAACAACAGGAATTCTGCAGATGCTGGAAATTCAAGCAACACACATCAAAGTTGCTGGTGAACGCAGCAGGCCAGGCAGCATCTCTAGGAAGAGGTACAGTCGACGTTTCAGGCCGAGACCCTTCGTCAGGACTAGTCCCTCGGCCTGAAACGTCGACTGTACCTCTTCCTAGAGATGCTGCCTGGCCTGCTGCGCTCTCCAACAACTTTGATGTGTGCTGCATTTTTTCTCGTTTTTTGGAGTTAACTTGGCAGTAATCAGTTCAAATAATGATATCTCTTATATATCTTAACTGTTGCTTTTGAAATTGCTGTTCAACAGTCTTTCACCGTAACCATCTTGCTTGTATTTAGATGAGTCTAGCAGTTATTTTCTGAATCTTTGTGAAGCATGTGTGACTTTTTTGTTAAAAAAAATCCAGAATCTTGTCAAAATTCTTGCAAGAAAACTTCTATTATTATATATTCTTTATATCTGCAGGCAGAACACTTCAAAAGATCCACACAGTGGTATAAAAGTGCATTGGAAGAAGCAAGAATGTTGTCAGAACTTACAATTGAAGAACGACTAAAAATGTGCAAGCTAAGCAATGATGGTACATATACATAGTCATACTTTATTGATCCCAGGGGAAATTGGTTTTCGTTACAGTTGCACCATAAATAATTAAATAGTAATAAAACCATAAATAATTAAATAGTAATATGTAAATTATGCCAGGAAATAAGTCCAGGACCAGCCTATTGGCTCAGGGTGTCTGACCCTCCAAGGGAGAAGTTGTAAAGTTTGATGGCCACAGGCAGGAATGACTTCCTATGACGCTCTGTGTTGCATCTCGGTGGAATGAGTCACTGGCTGAATGTACTCCTGTGCCCAACCAGTACATTATGTAGTGGATGGGAGACATTGTCCAAGATGGCATGCAACTTGGACAGCATCCTCTTTTCAGACACCACCGTCAGAGAGTCCAGTTCTATCCCCACAACATCACTGGCCTTACGAATGAGTTTGTTGATTCTGTTGGTGTCTGCTACCCTCAGCCTGCTGCCCCAGCACACAACAGCAAACATGATCGCACTGGCCACCACAGACTCGTAGAACATCCTCAGCATCGTCCGGCAGATGTTAAAAGACCTCATTCTCCTCAGGAAATAGAGATGGCTCTGACCCTTCTTGTAGACAGCCTCAGTGTTCTTTGACCAGTCCAGTTTATTGTCAATTCGTATCCCCAGGTATTTGTAATCCTCCACCATGTCCACACTGACCCCCTGGATGGAAGCAGGGGTCACCGGTACCTTAGCTCTCCCCAGGTCTACCACCAGTTCCTTAGTCTTTTTCAGATTAAGCTGCAGATAATTCTGCTCACACCATGTGACAAAGTTTCCTACCGTAGCCCTGTACTGAGCCTCATCTCCCTTGCTGATGCATCCAACTATGGCATTCATATTGCATTCATATTGCAATTTTACTAATGGTGAACATTAAGAATCTGGTACAGGCTAAATTATTTAGTATTGTCCAGCGAAGCTTTGATATATCATAGTCCTGGGAGGTAATTGATAATGATGCCCTTAGACTTTTTTTTGACATCTTGCCCTGCTCTGTTGCGACAACAGTGCCACATTCTTTTTCAGCAACTCTTTCCGCTGAACTATAACTTACATAAACAAAGCACCTTTGCAACTTAAGGAATAAATGAAAATGAACTGCTCACTGAGAACTGATTGGTTACATTCCTATATACATACAGAATTTTTTAAACTATACTATTCTTGCTTCCAATATTCATAAGATACAAATCCTGAAATGTATTTAAATAAAGGTAAACTGCTGAAGAAAAAAAACTGAGATTAATACCATAATTAGCAATTCATTGATGTTGGCAATGCCAGATCAGATTGTTTAACCCACTATTTTAGTGTAAGCACTTTGCTAAAATATTCAGAAAATAACAAAAATAGTCACTCTCCACTTTCCCATGCTTTGTATTCACTTTTGTATTGAATATATTTCCCAATTCTGCCTTAAGAGAGCAAATGACCTTAGATCAGTTATTCCCTGTGATGGAGCATTCCATATTCAAAGTTCACGGCGTTTCACAAATTTGAGGGTTAAAGATTCACATTGCTTTTTGAAGATTTCCAGGAAGAAGTCTTCCGAAACAATTGTGTTTAAAAATTAAGGTGGTTTATAAAAATTCTGATGCAGGATTTTGACCCCAACAGATGTTATTCAACCTACTTAGTTTTATCTATTTTTGATATGGGGAAAAGTGTCCTGCCCCACGTAATTTTCTGCATCTCAGTCATGTTCCCCATTAACCTCCTCTGGTTCACCGAGAAAAGACCAAGCTTCTCCAGTCTCTCCTCATAACTGAATTGCTTGAACTCCTGAAATCTCTCAAGCACTATCACATCCTTCCTATATCTTTATGACCAGAACTGCATATAATACTCCAGTAGAGGTCTGACTAAGTTTTCTAAGTTGTTGCAAAACCTTTCCACGAATTGTATTTAATGCCTTGACTATTGAAAGGCAGTATCCTATGTTCCTTACTAACCATGTTATCTACTTGTAATGCTGCCTTCAACAATATATGGACTTGTACGCCAAGGTTTTTGCTTTCCTCAGTAGTCTCTAATATATTACCAATATATGCCTGAGCCTCATTAGTGCTTTCAAAATGCAACACCTCACATTTGTATGCAAGATTCAATATTACTTGGAATTTGCCTTCCTACTATGCACATATGGAAGAACCATCTGAATTATAGAGATCAGTAAATAGAATTAGGATGATCTTGACTCTGGGATGGAGATAGCGAAGTTTGAACAGTTTGCTATTCCTTGTGTAAATTGACTTTATTGCAGCATGGAGTTTGGACCTGAGGTGTAGGATTGAGATAAGGGTGAGTGCAATGAAAGCCAAGATTGACCCTGGTCAACACAAGGATTGGGTCTGTGATGGACTAAAGGCTTGAATTTCATTGTGTCAAAGGTGTTTTTCAGTGCTGCCAAGACCACCTGCAGCACAGACACCCAAAGATCTGAAACACACAAAAGGAAGAGGCATTATGAAGTACAAGAGCCAGCCATGGCTTTTTGAAGATCTCTACAGCTCTATCTTTAACATATACTGTATGTCCTTGATTCTATCTTACCTATGCAGTTTAATCTCAGTGCTACTCCAGCATGGCAGAAGTCTGATATGGAGGCCTTATCTTGCTTGTTATAACCTTATCTTCTTCAGAGATTCAAGGAGGGCATGCCAGAGAATCATGACCAAACGGTAATACCACAGAACACCCTAAAGGTTAACTTGCAGGTTGAATCAGTGGTGAGGAAGGCAACTGCAATGTTAGCATTCGTTTCAAGAGATCTAGAATATAAGAGCAAGGATGTGATGCTGAGGCTTTATAAGGCACTGGTGAGGCCTCACTTTGAGTATTGTGAACAGTTTTGGGCTCCTCATCTAAGAAAAGATGTGCTGGCATTAGAGAGGACTTAGAGGAGGTTCACAAAGATGATTCCGGGAATGAAAGGTTAGTATATGAGAAATGTTTGATGGCTCTGGGCCTGTACCAGCTGAAATTTAGAAGGACGAGAAGGGATCTCATTGAAACTTTGCGAATGTTGATAGGCCTAGACAGAGTAGATGTGGAAAGGATTTTTCCCATGATGGGGGATTCTAGGCCAAGAGGGGCATTCATTTAAAACAGAGATGAGGAGAAATTTCTTTAGTCGTAGGGCGGTGAATTTGTGGAATTTATTACCACAGGTAACAGGTTTTCCTGTCATTTGCCACAGGGAAAATCATAGCAAGGATCCTATTTATCCACTGATTCTCAGTGACTTAAGTTGCAATGAGGATTCCAAATACTAAGTAAGAGGTGCAACAATATTTGTACAATATTATAGGTACAGGAGCCTTAGGTCCCACACCACCAGGTTCAGAACAGTTATTACCTTACAACCATAAGGTTCCTGAACTGGCATGGATAACTTTACTCACCACAACTTTGAACTGATTCCACAACTCATGTTCTCATTATTATTTATTTATAATACACACACACATACACACACACACACACACACACACACACGCACACACATATATAGTAAATTTGTCTTCTTTTGCATATTGGTTGTTTGTCAGTCTATATTTATGTACAGTTTTTAAATAAATTCTGTTATATTTCTTTGTTTTCCAATAAATGCCTGCAAGAAAATGCATCTCAAGGCAGTGTATGGTGAGATTTGTGTACTTTGATAATATTAGCTTTTACTTTGAATATTACTTTGACTAGCCTATCTTGTGTAAGATTAGGAGCAGTCAACACATATCTCCATTGTACGAACCATGTATGTTGTGTGCTTTTTTTTTCTAGCGTTGAAGAAATCAGACAGCAGAAAGAGTAGAGAAATTGTGCGAAATAAATCAACTTCAGGGGAAAAAGAGAAAATGGTGAGCTCTTAGATAGGTACATGGATGATAGAAGAATGGAGGGCTATGGAAGAAGGAAGGGTTAGATTGATCTTGAAGTAAGTTAAAAAATCAGCACAGCATTGTGGGATGAAGGGCCTGCACTGTGCTATAATGTTCTATGTTCCATTTTCAAAGTTCTCTTAGTTGCTTGGAACTTCATGTTAGTATAAATCTCTTATAACTTTACAAATAAATGTTTGAAGAATTAATGCTACAGTGAAACCTATATACATACTGTATTTGTGTGAAAAATTAATTTCACTGAAGTTAAATAATGGCTTAAATTTTATTAACGATGGCAAAAGGATTGTGCTAGTTATTCAAATCTCTTATACTTGCCTGGAAGCTCTCTGTATACCTTTACACTGAAAGTCACTGTAGTTAGTACTTCTGGTACAGCACTGCCTCAACAGACGTTGGATTAGGGCCTTCAATTAATTTCTGGTTAGATGGGTGATTAATGCATATTGATATATTTAAAAACTTTTAGACTATGTTATTGGGGCTCTGCCAGCTGGTGGCGTAGTGGCATCAGCACCGGACTTCAGAGTGAAGGCTCCTGAGTTCGAATCCAGCCGGCTCCCTTGCACGCTTTCCAACCGTGCTGGGTTGAGCGTCGAGCTAGCAACTGGGCCTCATAAAAATAAGAAAGCCTGCTAAAAAAACACTGTCATGATAGCGTCCCAATGACTCCACCCAGAGTTAAGGGCTTTTTTCTTTCTTCTTCTTATTGGGGCTCAATCTACTATTTTCATTTGAAGCCTGGATAGGATTCTCAGTTCATGCAGGACTCTGTTCAGGGAGTAACACTACTACAAAATGATTGTTCTATCATGCCTATCAATGAAATTGTATTGGCAGTACAACATTAAAGTGTGGCTGAAAGATGTCAGGCTAAATCTGGAATGATACAATAGAAATGAGAAACTAATCCCATAAAATAACTCATTTTCATATGTGCGGTCCTAAATAAAACCAAAACTTCTAACTCAGTATTACCATAAATTGAGAATACTAATTAATTTTTAATGGAAAAAATTAGGTGAAAGACCATCAGAAGTCTAAAAGATGGATAAGACAACCTACATCAAGAAAACATAAAAGGTAAGTTGAAGCACATGAAATTGGATTAATTTTGATTATATAATAATAAAGGTAAAGGGTTAGAAATTGCTTACATTCAAAGTAGGTGTGCAATGTAAGGAAATATGGCACCCATCCTTGCTCATGTGAGTACAAGAAACATATGTTGCTGGGACCCCCATAGTACTAATAAGCCCTTGCTTATTACTCAGATTAATATGTATGCGTTTATTTGGGCCAGGTGGATGAGAAGATTGAGCAGTATTTCTGCCTTCTGCAGAGAGCAGGACCTGTTAAAGGAATCAGGAGGCTGAGGAAGTTGATCCCACCACATTACATCTAGAATGGCACAATTAAAAGGAGCTGCAACATTTGGATCTAGGTGAAAGGGAACAAAGAGAATTGTGACAATGGGTTATCTTACATATTTTGAATAAGTTTCATATAGCAGGCACTTGAAGTATTTCTCAATCAAGCCATTTATAGTTGATATTCTGAAAGTGTGAATAGTTTTACAGCCTTTTAAGGCTGGATTTTATTCTCTTGATGAGTTGAGAATGACCATTTTAAACAGTATGTGGGAATCCTGGAAGATAGTAAAATGCATCTATCAGAGTCCTTATAATCCACTCCTTTCACATTACTCGTCACTTGAGGTCTCATTAGGAATTAGCAATGGAAATGGGATAATAGCCCAAAACTTAAAGGTTCCCTTTTAACAATCATGTATTTTAGAATTGGGGATTGTATATTTTAGACATAGGACTCCAAATGTTAAAGTGCTTATTTTAATTATGTCATCCTAGATGTGATTGGGTGGGATCAAGTTCCTCAGCCTCCTTTTTTGATTCATCTATAAACCCTTGTATTCTTGTTTCTCGTATGGGCCCCAAGGCTGATGTCTGTGCTATGTTGTGCATGACAAAGTATACCATGACCACTTGGCTACTCTGGGAGAGTGTATATAGGCTTTGTTCAATCATTTTTAACAAGTTGAAAGATTGCTCTGTCATATACCAGCTTGTCATTTGTCATTTGTGGTGTTGCTCCTGGCTTCATTTGATGGGGTTCTTTTTTGTAATCATCAATCTCGTTTTCTGGTTATCTTGTATCAGAGGAACTTCCCTGCAGTTCTGCTGTAAAGTAAGAAGAGATAAGGGTTGGAGAATTATTCAGAATGACAATGTCATGACAATTACTGAGGAAACTTGTACACATTTGCATAAGCTTCTTTCTGTGGTGGACTCAGTTACATATTGATGACATGAAAACTGTAGCAGTTGCTGAACACTCTTCAATGATTTAGGTCTGCCTTAATTGGCAGATGGATGTATTCAGTAATATCCACACCTATTGGAAGCTGGCCATAGGCACAAATCCAAACATCTGTTCATTCTGATCAGCTGTGTTGCAAGGAAAGTGTTTGTCTTTGGCAACAAGCCAATGTGAGAACCAAAATCGGCAGATTCTCACTAGAGGTTAGGAGAATGATGGATGATTTATCTGAAACATACAGAACCTTTTTGTGGCTCAATAGGGTCATTGCAGAGGTGATGCTTCCCCTGGCTGGGTATCAAGAATGCAGTTTGAAAATGAGTTAGGCACTTAGGGCTCAGATTTGAAGAAATTCCTTTACCCATAAGATGGTGAATCTTTGCAATTTCCTTCCCAAGGGAGCCAAGAGGCTTACTTGCTGATCATGTTTAAGACAGGGATTGATGGGTTTCTGGATATTAAGAGAATCGAGGAATGTGTGGTTAGTGCAGCAAAGTAGCACAGGTAAAATATCATCCATAATTGAATTAAATAACAGAACAGGCACAAGGTGCTCAATGACCTACATCCATATTTGTTTCTTATATGCTTGTTTTCCAATGTCTTCCACATATGTAGTCAATCCACTGAAGTGTTTACAATGATTAGGTAACTTAGACATCAGGGACCTAAAGCATTACAAAAAGACTACTTGTTAAAATCCAGAAGGAACACCAGTGAACTTGAGTTCCTCCAGTACTTTTTGTGTGTTGCTTTGGATGTCCAACATTTAGAGATTTTTCTGTGTTTGTTATAAGCTTTCTAAATAAATCAAGTAGTATAATTGGTTATTATTCATTAATTATTGATGGAAATGGATTGATGACTTTGAAATTCGGTAACAACTATAAAATAAAAGGGTATTTCATATTATTTTGAACATATTTTAGATTTATACTTTATAACATACCAAATTTTCATGGATATGGTGTTACTTGTTATTTTCAGGAAAATTCGAAGGACTACACAGGAAACTTCATTAACAATTGGACAAAATGATATATTGGCATTGGCAAATGAAACCAATGGTATGTATCATTTTTGAGTATTAGCAAATAAAAACTAAAGATTGTGAAATTTATGAGGGTTTATTATTAGGTCTTTGGATTTTCATCTCCAGCTTCTCTTTTGGAGACAAGTCTCTGATTTTATATCTAATATCTAAATATTATTAAAGAGGAACCAGAGGATCAGAAAATCCTTCTCAAAATGTGACAAATCACATTATGAAAATGAGGATAGGGTAAAGAGAATTAATGAATAGACCCAGGTAAAGCATCAGGTAAACAGGCCATCCAGGCCATGCTCTGTTCTCGCAGCTGCCATCAGGAAGAAGGTACAGGAGCCTCAGGTCCCATACCATTAGGTTCAGGAACAGTGATTATCCCTTATCCAACAGGCTCTTGAACAGGAGAGAATAACGTCTCTCAACTTCACTCACCCCATCACTGAACTGTTCCCACAACCTATGGAATCTCTTTCAAGGACTCTTCGTCTCATGTTCTCGATATTTATTGCTTATATAGTCATTATTATTATTTTGGGTGTTTTTTGTACTTACAGTTTGTTTTCTTTTGTACATTGGTTGTTTGTCATCTTTTGTGCAGTTTTTCATTAATTCTATAGTGTTTCTTTGTATTTATTCTGAATGCCCACAGGAAAATGAATCTCAGGGTTGTATATGGTGACATATATAGTATATACTTTGAAAATATGAAGGGTGATTGATAAGTTCGTGGTCTAAAGTAGAACGACTCAATTTTAGAAAACCTAGCACATTTATTTTTCAACATAGTCCCCTCCTACATTTACACACTTTGTCCTGCGGTCGTGGAGCATATAGATCTTGGACCTCCAGAAAGTGTCCACAGCAGGGGTGATTGATAAGTTTGTGGCCTAAGGTAGAAGGAGATGAGTTATACAGCTCTCGTTACATGAGCATGCAGGTCAACTCTTTGAGTGATTATGCAGAAAGTTTGAAGTTAATAACTCATCAGTTAAAAACTCATCGGGGGGGCGATTGATAAGTTCGTGGCCTAAAGTAGAAGGAGATGAGTTACTAACTTCAAACTTTCTGTATAATCACTCAAAGAGTTGACCTGCATGTGCATGTAACGAGAACTGTATAACTCATCTCCTTCTACCTTAGGCCACAAACTTATCAATCACCCATCTGTGGACACCTTTTGGAGGTCTGAGATCCGTATGCTCCACGACCGCAGGACTAAGTATGTAAATGTAGGAGGGGACTATGTTGAAAAATAAGTGTGCTAGGTTTTCTAAAATTGACTCCTTCTACCTTAGGCCACGAACTTATCAATCACCCCTTGTAAACATACTTTGAACTTCAAAGTAAGCAGGTCAGAGTGTGGGAGTTTGATTAGAAAACTAACCAAAGTTTACTCCTAGATTTCATGCCTGGAATCAAAGTAGGTGGTTTAATTTTCATTCCATACAAGGCAGAATGGATAAAACCTGTAATCCTTTGCATTGGAACAGTAAGGATTGACCTTTTACTGTGAGATGTTTCCATTACTCAACTCTCAGTCTTAATAGAAAATCTTACCCAGAAATCCTTTTCCCCCCCAAAAAAAGTGCAATGCTGTTGAAAACAAAACTTAATGTGTAGTAGAGCAATATTATGCAAAATTACCGACCTTGGCATATGGCAAGAAATCTGCCTATATTCCTGGAAGTCACCTTTTCACACAAAACATGCCTTCTGCAGGCATTATTTTCAAATGGATTGATTGGCTTTTCTGAATCACCCTTCCATTTACTGTTGTTACAGCTTTCACATTTAGACTAGCAACACTCTGTTAAGTAGAAGAGTATTCCTGGTTTTGTGCATCCTCTTAAACATTGGTTCCTGAGTCTGCAGCTGTGAAGTGAGCCTGAAATTATGTTTAAGATCTATAGTGCGTGCTGAAAGTGACACAGTACAGCCTTAACCAGGACAGCCTGATGATGGTGTTCTAAAAATCTCACAATAGTGTATTGTGAACTTTATTAGAATTTAAAAATACCATTAGGATGACACACAATGCTGGTTTAATGGTATTAAAAATAAGAAATTACCTTCTGGTTCCTCTTCATTTCATAGTTAGTTTTTTCAGAACTTGTGATATTATATTTGATAATGTTTTCCTAATAGATAAATGAAATAGTTATATCTAGTGCATTTAATTCCTTAAAAAATTAGTGCATGTAACTCGTGTTTTGGTCTCATTTTATTCAATTTCATATTCATACCAACATAAGCACATAGCCCTCAAGCCTCATTGCCATTTGATGAAATCACGACTGATCTATTAATAGCTTCTACTCTATATTCTCATGCATTTGCACTCACCATTCACCTTTCATCCCAGTATATAATCTATCCCTACATATTCAGAGTTCCAAGGATTCATGACACCAGTGGCCTCTAAACCTGAGTTTTATCTAAGAGGAAACAACCTTGCCAGATCGACCCTGTCAAGACCCTTCAAGATTTAATAAAGTCCTCATTTCTGAACTCCAGCAGATACAGCCCTAAACTATCCAACCTTTCTTCAATTAACAAGGTATGCAATTCCTCTAGCAATAAATATAAACACCCTACTAGCTTTCCTAATTATTTGTCTTGGAGATTGGTGGCTGTGGATCCGGAGGTGACTGATGAGGCCAATCCGGGCCCTGAAGGCTCGCCCACATGTGGGACACAAGTGGGTGGGTGCTGTCGTGGCAGTGGATGCTGCTCGGGCCTTGCGCACAGCACGCTTTCGTTGTGCCTCAATGATGCGCCTGACTTCAGCTGCACGGGCTCCTGTGGTGATCTTTCTGTGCCAAGCTGGACAGTCGAGGGCAAGCGTCTCCCACGTGTTGATGTTGACACCCAGGCCTTTGAGGGACGCTTTAAGGCAGTCTTTGTAACGTTTCTTCTGCCCCCCAACTGAGCGCTTGCCCTGACACAGTTCTCCGTACAGCAGCTGCTTAGGCAATCGGCAGTCTGGCATTCTGACCACATGTCCAGCCCACCTGGCTTGGGCTTTCAGCAGGAGGGTGTAGGCGCTGCAGAGCCCAGCTCGTTCCAGGATTTCCGTGTGGGGGACTTTGTCCTGCCACCTGATGTGGAGGAGTCTGCGGAGACAGCTCAGGTGAAAGTGGTTGAGTTGTTTGGCGTGTCTGCTGTAGACAGTCCAGGTCTCGCTGGCGTAAAGGAGGGTGGTAAGGACCACTGAACAGTAGACCTTCAGCTTGGTTGTAAGGCTGAGTCCTCTCCGCTCCCAGACGTTCTCACGGAGTCTCCCAAAGGCGGCGCTGGCTTTGGCAAACCTGTTGTTGACCTCAGCGTCTATGTTCATTGCGCGAGAGAGTATGCTGCCCAGGTAGGTGAAGTTGTTGACTGCCTGAAGGTTCTGGCCCTTCACTGTGATGCGCAGCTCCTGGTATGGCTTTCCTAGGGCGGGCTGGTACATAACTTCGGTCTTTTTGGTGCTGATAGTGAGACCGAAGTTGTCGCAGGCTTGTGAGAAGCAGTCCATTTCACGCTGCATCTCCTGCTCTGTGCTGGCGTTGAGTGCGCAGTCATCAGCAAACAAGAAGTCTTTGATGACAGTCTCTCGCACCTTTGTAACTGCCTGCAGGCGCCTATCCAAGAGGCTCTTAAAAGACCCCATTGTATCCATTTCCACCACCGCCTCCAGAAAAGCATTCCACGCACCCACCTCTCTCTGTGTGAAAAACTTACCCCTGACAACCCCTTGGTACCGATTTCCAAGCACCTTAAAATTATGCCCCATTATGTTAGCCATTTCAGCCCTGGAAAGAAGCCTCTGGCTATCCACACAATCAATGCCCCTCATCATCTTATACACCTCTATCAGGTCACCTCTCGTCCTCTGTCGTTCTGAGGAGAAAAGGTCAAGTTCACTCAACCTATTCTCATGAGGTACACCCTCCAATCCAAGCAACATCCTTGTAAATCTCCTCTGCACTCTCCATAGTATCCACGTCTTCCTGTAGTGGGGTGACCAGAACTGAACACAGTACTCCAAATGGGGTCTGACCAGGGTCCTATATAGCTGTAACATTACCTCACAGCTCTTGAACTCAATCCCATAGTTGATGAATGCCAACACACCATAAGCCTTCTTAACAACACTGTCAACCTGTGCAGCATCTCAGTGTCCAATGGACACAGACTCCAAGATCTCTCAGATCCTCCACACTGCCGAGAGTCTTACCATTAATATTATATTCTTTCTTCAAATTTGACCTACCAAAAGGAACCACTGCACACTTACCTGGGTTGAAGTCCATCTGCCAATTCACAGCCCAGTTCTCTATCCTATCGATGTCCCACTGTAACCTCTGACAACCCACCAGACCATCCACAACTCCCCCAGCATTTATGTCATCAGCAAACTTACTGACCCACCCTTCTACTTCTTCATCCAGGTCATTTATAAAAATCACAAAGAGGAGTGGTCCTAGAACAGATCCCTGCAGAACACCACTGGTCACCGACCTCCATGCAGAATATGAACAATATACAACCACTCTTTGCCATCTATGGACAAGACAATTCTGGATCCTTGGATCGCATGCCTCCTTACTTTCTGCATGGGGAACCTTATCAAATGCCTTACTGAAATCCATATACACTACATCCACTGCTCTATCTTCATCAAAGTGTTTTGTTACATCCTCAAAGAATTCAATCAGGCTCGTAAGGCATGCCATGCTAACTATCCCTAATCAGATTATATCTTTCCAATTTCCCATAATTGCGGGTACCGCAAGGCTCAGTGCTGGGACTCCAGTTGTTTACAATGTATATTAATGACTTAGATGAGGGAATTAAATACAGCATCTCCAAGTTTGCGGATGACACGAAGCTGGGCAGCAGTGTTAGCTGTGAGGAGGATGCTAAGAGGATGCAGGGTGACTTGGATAGGATAGGTGAGTGGGCAAATTCATGGCAGATGCAATTTAATGTTGATAAATGTGAGGTTATCCACTTTGGTGGCAAAAACAGGAAAACAGATTATTATCTGAATGGTGGCCGATTAGGAAAAGGGGAGGTGCAACGAGACCTGGGTGTCATTATACACTAGTCATTGAAAGTGGGCATGCAAGTACAGCAGACGGTGAAAAAGGCAAATGGTATGCTGGTATTTATAGCAAGAGGATTCGAGTACAGGAGCAGGGAGGTACTACTGCAGTTGTACAAGGCCTTGGTGAGACCACACCTGGAGTATTGTGCAAACAACAGGAATTCTGCAGATGCTGGAAATTCAAGCAACATACATCAAAGTTGCTGGTGAATGCAGCAGGCCAGGCAGCATCTCTAGGAAGAGGTACAGTCGACGTTTCAGGCCAAGGCCCTTCGTCAGGACTAACTGAAGGAAGAGTTAGTAAGACATTTGAAAGTGGGAGGAAGAGGGGGAGATCCAAAATGATAGGAGAAGACAGGAGGGGGAGGGATGGAGCCAAGAGCTGGACAGGTGATTGGCAAAGGGGATACGAGAGGATCATGGGACAGGAGGCCCGGGGAGAAAGACGGGGGGGGGGGGATCCCAGAGGTTGGGCAAGGGGTATAGTCAGAGGGACAGAAGGAGAAAAAGGAGAGTGAGAGAAGGAATGTGTGTATAAAAATAAATAACAGATGGGGTACGAGGGGGAGGTGGGGCATTAGCGGAAGTTAGAGAAGTCACTGTTCATGCCATCAGGTTGGAGGCTACCCAGACGGAATATAAGGTGTTGTTCCTCCAACCTGAGTGTGGCTTCATCTTTACAGTAGAGGAGGCCGTGGATAGACATGTCAGAATGGGAATGGGATGTGGAATTAAAATGTGTGGCCACTGGGAGATCCTGCTTTCTCTGGCGGACAGAGAGTAGGTGTTCAGCAAAACGGTCTCCCAGTCTGCGTCGGGTCTCACCAATATATAGAAGGCCACATCGGGAGCACCGGACGCAGTATATCACCCCAGCCAACTCACAGGTGAAGTGTCGCCTCACCTGGAAGGACTGTCTGGGGCCCTGAATGGTGGTAAGGGAGGAAATGTAAGGGCATGTGTAGCACTTGTTCCGCTTACAAGGATAAGTGCCAGGAGGGAGATCAGTGGGGAGGGCTGGGGAGGACGCATGGACAAGGGAGTCGCGTAGGGAACGATCCTTGCGGAAAGTAGAGAGGGTGGGGAGGGAAAGATGTGCTTAGTGGTTAGATCCCGTTGGAGGCGGCGGAAGTTATGGAGAATAATATGTTGGACCTGGAGGCTGGTGGGGTGGTAGGTGAGGACCAGGGGAACCCTATTCCTAGTGGGGTGGCGGGACGATGGAGTGAGAGCAGATGTGCGTGAAATGGCTTCCCCTTTATCCTCAAACTGTGACCCCTTGTTCTGGACTTCCCCAACATCGGGAACAATCTTCCTGCATCTAGTCTGTCCAATCCCTTTAGGATTTTATATGTTTCAATAAGATCCCCCCTCAATCTTCTAAATTCCAACGAGTATAAGCCTAGTCGATCCAGTCTTTCCTCATATGAAAGTCCTGCCATCCCAGGAATCAATCTGGTGAACCTTCTTTGTACTCCCTCTATGGCAAGAATGTCTTTCCTCAGATTAGGGGACCAAAACTGCACATAATACTCCAGGCAGCATCTCTAGGAAGAGGTACAGTCGACATTTCAGGCCGAGACCCTTCGTCAGGACTAACTGAAGGAAGAGTTAGTAAGAGATTTGAAAGTGGGAGGGGGAGGGGAAGATCCAAAATGATAGGAGAAGACAGGAGGGGGAGGGATAGAGCCAAGAGCTGGACATCTGCTCTCACTCCATCCTCCTGCCACCCCACTAGGAATAGGGTTCCCCTGGTCCACACCTAGCACCCCACCAGCCTCCGGGTCCAACATATTATTCTCCGTAACTTCCGCCACCTCCAACGGGATCCAACCACTAAGCACATCTTTCCTTCCCCCCCCCCCCCCCGGCTTTCCGCAGGGATTGCTCCCTACGCGACTCCCTTGTCCATTCGCCCCCCCCCCCATCCCTCCCCACTGATCTCCCTCCTGGCACTTACCCTTGTAAGCGGAACAAGTGCTACACATGCCCTTACACTTCCTCCCTTACCACCATTCAGGGCCCCAGACAGTCCTTCCAGGTGAGGCAACACTTCACCTGTGAGTCGGCTGGGGTGATATACTGCATCCGGTGCTCCCGATGTGGCCTTCTATATATTGGCGAGACCCAACGCAGACTGGGAGACCGCTTTGCTGAACACCTACGCTCTGTCCGCCAGAGAAAGCAGGATCTTCCAGTGGCCACACATTTTAATTCCACATCCCATTCCCATTCTGACATGTCTATCCACGGCCTCCTCTACTGTAAAGATGAAGCCACACTCAGGTTGGAGGAACAACACCTTATATTCCGTCTGGGTAGCCTCCAACCTGATGGCATGAACAGTGACTTCTCTAACTTCCGCTAATGCCCCACCTCCCCCTCGTACCCCATCCGTTATTTATTTTTATACACACATTCTTTCTCTCACTCTCCTTTTTCTCCTTCTGTCCCTCTGACTATAACCCTTGTCCATCCTCTGGGATCCCCCCCCCCCCGTCTTTCTCCCCGGGCCTCCTGTCCCATGATCCTCTCGTATCCCCTTTGCCAATCACCTGTCCAGCTCTTGGCTCCATCCCTCCCCCTCCTGTCTCCTCCTATCATTTTGGATCTCCCCCTCTTTCTCCCACTTTCAAATCTCTTACTAACTCTTCCTTCAGTTAATCCTGACGAAGGGTCTCGGCCTGATACGTTGACTGTACCTCTTCCTAGAGATGCTGCCTGGAGTATTGTGTGCAGTTTTGGTCCCCTACTCTGTGGAAAAACATTCTTGCCACAGAGGGAGTACAAAGAAGGTTCACCAGATTGATTCCTGGGATGGCAGGACTTTCATATGAGGAAAGACTGGATTGACTAGGTTTATACTCGTTGGAATTTGGAAGATTGAGGGGGGATCTTATTGAAACGTATAAAATCCTAAAGGGATTGGACAGACTAGATGCAGGAAGACTGTTCCCGATGTTGGGGAAGTCCAGAACGAGGGGTCACAGTTTGAGGATAAAGGGGAAGCCTTTTAGGACCAAGATTAGGAAAAACTTCTTCACACAGAGAGTGGTGAATCTGTGGAATTCTCTGCCACAGGAAACAGTTGAGGCCAGTTCATTGGCTATATTTAAGAGGGAGTTAGATATGGCCCTTGTGGCTAAAGGGATCAGGGGATATGGAGGGAAGGCTGGTACAGGGTTCTGAGTTGGATGATCAGCCATGATCATACTGAATGGTGGTGCAGGCTCGAAGGGCCGAATGGCCTACTCCTGCACCTATTTTCTATGTTTCTATGTTTCTATAAATCCTGCCTCTCAGGATCTTCAACTTGACCACCCACTTAAGTCAGACTCACTGGGTTGTCTCTACTCCCTTTCTTGAAAAAGGGAACAACATTTGCAAACCTCCAACCCTCCGGTACTTCTCCCGTCCTTATTGAGAATGCAAAGATCATCAGAAGAGGCTCAGCAGTCTCTTCCCTCGCTTCCCACAGTAGCTTGGGGTATGTCTCATCTGGTCCCAGTGACTTATCTAACTTAATGCTTTTCAAAAGCTCCAGCACATCCTCTTTCTTAATGTCTATATGGTCAAGTGTTTCAATCCACTGTAAGTCATCCCCACAATTGCCAAGGTCTTTTTCCCTGGTGGATACTGAAGCAAAGTATTCATTAAGTACCTCAAAAGGACAGCAATTATACCAGTGCCCAAGAAGAGTAGTGAGAGCTGCCTTAAAGATTATCGTCCAGTAGAACTCACATCTACGGTGATGAAATGCTTTGAGATGTTGGTCATGGCGAGAATTAACTCCTGAATCAGCAAGGACCTGGACCCACTTTAATTTGCCTATTACCACAATAGGTCTATGGCAGATGTAATTGCAAAGACTCTTCATGGGGCCTTAGATCATCTGGACAATACAAACACCTATGTCAGGATGCAATTCATTGACTATAGCGCAGCGTTTAACACCACCATCCTAGAGTCCTTATTGAAAAGCTATAGAACCCGCGCCTCTGTATCTCCCCCTGCATTTGGATCCTTGACTTCCTAACCGGAAGGACACAGATTGATAATAACACCTCCTCCTTACTGATGATCAACACTTGTGCACCTCAGGGAAGTGTGCTTAGCCCACAGCTCTACTCTCTCTATACCCATGGCGCTGTGGTTAGGCATAGCTCAGGGGCCATTTATAAATTTTCTGATGATACAACCACTGTTGGCAGAATCTCAGATGGAGACGAGAGGACATATAGGAGTGAGACATACCAGCTAGTTTAGTGGTGTCACAGCATCAACCTTGCACTCAATGTCAGTAAGACCAAAGAACTGATTGACGACTTCAGAAAGGGTAAGACAAAGGAATACAAACCAATCCTTATAGAGGGATCAGAATATCTCTGAGGATCTAACCTGGTCCCAACATATTGGTGCAGCTATTAAGAAGGCAAGACAGCGGCTATATTTCATTAGAAGTTTGAGGAAATTTGGTTTGTCACCTAATGCACTCGAAAACTTCTACAGATGTATCATGGAGAACATTCTGACAGGCTGCATAACAGTCTGGTATGGGGCGGTGTGGGGTGGGGGGGGGGGGGTTGCTCCTGCACAGGACAGAAAAAAGCTACAGAAAGTTGTATAATTAGTCAGCTCCGTCATCGGCACTATCCTCTGTAATATTCGAGACATCTCCAAGGAGTGATGTGTGAAAAAGGCAGTGTCTATTATTAAGGACAGCCATCACCAGGACATGCGCTCTTCTCATTGCAACTGTCAGGAAAGAGGTACAGAAGCCTGAAGGCACACACTCACCGATTCAGGAACAGCTTCTTCCTCTCTGCCATCTGATTTCTAAATGGACATTGACCCATGAATACTACCTCACTTTTTAATTATTTTTTTGCACTATTTTTAACTGAACTCTTTCCTATACACATATATACTTACTGTAATTGATTTCTTTTTTTATTTATCATGTATTGCATTGTACTGCTGCTGATAAGTTAACAAATTTCATGACATCTGCCAGTGATATTAAACCTGATTCTGATTTTGATTCCTCTTCCCTAATAATATGGGGATTACTTATAATGTGCTCCTGCTTCTTTATTTTTCTTAACAAAATGAACTATTTTACATTTTTCCACATGATACTCCATTTACCAGATCTTTGCTCAACTTATTTAACATAATTTTATACTTTGCGGCCTCCTGACTGCTTACTTTCTGACATATCATGAGTCCCTAGCCAATTTGGTAACCTTGGTGCCCTCATACAAGTCATTGATGTGAATCTTGAGAAGTTTACAATTCGTTTTACAGTAGCTTATCAGTCACAACCAATCATTTATGCCTTTTTTACTGCCAGCCAATCTTCACTCCATGCCAATATGTTACCTCTGGAAATCTGGTGATTCATCTTTATCCACAGCATGTTACTTCTTCAAAGAAATGTTTTTAATTTCTCATAGGAAATTAACACTGAGCCCCATAGAACATGTTGTCAGCATAAGTCTCTTATCATTAAAATTTTATGGTATGAAAGGAGGTTGCTTGGCTCCTTACACCACCCAAGAATTGGATCCAAATCCTCTTTTTGGGGAAATTATAGGATTCTGTGACAATAGATTACTTCGGTGGATTACATCTGCTCATGCTTATTATCAATATCCTATTATTTTGTATTCCATTGCCTTGTTTTCCTTCCCCCAAACGTGTTACCTCATGCTTCTCTCAGTGGATTATGTTTCATTGCCCACTGAACCAGTTTATTATTTCTTCCTATACCTCAGGCTTATCTCTTCATTGTTAATCACACAGCTAGTTATAGCATGAGCAAACCTTTTAATCATGCTTCTTGAATGTAAGTCTAAGTTGGTTACGTGTACAAAAATAACAAGGATATTAGAATTGAGCCCTGTGGAAAAACATTGCAAATAACCTACTGGTCATATAGGCAACTGCCAATGAATCAATTTTGAATCCAACTTGCCACTTATTCATGGATCTCCTGGGGTTATCTATTCTGATCAATCTGGTCTTGTAAATTTATGGTCTTATTAAAGGCTAGTTTAATTTTGTAATCCTCCTTATCTAAAAAAAGCAATCATTTTCCTTTATATGATAGCAATGTTTTAAAAGCATTTAGACAGACATGTGAACATAGAGAAAATGAAGGGATATAGACTATGTACAAGCAGATGGAATTAGTATAAATTGGTATCAGCCATGTGAGCCTGGACAAGCTAAGCTGAAGAGTCAGTTTCTGTGTTATACTTTTCTTTTTTCTATGAAATATACACCAAATTACTTCATTAAAGTATTATACCTGAAAATGAAAGAATGCATGTCACATCAAACTTAACATGCCATTGTCAGATTCTCTATTCCCATCAATATGTTGTCCTCTTCAGATTTATGCATACTGACCCAATTAAGGAGAGCTACCTCTGGAGGTTCCAGATCAGCACACAGCCAGTTATAGTCACAGAAACTCAAGAAATTCTGCATATACTGGAAATTCAGAGTAACAGAGTAAATGCTGGAGAAACTCAGCAGGTCAGGCAGCAACTATGAAAAGGAATAATCAGTCGAATTTTTGGGCCAAAACCTTTCATCAAGACCTACTGAGTTCCTCCAACATTTTTGTGTATTACTACAGAGTTACAGAAACTATTGTAAGATTATCTTCAGCTAATCAGTAAAATGGAGATAGGATGACCACTTGCCATCAAGATCACTACTTCCTTAAGTCTTTCTGTTTTTATTTCCTTCTAGATTAGCATAATGATCAGCTGATACCTCAACCAAAATACTTTTCACACATGCATTACAACAAAGATTGATATCAGTCAATATTGTCAAGATCTTAATTTCCTTTTCCACAGAATAATAAAGACAACAAGCAGACAAAGTCATCACACTAAGTTAAAGTTGTAAGAGTCAATGATGGCAACCAAATGATCATAGGGATAGCAGTGCAGAGCCAGACCTTTGCTAACAGAATTTGGTACTGTCATCAACATGATTATGCACTGTGAAATCTCCGAATCTACCTCCTGATGCCTCGGTGCTTGCAGACATTGTGGTAAATTAAAGAATGCCACAGTGAGGTAATTCTGACTGGCTTCTATGTATGAATGTCAGTTCATAAACACAAGACATTACAAAATACATTGAATGATTTTGTGAGCGTGAGAACACTGGGCATAGCGGTGACATGCTTTATCAACTTAGGAAACTCTCCCTGTAATTCTTATAGAGACTTATTTCTAGTTTGGCAGTTATAAACCAGAAGACAGGTATTTTCTAACAAAAACTTCATTTCCTGCCATTACGTTGACTTGCTTTCTTTTTGTTGGGACTTCTTCCTTTCATATAATTTAGGAAAAGGTGAGAAGTGCATGAAAAATGCATACAGTCTTCTGTAAGGATTGAACAGTATTTATCAAGATATATTGCATGGTTTGTTCCGGGATTGTGCCAAATGTGAGAAAGAGCTTTCTATACATAGTTTATTAAATTCAAGTCCTATGCGTGAGCCTAATATTTGTCTGCAAATACTAATTAATTTATGCTTTGTCACTCATGTGGAGGTGATGGCCTGGCAAAATTTATTATAATGTTTCACAATAAAATGCAATTACTCATGGAATTAAATATTTTTAAAATGAAATGCAGTTAACAGTTAAAAATACAAAAACAATTCTTATTTTTATCCATACTCTTGAATCATCCTCATATGTGCATTTTATTCAAATATATTAGTACAAGCATATAGATATTCTATTGTCATATAAGATTAAATCAAAATCTTTTTCTTCAGATATTTTGCAGGCAGAAAATTTATTGCAGGATTTGGAAAAAATGCTGAAGCAAATTAATGATTCTGACAAACTTGCTCATTCATTTATGCTAGAAAAACAAGATGGAGGCAAAATTCAAGGCCAGAAAAACAAGGTAGGTTCACAGTATACATTACAAACCAATAAAACATCCTCGGACAGATATTTGAGTTTGGTTACACTGGACAACAAAGATTTTGCTTCCTGAATACTTTTGGCTGTATCTTATGGACTTTGGGCTGCTATCATGAAAATCACCTTGAATTTTCCCTATCGCTCTCCGTTTTAAAAAAAATTGCCTTTATTTGTTATTTCAATTCATAATTCAAGTTAAATAAAATGTTGCCCATAATGTCAGCTGAAAAATTTTCTGTCTTATCCAGGCATGCCTGGGCATGCTTAGGTAGGGTGGATGCTGCACGGCAGGACAGGTTTTAGAAAGGCTATAAAAGCAACTCACACTCACCGTTCTATGCATTGCGTTTATAACTATATCGGTTTGTGCTCATGTTGATGCATGTGGTCTACATGCTTAGCATATTGTATGTACTCATTATAATAAAGTAATTGTATTTTCAGGAGTATTTGTGATAGCAAAATGTCTCACCAAGTTGCCACAGCCGCGATACTTTCTATTGTATTTGTGACAAGTATACACTTAAATCTCAAAAGACAAAGCATGACTCCTCTTATTAAGAAAACCTATGAGCTCTACTTTGGTTGTAAAATTGGCAACCAAAACAAAGCCAGGGCATCTCATATTTGTTGCACAACATGCACTGTTGATCTTAGAGTGTGGCTCAGAGGTACTCGGAAGCCAGTGCCATTTGTTGTCCTGATGATATGGCGCGAGCAGAAGGATCATGTGACAGACTGCTATTTCTGTATGACCAATGTGTCTGGTTTCTCTGCTAAAAACAAGATATCTATTGAATACCCCATTCTTCATTCAGCCATGAGACCTGTGTCGCATAAAGATAGTCTTCCAGTACCAAGACATGGAGTCTAGAGGAGGCAGATGAAGAGACCATAATGCACGAGCCAGGAATGGAAAGCAACACGGTTACTTATATGTTGAATGAGCCTCATCTGATAACTCAATCTGAGTTTAATGACCTGGTCAGAGACTTGGGTTTGTCAAAGGCAAAAGCAGAATTATGTGGTCACCAGGCACAAAAACTTATCTGAAGGATTTCAATATTTGAGTCAGACGTTTCCCAGAATTACTGATGTCAAGATTTAGGAAGGAATTTTTGTTGGTCCACAAATCAAACAATTCATCAATGACAGGCAATTTGAAGAACTTCTAATGGGACCGGAGAAAATCGCATGGAAGACATTCAAATATGTTGTTGAAAATTTTCTTGACAACTACAGAGCACCAGACTATGTGCAGCTGGTTAACAATATGCTTTGAGCATACAAAGCCATGAAGTGTAACGTGTGTGCAAATCATGGCACTGTCAGTGACGAACATGGTGAAAGGTTTCACCAGGACATTGCGATCATGGAGAAATGGTATCAGGGCAACTGGAATCCATCAATTCTGGCTGATTATTGTTGGCACTTTAAGTGAGAAGCCTCAGGATGAGTACAACTGGAAATCACTTTTAGCTTACTTGGACTATTGCAAAGCATCAGCACTGTTATGCAATTAAATGCATTACAATCAATAAAAGTTGATTTCTGGTTTCTCCAAATTTGGGTGTGATGGAAGTAGGCTGACATTATATTTGTATTCAGCTTCAAGTGCTCTATCATAACCACAAAACTTTTCTGGCGGAGCAACACTTTTAAAAAAAAATTTGCTCTCCAGTGTTATTAGGGATAAACAGAAGCAAGTACATTAGATAAATTTACTCATCTCTTGCCTTGCTGTTCCATCATTGAAATACAGTCTCAGAAGGCAAGTATAATAGGTAGCTGATCCAATGATAACTATTCACTATAAACAACTGATGACTCATTACTCTCTTAACTAACTTTATTTATCTAAGATTTGTTATTGTCTACTGGATGTCTCTTTATTTGATTAGTTAGTCATTCTCAAAGGGATCATTGCAACTTGCATTAAAAATGTGGGTTATTTGATTTGATATCCACATAAACTGCTTTTGAGTTTATGCTTTATAAATGTTTGTTTGATTAAAGTTTCATTCATACTTAATGTATTAGCTATCATTTGAACTGGAATAGACAATAGACAATAGACAATAGGTGCAGAAGTAGACCATTCGGCCCTTCGAGCCTGCACCGCCATTCTGAGATCATGGCTGATCATCTACTATCAATACCCGGTTCCTGCCTTGTCCCCATAACCCTTGATTCCCCCATCCATAAGATACCTATCTAGCTCCTTCTTGAAAGCATCCAGAGAATTGGCCTCCACTGCCTTCTGAGGCAGCGCGTTCCACACCTCCACAACTCTCTGGGAGAAGTTGTTCCTCCTCAACTCTGTCCTAAATGACCTACCCCTTATTCTTAAACCATGCCCTCCGGTACTGGACTGTCCCAGCATCTGGAACATATTTCCTGCCTCTATCTTGTCCAATCCCTTAATAATCTTATATGTCTCAATCAGGTCCCCCCTCAATCTCCTTAATTCCAGCGTGTACAAGCCCAGTCTCTCTAACCTCTCTGCGTAAGACAGTCCGGACATCCCAGGAGTTAACCTAGTGAACCTACGCTGCACCTCCTCCACAGCCAGGATGTCCTTCCTTAACCCTGGAGACCAAAACTGCGCACAATACTCCAGGTGTGGTCTCACCAGGGCCCTGTACAAATGCAAAAGGATTTCCTTGCTCTTGTACTCAATTCCCTTTGTAATAAAGGCCAACATTCCATTAGCCTTCTTCACCACCTGCTGCACTTGCTCATTCACCTTCAGAGACTGATGAACAAGTACTCCTGGATCTCTTTGTATTTCTCCCTTACCTAACTCCACACCATTCAGATAATAATCTGCCTTCCTGTTCATGCTCCCAAAGTGAATAACCTCACACTTATTCACATTAAACGCCATCTGCCAAGTTTCTGCCCACTCACCCAGCCTATCCAAGTCACCTTGAATTCTCCTAACATCCTCATCACATGTCACACTGCCACCCAGTTTAGTATCAGCAGCAAACTTGCTGATGTTATTCACAATGCTTTCCTCTAAATCATTGACGTAAATCGTAAACAGCTGTAGTCCCAATACCGAGCCCTGTGGCACCCCACTAGTTACCACCTGCCATTCCGAGAAACACCCATTCACTGCTACCCTTTGCTTTCTGTCTGCCAACCAGTTTTCTATCCATGTCAATATCCTCCCCCCCAATGTCACGAGCTCTGATTTTACCCACCAATCTCCTATGTGGTACCTTATCGAATGCCTTCTGAAAGTCAAGGTACACCACATCCACTGGATCTCCTGCGTCTATCTTCCTGGTTACATCCTCGAAAAACTCCAATAGACTAGTCAAGCATGATTTGCCCTTGGTAAATCCATGCTGGCTCGGCCCAATCCTATCACTGCTATCAAGATATGCCGCTATTTCATCTTTAATAATGGACTCTAGCATCTTCCCCACTACTGATGTTAGGCTAACAAGGCGATAGTTCTCTGTTTTCTCCCTCCCTCCTTTCTTAAAAAGTGGGATAACATTAGCCATTAGCCAATCCTCAGGAACTGATCCTAAATCTAAGGAACATTGGAAAATGATCACCAACGCATCCGCAATTTCCAGAGCCACTTCCTTTAGTACCCTAGGATGCAGACCATCTGGACCTGGGGATTTGTTAGCCTTCAGTCCCATCAGTCTACTCATCACCGTTTCAATCTGTTTCAGTTCCTCTGTTACCCTATGCCCTTGGCCCATCCGTACATCTGGGAGATTGCTTGTGTCTTCCCTAGCGAAGACGTCCAAAGTACTTATTAAATTCGTCTGCCATTTCTCTGTTTTCCATAACAATTTCTCCCAATTCATTCTTCAAGGGCCCAACATTGTTCTTAACTATCTTCCTTCTCTTCACATACCTAAAAAAACTTTTGCTATCCTCCTTTATATTCCTAGCTAGCTTGCATTCATACCTCATTTTTTCTCCCCGTATTGCCTTCTTAGTTAAGTTCTGTTGCTCATTAAAAATTTCCCAATCATCTGTCTTCCCACTCACCTTAGCTCTGTTATACTTCTTTTTTAATGCTATGCTATCTCTGACTTCCTTTGTCAACCACTGTGGCCACTTTCCCCCCTTTGAATCCTTCCTTCTCCAGGGGATGAACTGATTTTGCACCTTGTACATTATTCCCAAGAATACCTGCCATTGCTGTTCCACTGTCTTTTCTGCTAGGATATCCGACCTGTCAACTTTGGCCAGCTCCTCCCTCATGGCTCCATAGTCTCCTTTGTTCAACCGCAATACTGACACTTCTGATCTTCCCTTATCCCTCTCAACTTGCAGATAAAAACTTAACATATTATGGTCACTACCTCCTAATGGCTCCTTTACTTCAATATCACTTATCAAGTCCTGTTCATTGCACAACACTAAATCCAGAATAGCCTTATCCCTGGTCGGCTCTCGTACAAGCTGCTCCAAAAATGCATCCCGTAAGCACTCTACAAACTCCCTATCCTGGGGTCCAGTACCAACCTGATTTTCCCAGTTCACCTGCATGTTGAAATCCCCCATAACTACTGCGACATTTCCTTTGCCACATGCCATTGTTAACTCCCTATTCAACTTGCACCCAATATCCATGCTACTGTTTGGGGGCCTGTAGATAACACCTAATAGGGTCTTTTTGCCCTTACTGTTCCTCAGTTCCATCCACACTGACTCTACTTCTTCTGATTCTATGTCCCCCCTTGCAAGGGACTGAATCTCATTCCTCACCAACAGGGCCACCCCACCCCCTCTGCCCACCTTTCTGTCCCTTCGATAGCACGTATACCCTTGTACATTCAATTCCTAGGTCTGATCCCCCTGCAGCCATGTCCATGAATATGAGAACAATTGCAAATTGTAACAAATCAATTTTTATATTATAAACTTCTGGCTTGAAGAATAAGATTTAAGAACCAATCCTTTCGACAACCAACTTTTACTTAACCTTCAGTGTAATATATCTGCAAGTACATTACAGCTGTTTAATTCTTTTCTTAAACAGAAGAAAACTTCTTAAATTAAGAAAATCTATATAATATTAATGTTTAAAAATAGTAATAATTTAACTTTGGTATGAGTGCAGCATGTAGCACAAGTAAAAAGGCAATTTTTCTCTGTGATGGCATCTTAAATCAATCGTTTATTTATAGCTGGGAATAAAATAAGATGCAATTTGCATTCTCATTAAGTTATAATTAGCTTTATTATTGGTTATATAAATTAAAGACCTTTGAAGATAATTTCTGGTGGGTGTATGCAATTTAGAATTAGTACGCTCACACAGTGTTGGAGGAACTCAGCAGGTCAGGCAGCATCTATAGTGATGGATAAAGAATCAATGTTTCAGGTCTCCATCAGGACTGGAAAGGAAGGGGGAAGAAGCCAGAATAAGAAGATGTGGTGGGGGGGGGGGGAATGGAAAGAACTACTAACTGGAAGGTGATAAGTGAAATCTAGTGAGGGGGAAGGTGGGTGGGGTGCAGTGAGATACTGGGACGTGATAGGTGGAGAAGGTAAGGAGCTAAAGAAGAAGCACTCTGATAGGAGAGGAGAGCAGACCATAGGAGAAATACCATCTATAAATTTGCTGATGATACAACCATTGTTGGTAGAATCTCAGGTGGTGACGAGAGGGTGTACAGGAGTGAGATATGCCAACTAGTGGAACGGTGCCGCAGCAACAACCTGGCACTCAACGTAAGTAAGATGAAAGAGCTGATTGTGGACTTCAGGAAGGGTAAGGCGAAGGAGCACATGCCAGTCCTCATAGAGGGATCGGAAGTGGAGAGAGTGAGCAGCTTCAAGTTCCTCAGTGTAAGGATCTCTGAGGATCTAACCTGGTCCCAACATATTGATGTAGTTATAAAGAAGGCAAGATAGTGGTTATACTTCATTAGGAGTTTGAAGCAATTTGGAATGTCAACAAATACACTCAAAAACTTCTACAGTTGTACCGTGGAGAGCATTCTGACAGGTTGCGTCACTGTCTGGTATGGAGGGGCTACTGCACAGGACCAAAAGAAGCTGCAAAATGTTGTAAATCTAGTCAGCGCCATCTTGGGTACCAGCCTACAAAGTACCCAGGACAGCTTCAGGGAGTGGTGTCTCAGAAAGGCAGCGTCCATTATTAAGGACTTCCAGCACCCAGGGCATGCCCTTTTCTCACTGTTACCATCAGGTAGAAGGTACAGAAGCCTGAAGGCACACACTCAATGATTCAGGAACAGCTTCTTCCCCTCTGCCATCCGATTCCTAAATGGACATTGAATCTTTGGACACTACCTCACTTTTTTTTAATATACAGTATTTCTGTTTTTGCACTTTTTAAAAATATGTAATTGATTTACTTGTTTATTTATTATTATTGTTTTATTTTATTTATTATTTTTTCTCTCTGCTAGATTATGTATTGCATTGAATTGCTGCTGCTAAGTTAACAAATTTCACGTCACATGCCAGTGATAATAAACCTGATTCAGATTCTGATTCTGAATGGAGAAGGAGCACCAGAGGGAGGTGATAGGCAGAATTCTGGCTAACCAGAATGAGGAATTTTAAAGTTCAAAGTAATTTTTTTATATCAAAGTACACCTGTGTCACCATACACAACTAAGAGATTCATTTTCTTGTGGGCATTCATAGTAAATATAAGAAACACAATAGAAGCAATGAAAGACCACCAGGACAGACAAAATACCAATGTGCAAAAGACAACAAACTGTGCAAATACAGAAAAAAAGAAAAACAAAAGTGCTTGAAAGTCAGTCTTTCAATGGGAACAGCTTGAGTGAAATGAATTTATAGGGAGAGAAGGGGGAGGGGAAGAGGGAGAAATTACCAGAAATTGGAGAAATCAGTGTCATTCAGTCAGCTTGGAGGCTACCCAAACGGAATATGAGGTGTTCTTCTCCAAACTGAGAGTGCTCCCATTGTGGCAGTAGAGGAGGCCACGAACCAACATGTCAGAATGGCCACCGGGAAATCCTTTGGATTTTCAGCATCTGTAGAATTTGTTGTGTGTAGAATTAGTATAGCTTGAATATGTCACAAAGAAAGTTAATGTTTCATATGGTGTTATTTATTTGAATTATTTTGTTGGAAGATATTGCAGTACTCTCATCACATTCCAGATCACAGAACATTAATTCTCAGTTTCTGTTTTGTGCTGCAGTTAAGAGGAGGATGCTTTCTTATCAAAATCCTAAGCATGAATATAAAAAGTAATGATAATGATTTTGTTGCAGTGGCAGCAGTCTTATTACTAAATGGTGAAGGAGGTTATTACTAAAACAACATTGAATTCCATTTCAATACCGCTAGTGGTTTCCAAGACATTAAACCAAATTCCAATGCCCAATATCAAAATCTTCTGCCATTTATAACAATAACCTTTCCTAAAAAGATATATATTTGGAATTATTAACAGAAATTAACAATGGTTTTAGAGCCTCTCAATTGAAGGAATCTCATTACAGCCATAACAGGATGGTGTTGCCTTCCCTTAACCTTCAGTGACATTCCCATTGTTGAGAGACCCACCATTGATATACTGGGGGTTTCCATAGACCACAAATGTAAGCGGACTAATCACTTAAATACAGCTGATCTTCTGGAGTTGGTCCGAGGCTGAATATCCTGCAATGAGTGAATCATTTCATAATTGGCCAAGGAAGAAGTCAAAAATGCGCACGCATGTGCTCCACTTGCGTGAATTAAAGTGATGCCTAAAATAAAAAGACAGAGTATTGTAACCAAAATTAAAACCAGAAAATGCTCTACATTTTCTGCTTAAATAGAATCTGTGGAGGCAGAAACAGAGTTAAACTTTCAGCATGATGACTGTTTTGCCAATAAGTCAGTGTAATTTAAACTGATGATTCGTATCTGCATGAAAAAGTGAGCACTGAGGAGGATATAAAAATCTACAAATTCATAGAACATAGAACATTACAGCTCATTACAGGCCCTTCAGCCAATGATGTTCTGCCAAACTTTTAACCTACTCTAAGATCACTCTAACCTCTTCCTCCATTTTTCTATCACCAATGTGTCTATTTAAGAGTTTCTTAAAGCCCCTTATGTATCTGCCTCTACCACTACCCCTGGCAGGGTGTTCCACACACCCACCACTCACTGGAAAATCATATAGGCTAGTTAAGCAGAATAATCAGTATGTAGCAGATGGTGTATAATGTGGCAAAGCAAGAGGAAGAACAAAAACAACAAAGTAATTTTTCATTCTTGAAAAACTAATAAATATTTGAATACAGTGGGATCCTGGTATGTTAATTTAGAAGATTTAAAATGTAATTGTGCAAAAAAAAGAAAATGGTGTGTTAACACTTTTACATTATGAAAATGGAAAATGGTATAATAAGGCTGTAGGTCATAGGAGCAGAATCAGGCCATTTGGCCCATTAAGTCTATTCCACCATCCTTTCATGGCTGATTTAAATCATAAGACATAGGTGCAGAATTAGGGCACTTGGCCCATCAAGTCTGCTCTGCCATTCTGTCATGGCTGATTTATTATCGCTCTCAATCCTATTTTCCTCCTTTCTCCTAGTAACCTTTGTGACCCTTACTAACCAAGAAACCATCAACATCCTCTTTAAATGTATTCAATGATTTGGTCAAAACAGCTATCTTTGGCAATGAATTCCAGATTCACCGCCCACGAGCTAAAGAAATTCATCCTCATCTCTGTTCTAGATGGATGTGCCTCGATTCTGAGGCTGTGTCCTCTGGTCCTAGATTCACCCACTATAGGAAACATTCACTCATCTAGGCTTTCAACATTCAACAGGTTACAATCAGATCCCCTCATTCTTCTAAACTCCAGCAAGTACTGGCCGAGAGCCATCAAACACACCACAGGTGTTAACCTTTTCATTCCTGGAATCATTCTCATGAACCTCTTCTGGACCTTCTCCAATGCCAGAACATCTTTTCGAAGATAAGGGGCCCAGAAATGCTGACAATACTCCAAGTACAGTCTGAGAAATACATTATAAAGCCTCAACATGATATCCTTGCTCTTATATTCTAGTCCTCTTGAAATGAATGTTAGCATTGCATTTGCTTTTCATCCCACTGACTCAACCTGTAAGTTAACCTTTAGGGAATCCTACATAAGGACTCCCAAGTCCCTTTGCACCACTGATTTCCGGACTTTCTCGCTGTTCAGAAAATAGTTCGCCTTCATTGTAAGAGATTTAGCGTACACAAGTAAGAAGGTGCTGCTGTGTATGTAGGAGTTTGGGGAAACATCATTTGGAGAACTATGTACCTAAAGAAGGATACATTTGCCTTGGAAGCAGTATAGTATAGATTTGCTAAATTGATTTCCCAATGAAAAATTGAGTAGAATGGAATGAACATATTGAGATATCTAAAATTCTGAGAGAGACAAAACCTAAGAAGCCATTTCCTCTAACTGGACAAATTAAAAATTGGTGACATGATCTCAGTATAGGGAACTGGATATTTAGAGTTGAGGTGAAGAGAAATTTCCGATTTAGAAGTTTGTAATTCCGTGGAATTCTTTGCCTCAGATACCATGGATGCTCAGTCAGTAGGTGCTTTTAAGCCTAATGTAAGTAGATTTTTGTACATAAAGACTTTTAGTGATATGAGAATCTGGTGGGAAAATGAACTGGAAACACAACTATGATCTTATTAATTGTTGAGCAGGTTTGAGGGACTCTGAAGCCTGTGCTTGTCTTACTGTATAATCACAAATGAATGTAAATCAATTTTTTTGTTGATTTTAGCATTTATGTAACATTCTGTTTGATCAATCAAGTTTTTTTTTCAGTTATCCAACTGGAGTGTGGCAGCTTCTGAAGAGATAGAACTGCTGGATTTCACTGGGGCTGAAGATTGCACTGTTATAGATGGAATAGAATTCAGGACTGGGAAGTACATTGAAGAAATCGCAAACCAGCTGAAAGAAATTGATGTAATCATGGCTGAGATGGAAGGTTATCTTTAATCTAATTTCTAATGTTTTCCTCTTTGCTAAAGAGCTAAGTTTATTTAATTTAACTTAATTTACTCTTTCCATTTTGTGAGTTTTGTAGCACATAAACCTGGTTATGGTTTCATTGACTACAATTTTAAAAATAGTTAAAGTAGTTAGTGGTTTGATTGTTTTGTTTCTTGAAATAAATATCATCTTTTATACCATTCCTTCTCCGTGTCGACATGAGATCCTTCATGCACTCCCAAGGATATCCTCATTTGCTATACTATTCCAAATTATAATAAAACCTTATTGTTATGTAATAGCACACAACTATAAATCTTGTTAAAATATTTATTTTGACCATGTTTGCAACAATTTATTTTATTTTGTTAATTTTTTTGTTAATTGTTCAGTTTTGAATGCTGTTTGCTTACTCGTGGCACAATTAGAGATTGTGAGATTGTGAGGTTGGGAGGTTTGCTCATGCTATTGGGGAGGATTTAAACTAGATTTGCAAGGAGTGGGAACCAAAGTGAAGAGGCAGAGGATGGGGCCATTGGCATACAAGTAGAGATAGTTTGTAGGGGGTTTGTGAGGAAGGATAAGCAGATGATAGGGCAGAGATGCACTCAGCCATGTGGTTGGAGGTGTGTCTATTTTAATGCAAGGAGTATCATAAACAGGGTGGATGAGCTTAAGAGTGTGTATCAAGACGTGGAACTATGACATTGTGGCCATTACAGAGTCTTGAATGTCTCAGGGGCAGGACTGGCTGTTGAGTTTGCCAAGCTTTAGATGTTTCAAAAAGCACAGGGAGGGTGGCAAAAGACGTGGGGGAGTGGCATTACAAATCAGTGATATTATCACAGCTGCAGAAAAGCAGTAAGTCATGGAGGGATTGTCTACTGAGTCATTGTGGGTGGAAGTCAGAAACAAGAAGGGGGCAATAACTCTACTTGGTGTTTTTTATAGACCCCCCCAATAGTAACAGAGACATCGAGGAGCAGATAGGGAGGCAGATTCATGAACGGTGCAATAATAATAGGGTTGTTGTGATGGGTGATTTTAACTTTCCTAATATTGACTGGCATCTCCTTAGAGCAAGGAGTTTAGATGGGGTGGAGTTTGTTAGGTGTGTTCAGGAAGGGTTCCTGATGCAATATGCAGATAAACCATCTAGAGGAGAGGCTGTAGTTGATCTGGTATTGGGAAATGAACCTGGTCAGGTGTCAGATCTCTCAGTGGGAGAACATTTTGGAGGTAGTGATCACAACACTATCTCCTTTACCATAGTGCTGGAGAATGATCAGAGCAAACATTTTGGGAAAACATTTAATTGGGGTAGGGGAAATATGATGCTTTTAGGCAGGAACTTGGGGGCATTAATTAGAAGCAAATGTTCTCAGGGAAATGCACAGCAGAAATGTGGCAAATGTTCAGGGAACATTTGCATGACGTTCTGCATAGGTATGTTCCATTGAGGAAGGGAAAGGATGGTAGGGTAAAAGAACCATGGTGGACAAAGGATGTAGAAAACCTAGTTAAAGAAGGAAAGCTTACAAAAGGTTCAAGAAACTAGGTGCTGTTAGAGCTCTAGAAAATTGGAAGGGTCCCAGGAAGGAGCTCAAGAATGAAATCAGGAGAGCGAGAAGGGGCCATGAGAAGGCCTTGATGAGTAGGATTAAGGAAAACCCCAAAGCATTCTACAAGTATGTGAAGAGCAAGAGGATGAGCCGTGTGAGAATAGGACCAATCAGGAGCCAAAGTGGAAACGTGCAGAGGAGGTAGCGGAGGTACTTAATGAATACTTTGCTTCAGTATTCACCAGTGAGAAGGGCCTTGGCAATTGTGGGGATGACTTACAGCGGACTGAAACGCTTGAGCATATAGACATTAAGAAAAAGGATGTGCTAGAGCTTTTGAACCGTATTAAGTTAGGTAAGTCGCTGGGATCAGACAAGATATACCCCAGGCTACTGTGGGAAGTGAGGGAGGAGATTGCTGAGCCTCTGGCTATGATCTTTGCATCATCAACAGGGGCAGGAGAAGTGCCAGAGGACTGGAACATTGCAAATGTTGTTCCCTTGTTCAACAATGAGAGTAGAGATAACCCAGGAAATGAGGGTTAGTTAGGTTAGACTAGTGAGTCTTTCTTTAGTGGTAGGCAAGTTGTTGGAAAAGATCCTGAGAGGCAGGATTTATGAGCATTTGGAGAGACATAATCTGGTCAAGGATAGTGAGCATGGCTTTGTCAAGGGCAGGTCGTGCCTTAAGAGCCTAGTCAAATT
This sequence comes from Mobula birostris, assembly GCF_030028105.1. Lineage (NCBI taxonomy): Eukaryota > Metazoa > Chordata > Chondrichthyes > Myliobatiformes > Myliobatidae > Mobula > Mobula birostris. Next base: position 7,216,809 of record NC_092388.1, read on the forward strand.
CTTTGAGGATGTAATAAAACACATTGATGAAGTTAGAGCAGTGGATGTGGTGTATATAGATTTCAGTAAGGCAGTTGATAACGTTCCCCATGCAAGGCTCATTCAGAAAGTAAGGAGGACTGGGATCCATGGAGACCCTGTTTTGTGGATCCTGAATTGGCTTGCCCACCGAAGGCAAAGGGTGATTGTAGATAGTTTATATTCTGTATGGAGAATGGTAACCAATGGTGTTCCACAGAGATCTGTTCTGGGACCACTCCTTTATGTGATTTTTATAAGTGACTTGGATAAGGAAGTAGAAAGGTGGGTTAGCAAGTTTGCTGATGACACAAAAGTTGGGGGTGTTGTGGATAGTCTGGAGGGTTGTCAGAGGTTACAGCGAGACATTGATAGGATACAGAACTGGGCTGTGAAGCGGCAGCTGGAGTTCAACCAAGATAAAGTGTGAACTGGTTAATTTCAGGAGGTCAAATTTGAAGTCAGAATATAATATCAATGGTAAGACTCTTGGCAGTGTGGAGGATGAGTGAGATCTTGGGGTCCGTGTCCAAAGGACACTCAAAGCTATTGCACAGGTTGACAGTGTTGTAAAGAAGGTTTATGGTGTGATGGCCTTCATCAATCATGGGATTGAGTTCAAGAGCCGTGAGGTAATGTTAAAGCTATATAAGACCTTAGTTAAACCCCACTTGGAGTACTATGTTCAGTTCTGGTCACCTCATTACAGGAAGGAAGTGGATGCTATGGAGAGAGTGTAGAGGAGATTTACAAAGATGTTGCCTGGATTGGAAAGCATGCCTGGTGAGAATAGGTTGAGTGAACTTCGCCTTTCTCCCTTGGAGTGACGGAGGATGAGAGGTGTCTTGATAGAGGAGTATTTGATGATGAGAGGCTTTGATCGTGTGGATAGCCAGAAGCTTTTTTTCCCAGGGCTGAAATGGCTAACACAAGGGGGGATAGTTTTAAGGTGCTTGGAAGTAGGTACAAGGGGGATGTCAGAGTAAGTTTTTCACACAGAGAGTGGTGGGTGCATGGAATGCACTGCCAGTGACGGTGGTAGGGGTGGATACAATAGGGTCTTTTAAGAGACTCTTAGGTATGTACATGGAGCTTAGAGAAACACAGGGCTATGTAGTAGGGAAATTCTAGGCACAACATTATGGGCTGAAAGGCCTGTAATGTGTTGTAGATTTCTATATGCTATGTCCTATGTTCTATTGGTAAGTATGACTGAGTCATGACTGAAAGAAGGTCATAGTTGGGAGTTTAACGTCAAAGGATATACTTTGTGTCAAAAGGACAAACAGAAAGTCATAGGCAGTGGTGTGGCTCTATTGGTAAGAGATGGAATTACATTCAAGAGCAGGGAGGTCATGCTGCAACCATACAGGGTACTGGTGAGGCCGCACCTGGAGTACTGTGTACAGTTCTGGTCTCCATACTTGAGGAAGGAAACACTGGCTTTGGAGGCAGTGCAGAGGAGGTTCACCAGGTTGGTTCCAGGGATGAAGGGGTTAACCTATGAGGTGAGATTGAGTTGCCTGGGACTATACTCTCTGGAATTCAGAAGAATGAGAGGAGATCTTATAGAAACATTCAAAATTTTGAAAGGAATAGATAAGATAGAAGTAGGAAAGTTGTTTCCATTGGTAGGTGAGACTAGAACTAGGGGGCATTGCCTCAAGATTCAGGGGAGAAGATTTAGGATGGAGATGAGGAGAAACTGTTTTTCCCAGAGAGTGGTGAATCTGTGGAATTCTCTGCCCAGGGAAGCAGTTGAGGCTTCTTCACTAAATATATTTAAGATACATTTAGATAGAATTTTGCATAGTAGGGGCTTTCTGTATGGGGAAAAGGCAAGTAGATGGAGCTGAGTTTACGGACAGATCAGCCATGATCCTATTGAATGGTGGGGCAGGCCCGATGGGCCAGATGGCCTACTGCTCCTATTTCTTATGTTTTTATATACATCTTTAGAAAGAGGTGGCATAGGGTCAAGGAATGTTGAATCTTTGTGGGTGGAGTTAATAAACTGCAAAGGTAAAAACACCATTATGGGAATCATACTGTATATAGGCCTCCAAATGGTAGCCAAGATGTGGGGTTGAGATTGCAAAGTTAGCTGGAAAGGGCATCTAAAAAGGGTAATGCCACAATTGTAATGGGGGACTTTAATATGCAAGGGGATTGGGAAAATCAGGTTGGTGTTGGATTGCAGAGAGGTATTTGTTAAATGCCTATGTGATAGCTTTTTAGAGCAGCTTGTGCTCGAGCCTACTAGGAGAAAGACTATCTTAGATTGGGTGTTGAATAATAACCCAGATTTTATTAGTCCATGTAACATAAAGGAAACCTTAGGAGGCAGTGATAATAATATAATTCAATTCATACTGCAATTTCATAGGAAAAAGCATAAGTCACATGTATCAGTATCACAATAAAGAGAATTACAGAGGCATGAGAGAGGAGCTTGCCCAGGTAGATTGGAGGGGGATACTGGTAGGGATGATGGCAAGACCGAGGTCGTTGATGTTTCTGGGAATAGGTCACAAGGATGAGGATAGATTTGTCCCACAGAAGAAGTTCTCAAATGGCAGGGCTAGGAAAACGTAGCAGACAAGGGAAGTTAAGGACTGCATAAAAGCCAAGGAAAAGGCAGATAAGGCTGCAAAAGTAAGTGGGAAGCTGGATGATTGGGAAGCTTTTAAAATCCAACAAAAGGCAACTAAGAAAGCTATAAGAAGAGAAGAGATTAAATATGAGGGCAAACTAGCTGATAATATAAAGCACGATACTGAACATTTTGTCAGGTATATAAAGAATAAAAGGAACATGAGAGTTAATATTGGACCACTGGAAAATGATGCTGGTGAGGTAGTAATGGGGACAAGGAAATGGCAGATGAGCTTATTAAGTACTTTGCATCTGTCTCTACTGTAGAAGACACTAACTGTATGCCAGAGATCCGTGAGTTTCAGGGAGCAGGAATGAGTGCTATTGCTATTACAAAGGAAAAAGTGCTAGGAAAACTGAAAGGTCAAGGTGGGTAAGTCACTTGGATCAGATGGACTACATCCCAGCATCCTGAAAGAGGTTGCTGAGGAGATAACTAATGCATTGGTCATGATCTTTCAAGAATCACTTGATTCTGGCGTGGTCCCAGAGGAATGGAAAATTGCAAATGCAACTCCACTCTTTAAGAGGGGAGGAAAGCAAGAGAGAGGAAATTACAGGCCAGTTAGCTAACCTCAGTGGCTGGGAAAGTGTTGGAGTCCATTAAGGATGAGGTTTCGGGGTACTTGGAGACTAATGATAAATTCATTTACTTAGATTTTCAGAAGACATTTGATAAGGTGCCTTACATGAGGCTGCTTAACAAGATAAAATCCTATTGTGTTACAGGAAATATACTGGCATGGATAGAGGAATGGCTGAGAGGCAGGAAGCAGCGAGTGGGAATACGGGGGGCCTTTTCTAGTTGGCTGCTAGTGACTAGTGGTGTTCCTCATCGGTCAGTATTGGGACTACTACTGTCACATTGTTTGTCAAAGATGTGGATAGTGGAATTGATGGCTTTGTGGCAAAGTTTGCAGATTATACAAAGGTAAGTGGAGGGGTAGGTAGTGCTGAGGAAGCAATGCGATTGCAGCAGGACTTAGACAAATGGGAAGAATGGGCAAAAAAGTGACAGATAGAATACAGTGTTGGGAAATGTATGATAATACATTTTGGTAAAAGGAACAATAGTGCAGACTATTATCTAAATGGGGAGCAAATTCAAGCATCGGAGATGCAAAGGGATTTAGGAGTCCTCGTGCAAGACTCCCAGAAGGTTAATTTACAGGTTGAGTCTGTGATAAAGAAGGCAAATGCAATGTTGGCATTTATTTGAAGAGGAAAAGCAAGGAGATAACGCTAAGGCTTTATAAGACACTGGTCAGGCCACACTTGCTGTATTGCCAACAGTTTTAGGCTCCTTATCTCAGAAAGGACCTATTGTCATTGGAGGGAGTCCAGAAGTGGTTCACGAGGATGATTCCAGGAATGAGGAGTGTTTGGCAGCTTTGGGCCTGTACTTACTGGAATTTAGAAGAATGCGTGGGGAGCTCATCAAAACCTACCGAATGTTGAAAGGACTAGATAAGTGTGATGTGGAGAGGATGTTTCTTCTGGTGAGAGTATCCGGAACTAGAGGGTACAACCTCAAAATGGAGGGGCGACCGTTTTGAACAGAGGTAAGGAGGAATTTTTTTCGGCAAAAATTGGTGAATCTGTGGAATACTCTGCGACTCCCATTGGTATATTCAAAGTGGAAATTGATAGATTCCTGATTGGTGGAGGCATCAAGGGATATGGTGCAAGGGCAGGTGTATAGAGTTGAATGGGATCCGGGATCAGCCATGATGAAATGTCGGAGTGGACTCGTTGGGCTGAATGGCCTAATTCTGCTATTATGTCTTATGGTCTTATGGTCCACTTTTATTGTTTGCACTATCTTTTTCTCTTTCTTTTTTTTCTTTGCATGTTGAGTGTTTGACGGTCTTTTGTTTTAATAGGTTCCGTTGGGTTTGTTTTGTAGCAGTCTGTAAGAAGTTGAATCTCAGGGTTGTTTAAAGTATACATACCTTGATAATAAATTTACCTTGACTTTGATTTTGACTCTTCAAGTGGCACACTCTCTGGCTTTTCATGGTTCTACACATATGGTTGAGTTTGATTTTTTGAAATAGCTCTTCGTCCTGGTGTTTCATTATCTGCAAAGTTAACAGGTTGTACAAGGTTCTTTTGTTGTTCCGTTTAATTGCATATGCTCTGTATGCTTTATTTTCTTAGGGAACAGTAAGATGGAATTTGATTGGGGGGGGCTAAAAATATAAGCTTGAAATTTCATGAATGCATTCTCTGGTGTTTTTAATTTTAAGCGTATTTGGCAAGTTCATCCAGAACTGAGCATAATATTCTTAGAATATGTCCATATTGTGCATTAGAGCAATCAGTCAAATCAAGTATGATGATCTCTAAGGGGTTGACTTTTGGTGGGTCTTCAAGTTGCTCTCATGTAACACAGCTCCCTCTTAAACAGATTTCCACCAGGTGTATCTATCGAGTGTAATGTCTTCATAGATTTTAGATGTAATGTCCTTACAGAATACATGACTATTTTGATTCAAAGACCAGAAGAATTAGGAACAGAATCAGACTTTTTGGCCCATCAAGTCTGCTCCGCCATTTCATCATGGCTGTTGCAATTTTCCTCTCAGCCCCAATCTCATGCCTTCTCCCCATATCTCTTCATGCCCCAACCAATCAAGAATCTCTGCTTTAAATAAACATAAAAAGTTGGCCTCCACTGCTGTCTGTGACAAAAAAATTCTACAGATTCACTGCCCTCTGGCTAAAGAACTTCCTCCACATCTCCATTTTAAAAGGACAGCCCTCTATTCTAAGGGTGTGTCCTCTGGTCTTAGACTCTCCCACCGTAGGAAACATCCTCTCCACATCCACTTCATCAAGGTCTTTCACCATTCTATAGGTTTCAGTGAGGTCACTTGTTACTCTTGTGAATTCTAATGCATACAGGCCCAAAGCCATCAAAAGCTCTTCATATGACAAGCCATTCAATCCTGGAATCATTTTCATGAATCTCATTTGAACCCATTCCAGTTTCAGCACATCCCTTTGAAGATAAGGGGTCTAAATGTGCTCACAATATTCCAAGTGAGGCCTCACTAGTGCTTTATAAAGTTTCAACATTACATCTATGCTTTTATATTCTAGTCTTCTTAAAATGAATGCTAACATTGCATTTGCCTTCCTCACCACAGACTCAAGCTGCAAATTAACCTTTCTGGAATCCTGCACAAGGACTCCCAAGTCCCTTTGCACCTCAGTATTTTTTGGTATTTTCTCTCCATTTAGAAAATAGTCAACCCTTTTATTTCTTCGACCAAACTGCATGACCATACATTTCTCAACTCTGCATTCTATTTTCCATTTTTTTGCTCATTCTCCTTACTTATCTAACTCCTGTCCATCAATTTCATTATCCAAATCATTGACATATAATGTAAAAAGAATTGGTCCCAACACAGACCCCTCTGGAACACCACTAGTCACAGATAGACAGCTAGAAAATTCTCCCTTTATTCCCACTTTTGCCTTCTGCCAATCAACCACTGCTTTATCCATGCTAGAATCTTTTCTGTAATACCATGGGCTTTTAGTTTGGTAAGCAGCCTCATGTGTGGCACCTTGTCAAAGGCCTTCTGAAAATCCAAGTATACAACATCAACCAGTTCTCCTTTGTATATCCTGCTTGTTATTTCTTCAAAGGATTCCAAAAGATTTGACAGGCAAGATTTTCCCTTGAGGAAACCATGCTGACTATGACCTATTGTATCATGTGCCGCCCAGTACCGTGAGACCTCATCCTTAGTAATCGACTCCAACGTTTTCCCAACCACTACGATCAGAGTAACTAGCATATAGTTTCCTTTCTTCTGCCTCTTTCCCTTCTTGAAGAATAGAGTGACATTTGCAATTCTCCAGTCTTCCAGAACCATTCCAGAATCTAGTGATTCTTGAAAGACCATTACTAATGCCTCCCTGATCTCTTCAGCCACCACTTTCAGAACTCTGGGATGTATGCCATCTGGTCCAAGTGAATTATCTACCATTAGACCTTGCAGTTTCCCAAGAACCTTCTCTCTAGTTATGGTAACTTCACATATTTCATGCCCACTGACAGCTGGAGCTTCCACCATACTGAAGTCAGTGTATAACTCCAGATCAGCGTCTTCAAAAGAACCCTGAAAAGGAAAAAAACTGATATTAAAGATAGAAAGAGAGCTGTTTTACCCTCTTACTTAAGAATGCTGAGGACTCGATCCAAGATATCCCAGACCCTGGCACCCGAGTGGCAACATACCATCCAGGATTTCGCCCACAGAACCTTCTGTCTGTTCCCCTCACAAATCCCTTACCACCATAGCATGCCCTCTCCCCTTCCCTTCTGAGCCTCAGAGGCAGACTCTGTGCCAAAGACCCAACCACTGTGACTCTTCTCTGTTAGGTCATCCGCACCCCCCCCCCCCCACTGACAGTATCCAAAGTAATATACCTTTCGATGAGGGGGATGGCCACAGGGTTACTCTGCACTGGCTCCTTAGCCCTTTTCCCCTTCCTGACTGTCACCCAGTTTCCTGTGTCCTGCACCTTGCGTAAAATTACCTCTCTTTATGTTGTATCTATCACCACTCCAGCATCCCGAATGATCTGGAGTTCATCCAATTCCATCTCTAACTCCTTAACGAGGTTTGTTAGAAGCTGCAGCTATATGCACTTCTTGCAGTTGTAGTCATCCCTGCCTTCCCACATTCTGCAAGAGGAGCATTTCGCTATCCTGCCTGTCATCCCCACTGTCCCTTGCTGAGCAGATATGAAGAGAACGAAAAATCTTGAGCTTTCCTTTCCTTTACTTTCTCTGAGTGAAGCCTCCCTTTGCTGACATGTCAAAGCTAAAGCCTCAAGATCACCACTCTGACTATGTACACTCAAATGACGGCCGCTGCGACAATGGTTGCTGCGCTTTAATTTGCTCTAACTAATCAATCCCAGACACTGACTGGTGGCTGGTCTATTACACTGCCGCAATGTGCTGCTGCTGCTGCTGCTGCTCCCTTTTATCCTCAGCCAGTAGACCTGATTGAAGTACCCTCCTCTCCAAACTTCTAATGTCCAGATTACCCACTGGTCAAAACTCTTATTACGCTGCCATCATCCACTCCTGCCCTTTATCCTTGGGCTGTGGACCTGATTAAATTCCCCTCCTCTCCAAACTACTGATGTCAGGATGGGCCACTGGTCAAAGCTCTGTTACGTAACTGGAATACAAAATTGGGTTTTTGCATCCAGCATGGAAATATGCATGTATAGGCAGTATTTTGCTTTGTAAATGCCAACCTGAATATTGAAATAAGTCTTTGAGGTCAAAGTTACCCTATTCTACTCACAGTTTTAAATCATGGTACATATCAGATTTTGACCATTCAACCCTCCTGATCATTCAGCCCATGTGTTCAGCAGGCATCTGAAAATGTTAATCCCATCTTCCTGTATTTGGCCCATAGCTTTCTATGCCTAGGTCAACATTCCCTCTATTTTTTTTCACAGCTGCGCAGACCATCCATTGCTCTGAGGAAATTTTTACATGACCTAAAAACTACATGGCACTCTAAATGACTTTTTTTTGTTCTAACAATTCATTAATCAAAAAAATCTTATTAATGATTTTTTTGATCGATTACTTACCAAACAAGTTAGAATATAGAATTTTTCACATCAAGCAATCTCAAGCCACAACTCACAAAACATGTAAGTGATAGCAGACAGTCAAAGCAACTGACAGGCACAATGGCAAAAGTAAAATGTTTTGATGAGATGGCATCAGCGTTCAGCTGTGTTGCAACATCCATGGTCAACCCTGACTAATGGAGGGCCTCAGAAGTATTTAACATTTTAATTGTTTATTAGTATGTGTGGGGTAATGAACATATTTACAGTGAAAATAACTCCCATATAAATTGGTAATTGAATAAAAGCAATACTGCAAACATAATTTTAAAATATTAGCTTTCTTTATTCGTACCTTTCTTCCCCACAACTGTAATATCTCATTGAACTTATTAAGCTTGCAGATCCCGTAATCAAATCAAAACTCAGCAACATTGAGTAGAATATTTTGCAGACTAAAAGAATGGACCAAGCTATAAAACAAGACCAACGTAGTCTACAAAATCCAGTGTGGGGACTGCAGCAAATATTACATCGGCCAAACTGGGAGGAAACTATTCACAAGGATCCATGAACATAAACTGGCTGTAAAGCAGCATGACCAACACTCCCTAGTCTATAGCCATGTAGATCAAGAGTACAAATTGGACTGGACAGCAAAGTTTCAAAGGTTCAAAGGTTCATTTATTATCAAAGTATACAACTCTAAAATTCTTCAATTCTCCGGGTAGCCATGAAACCAAGAAAGAAAAGAATGGCAGCACGATCATCAACCCCAAAATCCCACCTCCCCACATAAAACCCAAACAAAAATAGAATAGGAACATCAATCCCAAATCCTTCCTTCTGCACAAAAAAAATGAACAAAATGGATCAGGCACATCGACCCCCAAATCCTTCCACCCGCACAAAACAAAACGAGAAGACCAGGTGAGAAAACGCAGAATATAAAAACTATATGACTGAAAAAAAGAGTCTATAGTCTCAAGTCTGAATCCAAAATGCAGAAAACAACCTGGGCACACTCTCCAGGTGCAGCAGCAGGCTCACACCTCTCTGGTACAGTGCAACCGATCAAAAGGCAAGCAGCTGGCACTCACCCTCTACACTCACTTTGATGCTTCAATCTCCCTTATCGCTTAATTGGCAAACAATGGGAGCTTTAATTGGTGAAATGGAGCCAAACGTCAGCTTGCACCCCATCCTACAGCCTGCCTGCTACAAAGTTCGCGCACGCTGCCTATGCTTCCCAGAATTGGAATCCTCTCGGAGACTGTGGAGCACTCGAACACCCGAACGATCTGCAAACCTGCACTCGCCTTGATTTTTCAATCGCCCTCGTTGCTTTAATTGGTGAACAGTGGAAGCTCTAATCAGCGAAATGGGTCAAACATTGGCTTGCGCACCATCCTGCAGCATTCTTGCCACGAGTTTTTCTCATGCTGCCTCTGCTTCTTGGAATGCTCTTGGAGATTGCAGAGCACTGAAGCACCCAAATGATCTCCAAACCACAAAACAGAGGCTCTACTAGTTCCAGAATCACATTCAAGATGAGAATCAAATGTAAAAAAAAAGTGAAAAAGATGGTTTCATGATCTATCCAGAAATTGTTGATCAAAGGAACGTTGTACGCAAGTGCCATCTTGAGCTGAAGTCATGGTGTAAGTCAACACATGGTATGCAAGAGAATTCCTAGAAGTGTGGTTTTCAGTTAAGAATTTTGTAAACAAACATGTAGACCTTGATCTTATTTACATGCCAATGCTTGCAAAATTCCAGGCCACAACACATGAAGTTCGACACATAGCGAATCAGCGATAAGATTTCCTCTTCACATCACAAATGAGTTTGCGAAATGATGTCCAATCAGCTGATTGATAAGTATATAAAGGCCAAATATTCAGAGGACATATCACAATCAACAATGCACTGATGATGTCTTCTCATATGGTGATGAAACGTTTGTAAGTAAATTGCCAAGATTGGAGAACAATTCAACACAAATTCAGCAATTTCATCCCATGCCATTGGGCTTCATGCCAAGTTCAGGACAGGAGCAATATACTTAGATTTGCCAGCTGAAGTCTGTCAAGAAGTTTGGGTTTCCATATTTGCATTGGAGCCCTGCATTTACTCACATTTATGGAGGTAAGTGCCACAATTCATTTCACGCCTGGTAACGTTTATTGATGAGGTTTGGCCAATAGAAGTTAGTTTTATGCTATATTTCTAATCATCTGTTTTGCGTTGAGCCAATGATTTTGATATAATTAAGTATGGATTGCAACAATGGGGTTCTGATATTTTTTAATCCTGTCTACAAAGCACAATATGATATGAAAATTCTGACATTACCAGAGAAGTAATCTCAGCAAGCATGAGATATTAGGTGTTAACTGAGAATACAGAGCTATAATCTTACTTTTGGGCATCTGCTCCTATACATTGATGACACAGTGCTCAATCTTCACAACGCTGCTTTGTCCTGACTATTTAAATGCATGTTACACTCACATACTGAATATTTCCAGCATTTTCATTTCAATTTCATGTTGCGCGTATCTGCACATTTTTTGCTTTCTCAAATGCAGATAGTCTGCTCATTTGACCTTATTTTTCTCAGTGAAGAAATTTGTGATTTGATTCTGATTAGATGTACGAAAGTAGAAAATTAGCCCCTTGTTGCAACAGTAATAGAGTCATAGAGCACTATAGCACATAAGCAGGTCCTTCAGCCCATCTATTCCATGCCAAACTGTAATTCTGTTGAGTCCCGTTGAGCCACACCCGGACTATACCCTCCCATCCATGTACTTATCTAAATTTCTCTTAAATGTTGAAATCAAACCCATATCCACCACTTCTGCTGCAGCTTATTCCATACTGGCACCACACTCTGAGTGAAGAAGTTCCCATTTGTGTTCCCCTTAAATATTTCACCCTAACCTATAACCTCTAGTGCTAGTTTCATCCAACCTCAGTAGAAAAAGCCTGCTTGCCTTTACTTTATCTACACCCCTCATGATTTTGTATACCTTTTTATTGCAAGATTGTTTTCTCAACACCACACCCACAAAATACATGCTTCCTAGCAGAGTTGGTAATACAACTTGCATACAATTTTTATTCATCAACTTTTATTATTTAAATGAAGTGATGTGGAACATCAGTTAACACAAAGGATTATTTTGGCTAATATATGGGTTTTAGATTGAGAATATATTGGGAACAATATTTCCTTTGATAACACTTGTTCCTAACATTTCCTAAGTAGTTACAACTTATCTAAATTGAAGACTTCACAGGATGTCACAATTAAATTCTAATGAATGATTTGGCATTACAAGCTTTTATAATCAGGATGAGATTTATCCACTCAGGTTTTTTTTGTCTACGTCCAATTGTGCAATTCCATTATTTCTTGCCACTTGGTGTTGCACATACATTGTGAGTGCAAGATTTTAGGGTAGGGTTTCCAACCCAGGGTCCATGGACCCCTTGGTTAATGGTAAGAATCTATGGCATAAAAAAGGTTGAGAATCCCTGCTTCAGAAGATGTGAGGGATTACTTCTGATAGCTGTCCATGGGATTTCTCTTTATATTGCTTCTACAATAATAGTGAGTCTGTGGAATTCATTGCCACAGGCAGCTGTGGAGGCCAAGTCTTTATGTATATTTAAGGCAGAAATTGATAAATTCTTGATTGGTCAAGGCATGAAGGGAAATGGGGTGGGGGTGGGGTGGAGGCAGGAGTTTGGGGCTGAGAGGAAAAATAGATCAGCAATGAAGAAATGGTGGAGCAGACTTGATGGGCCCAAAGGCCTGATTCTGTTCCTACTTCCTATGATACAAAATAGTCATGTATTCTGTACGGACATTACATCTAAAATCTGTGAAGACATTGTACTCAGTAGATACACCTGGTGGAAATCTGTTCAAGAGGGAGCTGTGCTACATGAGAACAACTTCTGCTGTGTTGCAGAGAATAAGCAGCAGCTGCAAAAGGAGAGACTGAACAAGCAAAAGACCCAGCTTTTCCCACACTGCACCAGAATATGTGGATCCTTCAGCAAAATGGCCGACTTCTGCTCCTATATCTTATGGTCTTATAATAACCAATATAGCACTTCGGCTGTTCCACATTTCTCATAGGGAGGATATTGCCCATCACATGTTAAAGAGTGTGAGATAGAACTCTATTAAAAATGCAATAAATTACACAACTTAATGATTGGCCAAACAGGGAAGTTGAATAATATCACTTGTTTTAACTCCAGGACAATATTAATCTTCCAGCACTCAGATGAAAAGTGACAAGAACTCACCCAGGCAAGATATAAAGATAGCAGATCTGGAACAAATTTAGATTAGGGATTTCAATAATGCTTTCCTTAAGTTACATGACTAGTAAATTATTTTGTGGATGATTTGAAGTAACAACATTCTGCAGATATAGTTCACTCAACATTTGGTAGCCCCATGCCTGCTTTATCAACTTTATGCAGCCTTTGTCAACTTAATTAACCTGATTATTTTCAAGATTCAAGTTTATTTATCATATATACAGTGAAACATACTGGACAGTGAAATGTGTTGTTTGTGTGAACAACCAACACACCTGGGGCCACCCATAAGTTTGGCCATGCATTCCAGCGCCAGCATAACATGCCCTTAACGTTCGACCAAACAACACGGAACACAACAAAACAGAACGCAGCAAGAAATAAAACAACAACAGCAAAACAAACCTCTTTCCTCTTTTCCTTCCACCCAACGCATTAGTCCTCTAACCTGAAGACAGGCCATCTTCTTCAGCCTCCAGCGAACTCAGTTTTGGAATTGGATGCACTGACATTGGGCCTTTGGCTATCCCAGCAGACTTGCAGAGATTCACAAACTACTGGCCAATAGGCTTTGACTTCCTAGCTTCCAATTTGATCCTCGGCTTCGACCCTTGGACTCACTGATCACCAAATATTAAGCCTTGAACTCCGGGCATGTCAATGACAGGACCCTGAACACTAGCCCCTGAACTTCGTTCTCACCAATTCGCAAACCCAGGGTGTCATTGGACCTGATTCCTCTTCCTGTCCACATGGAATTCCAACTCTGGAGCCTGCTGGCAACTCTTAGTTTGCAGAGTTAGAGCAAGCTGTTCCATGTAGATGACATATTTCAAGTACAAGTGGATGAAATACTCAGGATTGGACCAAAATCATGAGAGGTGTGCATCATTTAAAGCTGGCCAGCGGTGCTTTAATATAGCTTGCAATTCTTCAATAGGAGATGCTTTGCCGTTTTAGCCAGTGGCTGTCTTTATGCTGTAACTTTATCTACTTTGGAAAATAATAATGCATTATATAAGAGAGTGAGCTCCAAAGTGTTTTAACATTACTCTGGAAATTTTGGATTTAGACAGGAGAAATATGAGGCACAGATCCTTAGTGTGTATTATTTTGGGAATGATGAATTGCAGTGGTATATAACACATGCACATAAGTTTCACTCAGCTCCTTTCTACCATCAGGCAGCAGACTCTGAAGCATAAAAACAAGAACAGTCAGGGTGGGAACCAGTTTTTTCCCTCAGGCCATTGGGCTTCTGAACTCCCTGCTGCATCACATTCAAAGTGTCACTGGTTGATCTGTTCTGTACTTTACAATGTTTAATTTATGCACTTTGTTTATTTATGTGTAATTCATTTGTAGATTGTATCCTTACTTTCCTAAGTCATTGTGTGCTATGTGTGTTATGTGTAAATGTCTTCTTTGACGGGATACATGCATATAGTTAAATGACAATAAACTTGAATTGACTTGACTTGACTTGACTCATTTACCTGCTCAATTAGAACACAGGGGAGTACAGTATGTAAATTCTCTGCTAAACAGTAGGAAGTTCTCTTTAGTACTGCATTTGTCCACAGTAAAATTAAAACTCTGCAAATGCTGGAAATTAAAATGTGCTGAAAATTAAAGGAGCTTAGGTATGGAACTAATGCAGTAAGATGAATATTTGTATCTTGTTTTTCTTTTTAAAAACAAGTAATCATAAATTCTGAATGTAAATGTAGAAAAATTAATCTGAGAGCTGTATATGGTGACATAGAACACAGAACATAGAAGACCTACAGCACAATACAGGCCTTTCAGCCCACAAAGCTGTACTGAACATGCCCTTACCTGAGAAATTACCTAGGGTTACCCATAGCCCTCTATCTTTCTAAGCTTCATGTACCCATCCAGGAGTTTCTTCAAAGACCCTATCGTATCTGCCTCCACTACCGTTGCCGGCAGCCCATTCCATGCACTGACCTCTCTGCATAAAAAACTTACCCCGACGTCTCCTCTGTATCTACTTCCAAACACCTTGAAACTGTGCCTTCTCATGCTAGCTATTTCAGGCCCGGGAAAAAGCTTCTGACTATCCACACGATCAATGCCTCTCATCATCTTATACACCTCTATCAGATCACCTCTCGTCCTCTGTCACTCCAAGAAGAAAACACCAAATTCATTCAACCTATTCTCATAAGACATGCTCCCCAATCCAGGCAACATCGTTGTAAATCTCCTCTGCACCCTTTTTATGGTTTCCACATCCTTCCTGTAGTGAGGTGACCAGAACTGAGCAAAGTACTCCAAGTGACATATATGTAGTTTCATAACAAAAGTACTTCGAACTTTGAATTTTAAGTATAGATAGAGTAAATGCAAGCAGGTTTTTTTCTCCTCAGAGTGGGTAAGATGAGAATTAGAGTCAAAGTCAAAGTAAAATTTATTATCAGAGTAAAACATATCACCACATACAACCCTGAGATTCCTTTTCTGCAGGCATACTCAGAAAATCTATAGAACAGTAACTGTAAATGGTGAACATCAGGAACTGTTAACTGTAAATAAACTGCGCAAATGCAGATATAACGAAATAGCAATAAACAATGAGCATGAAATAACAATATAACAGAGAACTTAAATGAGTGTAGTTGTCCCCTTTTGTTCAAGAGCCTGATGGTTGAGGGTAGTAATTGTTCTTGAACCTGGTGGTGCAAGTCCTGCAACACCAGTATCTTCTACCTGATGGCAACAGTGAGAAAAGAACATAGCCTGGGTGGTGAGGACCTTTGATGATGGATGCTGCTTTTCTACGGCAATGTCTCATGTAGATGTGCTAAATAGTTGGGAGGGTTTTATCAGTGATGTACTGGGCTGAATCCACTACCTTTTGTAGGATTTTCTGCTCAAAGGCATTGGTGCCCCCATACCAGGCTGCAATTGACAATAAACTGGACTGGTCAAAGAACACTGAGGCTGTCTACAAGAAGGGTCAGAGCCGTCTCTATTTCCTGAGGAGACTGAGGTCCTTTAACATCTGCCGGATGCTGCGGAGGATGTTCTACTAGTCTGTGGTGGCCAGTGCTGTCATGTTTGCTGTTGTGTGCTGGGGCAGCAGGCTGAGGGTAGCAGACACCAACAGAATCAACAAATTCATTCGTAAGGCCAGTGATGTTGTGGGGATGGAACTGGACTCTCTCATGGTGGTGTCTGAAAAGAGGATGCTGTCCAAGTTGCATGCCATCTTGGTCAATGTCTCCCATCCACTACATAATGTACCGGGTGGGCACAGGAGTACATTCAGCCAGAGACTCATTCCACCGAGGTGCAACACAGAGCGTCATAGGAAGTCATTCCTGCCTGTGGCCATCAAACTTTACAACTCCTCCCTTGGAGGGTCAGACACCCTGAGCCAATAGACTGGTCCTGGACTTATTTCCTGGCATAATTTACATATTACTATTTAACTATTTATGGTTTTATTACTATTTATTATTTATGGTGCATCTGTAACGGAAATCAGTTTCCCCCGGGATCAATAAAGTATGACTATGACTATGACTATGCAACCAGCCATCACACTTTCCACCTCACATCTATAGAAGTTTGTCAAGGGTTTTGATGTCATGCCAAATCTCCGCAGACTCCTGAGGAAGCAGAGGCACTGTCATGCTTTCTTTGCGATAATATTTATATGATGAGTCCAGGACAGGTCCACTGAGGTAGTGACACCCAGGAATTTAAAGTTATTGACCTTCTCCACCTCTGATCCTCTGATGATTATGGCTCATGGACCTCTGGTTTCCCTCTCCTGAAGCCTACAATCAGTTCCTTGGTCTTACTGATATTGAGTGAGAGGTTATTGTTTCTACACCACTCAGCCAAGTTTTCAATCTCCTTCCTGTATGCTGATTCATCACCCCCTTTGATACAGCCCACAACAGTGATGTTGTCAGTAAACTTATGTATGGCGTTGGAGCAGTACTTAGCCACACAGTCATAGGTGTAAAGCAAGTAGAGCAGGGGGCTAAGTACACCCCCCCCCGCAGTGCTTCTGCGCTAATGGAGATTGTGGAGGAGATGTTTTTGCCTATCCAAACTCACCGGATTAAGGTTATAGGTTAAAGGTAAAGGGTAAAATATTTAAAGAGGATCTGAGGGGGAGCTTCTTCATTCAGAGTGTGGTTTAAGTGTGCAACAAGCTGCCAGTGGAAGTGATTGATGAAGATTCAGTTGCAATATTTACAGCATAAGACATAGGAGCAGAATTAGGCCGTTCAGCACAACGAGTCTGCTCAGGAAATTTGGATGGGGTATGGACAGCTTTTGTCCATGTACAGGTAGCCAGGACTAGGGAGAAAACCAGGCTGGCATAGACTAAATGGGCTGAAGGGTCTGTTTCTGTGCTGTAGTGGTCTACTGTAGGACTCTAACTACTCTTCAGATGAGGTGCATTCTGAAGAAAGATGGAGGTAGAATTGCTGCAGGGGAGAGTACAGGCAGGATTCACTGGAATGTCTCTTAGATGAGAGAAACTGCTATGGTTCTCCTTGGACACGAGGAGGGCCTGTTCCGCACTTAATCTTTAAATACAATAAAATAAAATAGGTGAGTATGTTAGACATTTAGCCACATTGATTTGGCATTGACGCTATCAAGTTAAGGTTTTATTCTCCCGCTGACACTCCTGCTTAAATTTAAACAGAGCAAAAGTTATAGGGAGAAGGTAGGAGAATAGGTTTGCGAGGGAAAGTAAATCAGCCATCATGGAATGGCAGAGTAGGCTTAATGGACCAAATGGCCTAATTCTGTTCCTATATCTTATGGTCTTATGGTAATTCTGTTCGTATATCTTATGGTCTTATGTGTGAGCACGTGGCCAAGTGGTTAAGGCACTGGACCAGCGACTTGAAGGTCGTGAGTTCGAGCTCCGGCCGAGGGAACGTGTTGTGTCCTTGAGCAAGGCACTTAATCACACATTGCTCTGGGACGACACTGGTGCCAAGCTGTATGGGTCCTAATGCCCTTCCCTTGGACAACATTGGTGTCATGGAGAGGGGAGACTTGCAGCATGGGCAACTGCTGGTCTTCCATACAACCTTGCCCTGGAGAGTAAAGACTTTCCAGGCGCAGATCCATGGTCTCGCAAGACTAACGGATGCCTTTATTTATTTATGGTAACTTCTGAACAACATTGTCTTGGTATACAAGCCAGCTGCTCTTAAGCCCAATATGTGGATTCCTCTTAGAAAAATAGGAAAGCTTAGGTTTATTTGTACACGTACATTGAAACATCAAAATGCACTGTGAAATGTGTTGCTTTGCATCAATGACCAACAAAGTCCAAGGATGTGCTGGGGAAGTGTTGCCATACTTCCAGTGCCAACATAGCATGCCCAGAACTCATGAACCTTTACTACCCAGTACATCATCCTTGGCAGATGGCTTGATTGTGAGAATAATCTGAATGAAAACTGAGTATCTGAGTATGCTAAACTATTTAAATCAGAAAGAGAGAATGGGAAAACATTCTCATATGATGATATTTCTTCCTGAGGTGTTCAGAAAAAAGCCTCCACCTCAAAGAGCAAACACTTGGAATATCTGTAGTTCAGTAAGATCACCCTTAATTATTCTATTGAGTACTTCAACTTGAAAGCAGAACAAAGACCATGTTCTTTCTGCAGGCCATTGTGGCAATGACTTTTTATGCATTAAGTAACAGATATTTGTACCACCATGCTTTTGTAGTGTACTTTTGAATCAGTGAAGTTACTGGTACCAACAGTTCAAAGAGAATTTAATTTCCTCTTGCCAGAGAGAAGCAGTTCAAGTGAGACTCCAAATGCATTCACATCTCTTTGTGGATTTCCTTATTAAATTTTAGGTATTCTGCAAACAAAATGTGTGGCATAGTGGTGTAGCAGATAGTATTGGTGCTTCAGAGTTTGAGCAATCTAGGTTCAATCTTGATCTCTTGTGCTGATTGTGTAGAGTTTGTACATTCTTCCTATAACTGCATGGGTTTCCATGTGTTCTAGTTTCCTCCCATATTGTAAATGACGCATTATTAACACACGAAATTCTGCAGATGCTGGGAATCTTGAGCAACACACACAAACAGCATCATCAGCTAGTCTACGTGATGATACCAAAAATCAAAGCCCGGAAGACAACCTGAAGTCTAGAGGTCAAAGCCCAATGGCCAAAGGTAGGAGACTGGAAACTGGAAGCCTGGGGTAGGAGAACTGACTGCATTTGTGCAAGGGTGGAAGGGAAAAAAGGAACCTGTTTTGCTGTTGTTGTTTTGTTTATTTTATTTTTAATTATTTAGAAATACATTGCAAAACAGGCCATCCTTCCAACAAGCCACCCTGTCCAGCAATCCACCTATTCAACCCTAGCCTAATCACAAGACAATTTACATTGACTAATTAACCTATTAACCGATATGTCTTTGGACTGTGGAAAGAAACTGCAGCATCTGGAAGAAACCCATATGCTCACTGGAAGGACATACAAACTTCTTTCAGATGTCATCGGAATTGAACTCCGAACTCCAACTCCCTGAGCTGTAATAGCATTGTGCTAACCATTACTTTACTATGGTTCACTGGTGTGTTCTGTGTTGTTATGCTAAGCATTGTTGGCATGCTGTGATGGCACTGGAACATGCAGCGACATTTGCTGGCTGTCCCCACCACATTAGTCTGTGTTGGTTGTTAATGCAAACAAGGCATTTCATGTTATGTTTCGATGTTCGTTTAATGAATAAATGAATCTGAGTTTTAAAAGCTGGAGGAACTTAGTAAATCAGGCAGCATCTATGGAGGGAAATTAACAGTTGATGTTTAGGGCCAAGACTCTTCATCAGGACTGGAAAGGAAGGGGACAGAAGCCAGAATAAGAATGTGGAGGGAGGGAAGGAGTACAAGCTGGTAGGTGATAAGTGAGACCAGGTGGGGGTGAAGGTGGATGGCAGAGGGGATTGAAGTGAGAAAAAGGGGTGGAGATTGACGAAAGAGATAAAGGACTGAAGAATTAGGAATCTAATAGGAGAGGACAGTGCATCATAAAAGAAACGGATGGAAGAGGGGAACCAGAGGGAGATGGGGAGAAAAGAAAGGATGAGAGGGTAACTTTGTCTTTCTTTTTGTAGTCATTCAGCTGATGATTATTCTCTATTTCAAACTTGTTGGTATCTTTAATTGTTCTCACTCAACCACATCTCATTGTACTCATCTGAGAGAAGTGTCACGGTCCTGATCGGTTATTCCCTGGGTCCCTTTAAATTTACTTTGTGTTACAATCAGGACTGTTGACTCCTTGTTTTTCCTTAATTCATTGTTTCCCTGTGTTTCTTAGGCTCTGTAATTAAAGGCACTTGAGTTTCAGCTGAACAAGCAGTATTTAGTGTCGGGCTTACAGCTACTCGGCGCTAGATCGTCATCGGATGTCACCAAAACAAGCGCGAGCAAGTCACCCTGCCAGAACGAGCCAAGTTACATCACTGGAGCTACTCAAGTCTTCTCCCTGAAGCGAGTGTCAGTAAGTCACCTCTCCTCGCTGGAGCCAGCCTGTTAAGTTACCTTGCCTGATCGAGCCACTAAGCTACCTCGCCTGAGCGGATCCATCAAGTTAACCCGCCGGAGTGAGACTAGAGCTGCTGTCTGTAGTTCCTGGGCCATGCCAAGGGCTGGCCACTACTTGGAGCCATTTCATGTCAATGTGTTCTCTTCGTGTTCTCATCTCCACTGAGTAGATCCAGCCATTTGCTGCTATTCTGAGTTGGAGAATCCTGTCTCTCAGTGTTCTGTGTCCTGCGTCTAAAGGGAGAGTCCCGGCTCTATGTCCTGTGTCCAAGGAGGAGCCCCAGCTCAGTGTTCCATGTTCTGTGTCTAAGAAAGGTCCAGGCTTTGATGTTCCAAGTTCCAAGTCCAGGTTTCAGATGTTGCGAGTTCCAAGTCCAGGCTGTGGTGTTCCGAGTTCCAAGTTCCAAGTTCCAAGCCCAAGTCTGAGTCTAGCCACGCTTATTCCTGCATCTGTTTTGCTCACTCCTTGATCTCCCTCTGAACAATCCTTGCTTCCCTGCTTTCCTAGTAATGATTAATAAGCTCTATTCTTGTTAATGCTACAAAACATGTTTGTGTCTTGCAACACACATCAAAGTTGCTGGTGAACGCAGCAGGCCAGGCAGCATCTGTAGGAAGAGGTGCAGTCGACGTTTCAGGCCGAGACCCTTCGTCAGGACTAACAGGAAGGCCTTCAGTTAGTCCTGACGAAGGGTCTCGGCCTGAAACGTCGATTGCACCTCTTCCTACAGATGCTGCCTGGCCTGCTGCGTTCACCAGCAACTTTGATGTGTGTTGCTTGAATTTCCAGCATCTGCAGAATTCCTGTTGTTTGTGTCTTGCATTTGGGTCTACCCAGTGCTCTGCACTTGTGACAAGAAGAAGAAAATTCCAACAGATTTCAGAGAGTAGTTCATTCAGTATTTTCTGAATGAACTACTCTCTGAAATCTGTTGGAATATTCTTCTTCTCCCAGGTGAGTACAATGAGGTTTTTGAATTTTTGACAGAAGGACATCACCTGTAAGTTTTGGATTTCAGTTGCAATGTTATCTACTCCTGAGATGTTGTTATCTTAAAGATGTGAAAAGATTTTCTCAATTCCTTGTATGTAAGGAGTGGTGATAAGGCTGACAGAATGCATTGCTGCTGGATGGAGTCAATGATGCTCACATCTAGGACAGCATTGCAGTTCAGGAAACCTTTGAAGTGTTCCTTCCAGTGGGTATTGATTGCCTCACTGTTTCTGATGAGGTCTTCTCCCTTCTACCCTCATGGTGAGTGGGACCCTGGGTGTTTGGACTATAGATTGTTTCTGCAGTACTAAAGAAATCTTGTTGGTCATGGCTGTCAGTGAGTTGCTGCACCCCCTGCAATCTCTATCCACTAACTGTTCTTTAGTGCATGGGTTTTCTAGAACATAGAACAGTACAGCATATTAAAAACTTTTCATCTCACAGTGTTGTGCTGAATATTTAACTTACTCTAAGGTCAATCTAATCCCTCTCTCCCATATAACCTACCATTTTTCCCTTCATCCTTGTTTCTAAGTGTCTCTTAAATACACCCTAATGTACTTGTCTCTACCACCACACCCACAGTGCATTCCATGTACTTACCAATCTCTGTGTAAAAAACATACCTCTGACATCCTCTCTATCAGTCAGTCAGTGGGTGCCGTCACGAATCCGGGGTTGGCGGCTATGCACCTCCATCTTTTTCGATCTTGCGCTTTTTTTCTGGCCTCAGCATAGACTCAACCCAGTCCATTGCCTCACATTATCGTACCAAGTGGTTTGCTGCCTTCCTCTTTCCCTCTTTCCTTCTATCATCCCTTCCAATAACAATTTCTGCAGCCCACCACCTCTTAACCAGTGCCTGGCATATTCCAGCTTCCTTTTCTGCACATTCTTCAGCAGCTCCTTTTCTCTCCTTACTCTCTTCAACACTTCCGTATTACTGACCTTCATCACCCATCTAATTTTCTGCATTCTCCTTAAACACCACATTTCAAATGCCTCCAGTCGTCATTGCGCTTCCTTGCATAAGGTCCACGATTCGACTCCATACAACAGACTGCTCCAGACGTAGCATTTCCAAATTCTACAATGCAGCTCAAAGTCTAACCTCTTGCCACACAGCACGTCACTCAGGCTCCAGAACATTGATCTTGCAATCTCAATTCTTCATCTAATTTCTGTATCACATTTCCCATCCTCTGTGACCATCTGTCCCAAGTACACAAACTTCTTGACTTGCTCTATGCCTACGCCGTTAATTTTGATATTGATTTTGGGGACTTCTTTCTTCCGTGATACTACCATCATCTTCATCTTTGCAGCATTTATTTTCATTCCAAATCATTCTCCTTCAGCATTTATCTTATCTACTATTCTGAGTAACTCATCCTCAGCCTCGGCTAACAACACTGAATCATCTGCATACCTCAAGTTTTTCACCGTCACTCCACCAATTTGGACACCAGCTTCATTGTTCAACATCCTGAAGATTACCTCTGAGTAAATGTTAAATAGTAAAGGGGAGATAATGCAGCCCTGGTGAACCCCTTTTTGGATCTCAACTTCCGGTGAATTCCCACCGCTAGTTCTTATTACTGCTTTCTGATGCCAGTACAGACTCGCAATCAGTCGAACATCTTTCCCATCCAGCCCCAGTGAGTTCAGGCAATTGACCAGCTGTTCATGATTGACTCGGTCAAAAGCTTTTTCATAATCCAGGAAGCACATATAAATGTCTTTTTTTCTCTAGACCTCGTTCCACATCATTCGCAAATTGAAAATCCCTTCACGGGTGCCCTTACCTGGTATAAATCCGCTCTGGCACTCATTAATTTCATTAAGAACTGTCCTTTTTATTCTGCTTAG
This sequence comes from Mobula birostris, assembly GCF_030028105.1. Classification (NCBI taxonomy): domain Eukaryota; kingdom Metazoa; phylum Chordata; class Chondrichthyes; order Myliobatiformes; family Myliobatidae; genus Mobula; species Mobula birostris. Next base: position 7,239,891 of record NC_092388.1, read on the forward strand.
AAGTATTAATAACAAGATCTTGGAGGCATGACCTATAAGACTTATAGTTCTAAAGTCTGAGCATCTCGTGCTCTTACTTTTCTTTGGGATCATGACAAACTCTGACACCACAAAATCTGTTGGCCACTTTCCTGTTGAGTAGATTGTATTGCAAAGCCTTGTGATCTCCTCAACCTCCGAGTTGCCAAGGCATTTCAACATTTCAGCTATAATACCATCTACACCACAAGCTTTACCAGTTTTTAACTTTCCAATGGCTGCTCTTACTTCCACTACCAAAATTTCCAGACCTTCTGTGTTCTTCTCACTCGCTTGATCATTTCTAGCATTGTAGTACAATTCCCTAATGTATTCCATCCATCTACTTTCCACCTTATCATTCTCAAAGAGTATGTTCCCGTCCATGTCTTGAATAATGCCAGTCCTTGATTGTTTCTTGTTCCTGTTGGTCATCTCTGCAATCTCCCTGTGTATATCCCTTGAATGATGCAACATGTCCATGGTCTGTATCTTTTCACACCATTTGATAAACCATTGTTCTTTAGCTTTTGCTCATTCTGCTCTTATTTGTTGGTCCAATTTCTTGTACTTAGATGTGTCCTTCTTGTGCTTCCTTCTCTCTTCCGTGAGCTTCAGAATGTGATCCTCTCTATACTTTCCTCCAATCACCTTAAAATGATGCTCTCTTGTATAACCTTTGCCGTCCTGGAAAAAAAAGGATTAACTCTCCACTCTATCTATGCCTCGTATCATCTTATACACCTCTATCAAGCTGCCTTTCATTCTCCTGTGATCCAAAGGGAAAATCCCTAACTTGCTTAACCTTTCGTCATAAGACATGCTCCAGTCAGCATCCTGGCAAATCCCCTCTGCACCTTTTCTTAGTATTTTGGGGCTCAATGGAGAAACTAGAATTGATTAGGCGGTGGTCAGTCCAAGATTCATTGGTGTGTGTGATGACCCAAATGATGAAAACATCCTCATCCTGACGAAGGGTCTCGGCCTGAAACGTCGACTGCACCTCTTCCTACAGATGCTGCCTGGCCTGCTGCGTTCACCAGCAACTTTGATGTGTGTTGCTTGAATTTCCAGCATCTGCAGAATTCCTGTTGTTTGCGTTTAAAAACATCCTCATGGTCTCTTGCTTTGGATTATGATATAATCCAGATGCAAGTTCTTCTGGACATAATGGGGTTATTCCCATTATGTCTTGAGTTTCTAATGTCTCTATTGAAATGAGGGGTTCCTTATGACAAGGTTATGCTCCAAGTATTTTGTAGAAAAAGGATCGCATTGAAGATAGTCTTCCCTATTCCTTCCTTGGTGGTAATGTCTCACTAAATGGGTGTGTCCCGAAGGGCCCATACTGTGTTGTACTGTTCTATATTCCCATACAGTCACTGAAGTTTCCTTGGAAGTTTAGCTCCTCTGCCAACCTGCAGCACTTGAAGTTCTTAATGTTCTTAATGTTCAGCATTGTCTAACGATCATAAAAAAACATTAAAGAAGACAAAAATACCTTTGGTTGGCCCTTGAGAGGCAGCTGCATGCGAACATACCACTATCTTACTGGAACTATCATGTAAATTCAGAATTAATCCTTGAACATTTCACAGGCAAAAATACATAGAAACAATATAAATATGGAAACCACCTAGTTTCCAATGAATTAGGAAGGTTAACAGAAAAAAATACTGATTTAACATTAAGGCCTCATAAGTATTCAAAGGTATGAAATCACCTCGCTCTGAACTGATTTCACAATCTACAGATTCATTTTCAAGGACTCTACAACTCATGTTCTCAATATTACTTTTTTTTATTTTCACTATTTGTCATCTTTTGCACATTGGTTGCTTGTCAGTCTTTATGTATAATTTTTTTCATAAATTCTATTGTATTTCTTCATTTTCCTGTAAATGCCTGCAAGAAAATGAATCTCAAAGTAGTATATGTTGATATATAGATACTTTGATAATAAACTTACTTTGATTTGAATTTAATTGAACTGACTTCATTTCTTACATCCTTCACATACATGAGGAGTAAAAATCTTTACGTCTCTGTCTAAATGTGTAATGTGTAATCATAGTAATTTATAATAATTTAAATAAATTGAACAGTCAATGTAACATAGTACATTCAAATCAGTATGAGTTAATCATTCTGATGGCCTGGTGGAAGAAGCTGTCCCAGAGACTGTTGGTCCTGGCTTTTCTGCTGCGGTACCGTTTCCCGGATGGTAGCAGCTGGAGTAGATTGTGGTTGGGGTGACTCAGGTCCCCAATGATCCTTTGGGCCCTTTTTACAAACCTGTCTTTGTAAATGCCCTGAATCATGGGAAGTTCACAACTACAGATGCACAGGGCTGTCTGCACCACTCTCTGCAGACTCCTGCGATTAAAGGAGGTACAGTTCCCATACCAGGCAGTGATGCAGCCAGTCAGGATGCTCTCAATTGTGCCCCTGTAGAAAGTTCTTAGGATTTGGGGGCCCATACCAAACTTCCTCAACCATCTGAGGTGAAAAAGGCACTGTTATGCCTTTTTCATGACACAGCTGGCGTACAGACCATGTGAGGTCCATGTATGGCTTTGATTTTGAATGTAGTACCAAACAAACAGACTTGACACAGAACCATAAGCATGAATTGAATGTTGAAATGGGTGAATATAGAAATGGGATCAAATCCTTTCTGTTTATCAGACACTAAAGAGAAGAAAAAGACAAAGTATTTCTATGAGATCTTTAACACGAGGAAATCTGCAGATGCTGGAAATTCAAGCAACACACATAAAAGTTGCTGGTGAACGCAGCAGGCCAGCAGCATCTCTAGGAAGAGGTACAGTCAACTTTTCAGGCCGAGACGGTCTCGGCACGAAACGTTGACTGTACCTCTTCCTAGAGATGCTGCCTGGCCTGCTGCGTTCACCAGCAACTTTTATGCGGGTTCTATAAGATCTTTGCTGTTTCATGGAGTCATAGAAAGTCATAGAGCACCACAGCACCATAACGGGTGTGAAGAAGTTTCTTTCAGGTACCCTTTAAATATTTCACCTTTCACCCTTAGCCTATGACATCTAGTCTAGTCTCACCTGACCTCAGTGGAAAAAGTCTCCTTGTATTTACCCTAAAATACCCCTCTTAAACTTCACACTGAATTCAACTGAAAATGGATAATCAATAGGAACAAGAAAATAAAATAATTAATGGAGTCAAAAATATAATGAACTTTTTCTACTTGAAGAAGCTCATGAGATTTCTGTGAGGAAATTTTTAGCAGGGCAATAGAAGTTGGTAGAGAGGAAAGAATCAGTTTTTTGTAGAACAGTTCATGATGAAATATGCAATAACATTATAGTGTATTTATAATATCCATAATGTACTATTTGTTAGCTTACACAGAAAAGGGATCTTCCAATGACTGACTATTATTTGAAAAACATTAGGATGTAGCTGAGAGTGAAATAAAACAGGTTAGTCTCACCTGAAATAAAGAAAATGGAAAATAAAAAAATAAAGGTATACCACTATTTTCTATTATGCTTTAAAAGTATATCTACATGTTTGCCAAGAAAAGTATTAATGTTTTGATGAATATACAGTATAAATTAAGCACAAAATTCTTGAGGCTTGATTAACTACTTCAAACTTTAACTCTGTCTTCCTTTTATTATCAGGGTATTTTCTATAATTCATATCAGACAAATAAAATTTGTTCCATTATTGGATTTTCCTGTAGCATGCTTTGTCTCTAAGTATGTTGGGCATCTTACAGATCAAAGGAACTGTTTTAAGAAATGCCAAGAATTGTTTTCCTATAGAGATAGGTGTGGGAAATTAGACAGAGGCTTCATGCAATTAATGAGTATGTTTAATAAATCATCAGACTGCTTACTTGATATCACACATGTCCTAGATGAATAGGCACAAATCGGTAATAGATAGAGGATCCAAACTGTGAGGAGAGCTCCTAAAAGTCAAGCTACAGTCCCACAAAGGTAATTGCAAACTAAAAAAAAATGAAATTCACAATTCCTTGTCTTTTATTCCACCACAGTTGAAATGATAAAATGTACGATAGCCAAAAATAATTTAGCCTGTATTGTTACTCTATATTGTTCAAGGACAGATTGAATTAACTTGTGAATAAATGTCAAACAATAAATAAATTGAATAGTAAGTTTGGGATTTCCTCTGTGAGTTCTCCAATCTATTTTATGGCAAATGAAATCAAACCAGTATGTCTGCAAATTGAGTTGAGAAAGTGGAGACTACTCCCATTGCCATATTTGGTCTGAACATATCGGGGTTATGACAGTGAGGGATGAAGTGGAAAAAATCAGAAGCTGCAGACGAGAGTGAGGCAGAGAATAAATATGAGTTGAATGATTGAAGAAAGGAAGGCATGATAACTTAATTAAGAATAATTGGTATTTCTTTGGGCTCGTAGGTGTGTCCTCTAATAATCATTCAAAATCCATCAGGGAAGAATAAACTGTCACCATACTGTACAATCTGTGTTAACTCATGATGTTGAAGTGTATTTTGAAGCGATTGCTGAAAATTTCCTGGCAGTCAAAAAGAGATAACAATAGTAAATATATGGAAGATCCTCAGCAGAATATTAAATGAGTTTATCAAGAAAGATAAAGATGCAATAGGTCAAATTGATATGAGAACAGCAGGGCTGAGTGGTGTTTTGTGGCTACAAGGTCACATGACATCTAAAATGGCATTCATACTTCAAACATTACTGACAAGAAGTGTGCTGGAAGCTAGATTTATAAAAGGGTTAGTGAGCTTGTTTGAAACATGCTGGCAGAATGTAGAATAGACAGATCATGACATCAATCAACATGCAGTGCTAATTTGAAGTTTTGGCCTTAAACTTGCATTCAGATCCAGAATCAGAATAAGGATCAGGTTTAATATCACTGACATGTCATGAAATTTATTGTTTTCTAGCAGCAGTACAGTGCAATACATAAAAAACTAAATTTACAATAAGAAAAAAACTACTCACACACACACACACACACACACACACACACACACACACACACACACACACAGTGGCCAATTTATTAGGTACACCTGTACACCTGCTTGTTAATGTAAATATCTAATCAGCCAATTATGTGGCAGCAACTCAATGCATAACAGCATGCAGACATGGTCAAGAGGTTCAGTTGTTCTGATCAAACATCAGAATGGGGAAGAAATGAGATCTAAGTGACTTTGACTGTGGAATGATTCTTGGTGCCAGATGGGGTGGTTTGAATATCTCAGAAACTGCTCATGTCCTGTGATTTTCACGCACAACAGTATCTAGAGTTTACAGGAACAAAATGGCTGTTCTATGAGTGAAAACACTTCGTTTAGAGGTCAGAGGAGAATAGCCAGTCTGGTTCAAGCTGACAGGAAAGCGACAGTAACTCAAACAACCATGCATTTACAATACTGGTGTACAGAAGAGTATCTTTGAATACACAACATTTTGAACCCTGAAGTGGATGGGCTACTGCAACAGAAGGCCACAAATTTACACATAGAGGCTTCATTATTAGGTACAGTAGGTTCCTAATAAAGTGGCCACTGATAGTATATTTCTTACTGCAATTGATAATATTTTCTGAACGCATGTTTATAACAGACACACACACACACACACACACACACACATAATTAAATAAGTCGTGCAAAAAGAGAGCAAAAATAGTGAGGTGGTGTTCATGGGCTCATTGTCCATTCAAAAATCTGATGGAGTAGGGAAGAAGCTGTTCCTAAAATGTTGAGTGTGTCTTTAGGCTCCTGTACCTCCTTTCTGATGGTAGTAATAACAAGAGAGCGTGTCTTGGGTGATGGGGGTCCTCAATGATGGATATTGCCTTTTGGAGACATTACATTTTGAATATGTCCTCAATGTTGTGGAGGCTAGTGCCCATGATGTGTCGCTGAATTTGACCTTGAAAAACTTGAAGGATCAGCAATATTTAAAAGAATCATCAATAATATGTAGATTGGCTACAAATACACTGGTTCACACCTCCAAGAGGATAACAAACTTGTCATGATTTGGAGGCTTGCATTTGTTGGCTGGAGTTGGCATTTTATGCTTTGGCTCTTGGTAAGGTCACCCATATCAAACAAGTCAAAGGGTAGAGGACAGACTAAGAGTGGTTCACCGGTCCTCCAGGTTTGAGGATTCAGCTCAGGACTAACAATCCTAGTGGTAAAACAGAATTGTTGTGCAAACAAACAAAGAATCCTTCTACATTTGAGTGCAATGGTATTTTTATGTCTCCACCCAGGACTTGCAAGGCTGACAGCAGTGAAAACCGAGCTATTGACACAATGAAGGAAGTCCTGAACACCGCCAGGGATGGAGGACCTTCACTGCTGCCCTAAACTTCAGCAATGTAACAGGCAGTAGACATTAATTCACAAAGAGATGTTTGAGGTGAAGCAGGAGGAAAGTTGGAAGAAAAAAAAGGCTAGCTTTTTGGTTGTATATTCCTGCTCAGGCCGTTTGGGAACAAATATATAATGACAGAAAACAGTAACCTTAATCCCAATTCCATTTTCACTGGCTATTTTATATTCTTGACCTTTTCTCTGTTGCTGAGCATCACAATATCTTCCTTCTTACCATACAGAAATAAATATAGGCCTAAAATAGAAATGGCAATCCTTCCAAATGTATAAATTAAGTAACACCACAATGTACACAAAGAATGAGTCATCATTCTTGAACGTTTCCTTGGTACAGGCAGTTCTCAGGTTATGTTCCTGAGAACTGACCAGAAGTTGATATCTCTGTTTGCAGAAATATCCATTTTTTATAATACACACAAAGTGCTGGAGGAACTCAACAGGTCAGGCAGCATCTACGGAGAGGAATTAAAGACTCACTAATGTCCTGATCAAGGGTCTTGGCCCAAAACGTTGACTCTTTATTCCTTTCCATGGATGCCGTTACTCTGGATTTCCAGCATATGCAGAATCTCTTGTGTTTATCATTTTTATAATAACCCATATTATGTATTTCATTTATTTCCTTTAGCATTACCCATAATTAAACAAATAAAAAATATACTGTATCCAGCCATTAATGAATACTGCGAATGGCATGGTAGCATAGAGGTCAATGCAATGCTTCACAGCATCAGTGACCTGGATTCAATTTCCACCGTTGTCTGTAAAGAGTTTGTATGTTCTCCCCATGACCGCATATGTTTCCTCCAGGTCAGGGATTCCCAACCTGGGGTCCATGGACCCTTTGCTTAACAGTATTGGTCCATGGCATAAACTGCTCTAGGTGCTCCAGTTTCCTTACGTACTTCAAAGTGTTAGTAAGTTCTGGGCATGCTATGTTGGTGAGGATGCATGGCAAAATGTGTGCGCTGCCCTCAGCACATCATTGGACTGTTTTGATTGTTGATGCAAATGGCACTCCAAGTTTCAACATTTTGATGCGCATGTGACTAATAAAGCTAATCTCTTCTATCTCTTTAGAATATCATGAGACTTTTTATTATTATCATCACAAGATTGAAAATATTTTAAAAATAAATGCGAGAAGTTGCATAAAGTCAGATTTCTGTGTCAGCTCATTCAAACCATGGAAGCTCCCGCATCTCTTCCATGTGTACTTGGCTATCCAAGTTCCCAGAAAAAGTGCTATTCTAATCACTACCTCATGGCTTGTGGAAAGCTGCTGAGTATCCACAGAAAGGTCACTTTGGAGAGAAACCCTGAGCAGACCTTTCACTAAAAGGTCTGGTAATAGATTGCACCATTTGGCCTGGGCTATATGGCTCATAGTGACAATGGCAGGAACATAAGCACATTCTTCCCAAGGAAGGACAGCAGGTCTGTGATCCATGAAGCTGGTATGACTTTACCATTGAGGTCTTCAGAAATCCAAAGCTAATACTGTAGTACATATTCCTGGAGCATTGGGACAGCTGAGCACTTCTTTGGAAACTGATATTCAATATGGAAGTTGTCTGACTTCAACAGCAGCATTCCAGTATTATAGTTCTATAGATGTGTGGTGGACAGTTCCTGCATCACAGACTGACATGGAACCACCAATGTCCTTGCAGGGAAAATCCTACAAAAAGTAGTGAATACACCCCAGCCCATCACAGGTAAAGCCCTTCCCACCACTGAGAGCATCTACACAAAGTGTTGTCACAGGAAAGCAGCATCCATCATCAGGGACATCCACCACCCAGGCCATGCTCTCTTCTCGCTGCTGCCACCAGGAAGAAGGTACAGGAGCCATAGGACCCACACCACCAGGTTCAGGAACAGTTATTATCCCTCAGCCATCAGGGTCTTGAACCAAAGAGGATAATTTCACTCAACTTCACTTGCTCCAGCACTGAAATGTTCCCACAACCTATGGACTCACTTCATCTCATGTTCTCAATATTTATTGCTTATTTATTATTATTATTATTATTTCTTTCTTTTTATATTTGAACAGTTTGTTGTTAAACGCCCAAGTTGGTGGGGTCTTTCAGTGATTCTATTATGGTTATTATTCTATTATAGATTTATTGAGTATGTCTACAAGAAAATGAACCTCAGGGTTGTTATATAGTGACATATATGTACTCTGATAGTCAATTTACTTTGTACTTCCATGTGTCTGTTGCTTGTTCTGGAATGGCACCTGAGTTATCAGCCAGTAGATGGTGCACCGTTTCCATGCCCTTGTTGCTGGAGTTAGCCATCCATTACATGTTGCAAAGTATTGACTCTGTGTAAACTCCTGTACCAAACTGATGTTGGAATCGTCTACTCTCATAGCAAGGCAACGTAGCACTTAGCATCAACAACCACTGTCTATGTAGTTTGTACATTCTCCCCGTGACTGCTTGGGTGTCTCCAGTTTTCTCCTACATTCCAAAGATGTATTGTTAGGACTAGTGAGTTGTGGGCATGTTATTTTGGTATCAGAAGCATGGTGACACTTATGGGAGCCCAGAACAACCCTCACTGATTTAATTTGTCATAAATGACACATTTCACTGTATGATTCAATGCTTCGATGTGCATGTGATAAATAAAGCTAATACTCACCTTCTTTATCTTTATGCTCCTTGTCTTTGAGAGAAGCTTTGTGAAAGAATTTTGAGTGACAACAAATTTTTGTGTGAACTCTCATCAGTTTTCATCTGATTTCTCACACTCTGGTGAACTGAGCTGAATTTATCCTCTTTTGTCCCTTTTCGCAACTGCAGCATTTTTATTCCCACATATCAATTTACTTATAGATTTTGTCTTGAACCTATCCTTTAAATCATGCTGGCAACTATGTTGATGGTTGTGGTAATTAAATCAAGTGATGGCACAACTTCATTATCCCCCTTCTTCATCATCCTTCAATTGCTGCCCAGATTCTGATTCTGGAGTATCTGAAAGAAGAAAGGAGTGTGCAAGGGAAGAGTAGTATGTTTATGTGTGTACTTAGATTAGTAGCAGCTTTTCAGTTGCAAGAGGTTTTCAGGTGAGTGAGAAATAGGTTGAGAAATAATTCAATCTCTAGGCACAGCTTCTGCAAAGCCTGTTCCATGATGTTCAGTACCATCTTTATGATGCTGAAACAAGCAGGTTAGTTGCTCCAGTCTTTCACTGTCCCCTTAGAGAATAGAGGACAGAGGACATATCCCCTTCTGGCAAGATGGCCACTTGGACGCAAAGGCCTCTCCAGGTCCAACCAAAGGTGTTACTGTCTTTTTAAAATGTCTTTTACTATAGCAAGATACTGCTCGATATTAAGAACTTCAATTGCTGCAGGTCCACCCCCACCAGTGGAGGAGCTGGAAGAGCTGGACTTGGTTGGACCATGTTGCTGCCTGCTGCAGAAAGGCATGGAGTTTGTGGGCGAAAGCAGTGTGCAATCTAACAATGATGTTTTTCTTGGGATCATAAGACCCTGTTGGACATTGGTAATGTAGAATAGTGCAAGCCTGGTTACCTGATTTATTGCAATGACCGATGGCAGGGGAGCTGAATGGCCTTGGTTATAGCACGGACTAGGCCTCATGCCATAGGCTCACCTGTTGCAGCAGTCTAAGAAGAAATATACTGGAGGCCGTGTGGCACATTGTCCATGCTGTTTTGGGGACTGCCCCCCAGTGTTCGTTTGGTGGAAGGTAAGATGTATTGCGCTCGTCTGTAGATTGCTGTGGGCTTATTCTTGCTGATAACATCCTTGCACCTTCAGTCTACAGGACATGTCACTCAGGGGCCATGTTATACTTTATTGTATGATTGTACGTCTCCTACTATTTTATATGTGCCATATGTGCGTTGTGCTGTGTATGATCGTTGATACTGTGTTTTGTACCTCGGCTCCAGAGAAACACATTTTCATTTGGTTGTCTTCATGTGTATAGTTGAATGACAATTAAACTTAAACTTGAACTTGAACAACTTGACTTGATGTTCAAGAAATTTGTTGTGCTGTTTTGTGGCAGCGGTACTGTGCAGTTACTGAAAAATCTCTAGGTTACAATAAGAAATATAAGAAGTAAATAAGTAGTACAAAAAGAGAACAGAATAGTCAGTAGTGCTCATGGGTTGGTTCATTGTCCACTCAAAAATCTGATGGTGGAGGGGTAGAAGCTATTCCAAGAAAGTTGATTATGTGTCTTCAGTCTCTTGTACCTCTTCCCTAATGGTAGTAATGAGAAGAGGGCATGTCCTGGATGGTAAGGATCCTTAATGATGGATGCCACCTTCTTAAGAGCATAAGACCATAAAATATAGACCATTTAGCCCATCACATCTGCTCTGCCATTTCATCATGGCTGATCCAATTTTCCTCCCAGCCCCAGTCTCCTGCCTTTCTCCCCGTATCCCTTCATGCCCTGACCAATCAAGAATCTTTCAGCTCTGCGTTTAATATACATAAAGACTTGGCCTCCACACTTGTCTGTGGCAAAGAATTCCACAGATTCTCTGGCTAAAGAAGTTCCTCCTCATCTCTGTTCTAAAAGGACCCCCCCTCTATTCTAAGGCTGTGTCCCCTAGTCTTAACTCTCCTACCATAGAAACAACCTCTCCACATCCACTCTATCAAGGCCTTTCAACTTTTGCTAGATTTCATTGAGGTCACCCCTCATTCTTGTGAATTCTAGTCAATACAGGCCCAGAACCATCAAACGATATTCGTATGACAAGGCCTTTCACCATTCGATAGGTTTCAATGAGATCATCCCTCATTCTTCTGAATTCCAGTGAATACAGACCCAGAGCCATCAAATGCTGTTCATTTGACAAGCTGTTCAATCCTGGAATTATTTTCGTGAACTTCCATTGAACCCTCTCCAGATTCAGCACATCTTTTCTAAGATAAGGGGCCCAGACCTACTCACAATACTCCAAAAGAAGCCTCACCAGTGATTTATAAAGTGTCACCATTATATCCTTGATTTTATATTCTTGTCCTTTTGAAAAGAATGCTAACATTGCAGTTACCTTCCTCACCACAGACTCAACCTGCAAGTTAACCTTTCGGGAATCCTGCACAAGGACTCCCAAGTCCCTTTGCACCTCAGTTTTTTGTACTTTCTCTTCATTCAGAAAGTAGTCAACTCTTTCATTTCTTCTACTGAAGTGCATGACCATATAATTCCTAACATTGTATTTCATTTGCAATTCCTTTGCCCATTCTCCTAATCTGTCTAAGTCATTCTGTATCCTCTGTACTTCCTCAAAACTATCTGTCTCTCCACTTAACTTCATATCAACTGCAAACTTTGTAACAAAGCCATCGATTCCATCATCCAAATCATTGATATATAACGTAAAAAGAATCAGTCCCAACACAGATCCCTGTGGAACACCACTAGTCACTGGCAGACAGTGAGAAAAGGCTTCCTTTATTCCCCTTCTTTGCCTTTTGCCAAACAGCCACTGCTTTATCCATGTTAGAATCTTTCCTGTAATACCATGGACTCGAAGCTTGTTAAACAGCCTCATGTGTGGCAACTTGCCAAAGGCCTTCTGAAAATCCAAGTACACAGTATCAACTGATTCTCCTTTGTCTTTCCAGCTTGTTATTTCTTCAAGGAATTCCAACAGATCTGTCAGGCAAGATTTTCCACTGAGGAAACCATGGCCTATTTTATTATGTGCCTCCAAGTACCCTGAGACCTCATCCTTAATAATCGACTCCAACATCTTCTTAACCACTGAGGTCAGACTAACTGGCCTATAGTTTCCTTTCTTCTGCCTCTCTCCCTTCTTGAAGAGTGGAGTGACATTTGCCATTTTCCAGTCTTCCAGAACCATTCCAGAATCTAGTGATTTTTGAAAAATCATTACTAATGCCTCCATGATCTCTGCAGTCACTCTTTCAGAACTCTGGGGTGTAAACCATCTGGTCCAGGTGACTTATCTACCTTCACACCTTTCAGTTTCCCAAAAACCTTTTATCTAGTTATGGTAACTTCACACACTTCATGACTTCTGACACCTGGAACGTCCACCATACTGCTACTGTCTTCCACAGTGAAGACTGATGCAAAATACTTACTCAGTTTGTCTGCTATTTCCTTGTTCTCCATTACTACCTCTCCAGCATTGTTTTCCAGTGGTTCCACCTTTATCTTCTTAACAACTTTTTAGCTGCCTCTGTTAGTATTTGAAAGCTTCCCAGTCCTCTAAGTTCCCACTAATTTTTTGCTCTATTGTATGCCCTCTCTTTGGTTTTTATGTTGGCTTCGACTTCTCTTGTTGGCCACAATTGTGTCATCTTGCTG